>NW_026901441.1:3187500-3787500 GCF_033783945.1 Neopsephotus bourkii | reverse complement strand
AGCCAATATTACTTCAATTTGGATAATTTAAATGTTTGCTTCTTCCCTGCTAAAAAGATGGTATCTTTTATTCCTGAGCCAATATTTATAGCTATGAACAAATTCAGAAAACTTATCACTGGTTCAATTTAAATTGAATTTATGTTGATTGTGGATGTACTTAAGTCCAAACCTTGGCACTGTTCTAGCTGTAAGCATACTTGCTATTAAAGGAAAAAAAAAATGATAAACTTTGAAGCAGCTGTAAAAGCAAACGAGAGCTTAACATTATCTCATTGTGTTTATTGTTGTAAGGATATGCACATTATGGAAACAGCTATTCTGCAGAACCTGGAAACACTTTTCAACTACACATGATTTAAATTTTGGAATGTAACTAAAATATTTTGCAATTCCTTCTTTTTAAGTGAACAAAAAAAAGTGAACAATTTAAGTCCTTAATCACATAAATATGCAGTGATACATCTTTGCTTTAAGGTCATAGGAAGCAAGATTAAATCTAAGAAATCATCTGATAATTTGAACATGCTGAGTTAAAAGATTATTCAAAGCTTTTGTGCAAGTATGTAAAATATCATATTATGAATGATTCTGACACATCTCGTGCATGGTATTGTTAAATCACAGTGTGTAGTATAGAAAATAAATATGAAGGACTTTGCAATGTTTGCACTGTAGTTTACAAAATCTTCCCACGTAGTAATTCCATAAAGTGAAGTTTGTATTGTAACTCCTAGTTAATGAATGGAAGAATCTATCTCCACTGAATTCATACTTCAAAAGCAAGAACCAGAAATGTTATATGCTACACGCATACTTGCAATACAAAGTAAAAAACTTTTCTTAGAATGGGAGCTGCATTTTTCTTCAGTGAAAAATGTAGGTTTTATAAAAAAAATAAAAGCTTTAGTAAAAAGTTTTATTTGTTAAAAACTACTCTATAGTCAATCTATGAATGTATGAACACCAGAGCTATTTGACATCTCTGTGTGATCAAGGAAAAGAAAAAGACAGTGAACATAAGGGTAATGACCAAAATCTGTTCCCAGTTCTAAAATCTTTATTCTCCATACAGATTGTATCAACATCTGTTCTGTAGAGGTAGAAGACTCTTGTCTTACATATTAATGAAAAAGAGTATCATATAATTAGGTTTTCACATGGCACTGTAACTATACTAAACCAAAGAGAGAGCATAATTTGACTACTGAGTACAAGATCTCAGTTTGCAGTACTATATGATCAAAAATCTGACCAATCCCTAGTAATCCTTGGGCATATTTTGATAAAGGCACATAAAGGAAAAAAAAATAAGTAAAAAGTGAAAAAAACATTCCAAAATAAAAAAATGTGCAATTCTGCAGAAAAATTCAGTTAATTTTTTGAAAGCTTCAATGGGGTTTGACATTTCCGCTGAATTAAATTGTCTCATTACTTTGGAAATGACAGTGCTTCCTTAACAGATGAAGAGCCATCTCCTATCTGCCATTTCCAAGTTCTTGTTTCAAGAAATGGGAAATGTACTCCCTCCAAATGAGGTGTGTGCTTCAGTATAAAACATTGAGCATCATATTCAACCTTTAAATTTGTAAACATATCAGAAAGCTCATGCATTAGATGAAAGCATGTAGCCATTATCAACACTCTTAAGATCACATGTGTAGGTGTTCCAGGTTCTTTGAATGGAATATGGATACAGCTAGTTCATCTCTGTAATGAACTAAGCACACCAAGCTCTGTGGTGGGTCCATGGAAGTTCAGCAGGCCAAGTTCATGGTACTGCATCTGGGTAGGAGCAAAACCAAACACAGCTGCAGACTGGGTGGAGAATGTATTGAGAGCAGTCCTAAAGAGAAGGACCTTGGATGCTGGTTGATGAGAAGATCAACATGAGTTGGAAAAAGTATGAATATATATATATATATATATATAATGTTTCATATGATTCTAAGGCTCTCTAGAAAGATTTTGTCAAACACCCATCCAAGGCTAACTTTCACATATAGTTTCTCAGTTTAAACCTCTCTCATACTGCTAGTGCTTTTTAAAATTTTTTCCAGGGCATTACTCACAAGTTTGAATAAGCTTTACTTAGATATTCAGGGAATTAATTCAAATCAGTAGCACTATTATAGTCTGCATGATTCTCTCTCCACTTAGTAGAATTTAACAGCTTACCTATTTTTGACAGTCACTGGCTTGTGTAAGTTGCCCACAATGTTATTTACATTTAATTTCCTAGAAAGACTTGTCACCACTAATTTTGAGAAACCTAAGCAGGGTACTGCCTCAATAGCTTCCATATTTTGGTGAGTGGTAGGATAGAATGTGAGAAAATAACTGGAAACCTTATGTTCATTTTTTCTCTGCTAATGTAAGGGAGAAAGCTATTCCCTTTAAAAAAGTTAAAAATTAAAAAAAACAAAATCCTTTCATGGTTTTTGTCTTCATATTTTGTTATAAGAAGCTTGTTGAAAGGGCTTGTTTCCAACTCCAGAACATCATACTAGGCACAAGAAAAAATTTGAGATCACTGAATGCTTTGGTTTGGAAGGGACCTTGAAGATCATCTAGTTACAACTAGCCTGTCATGAGGAGGCCTCCCACTAGACCAGGTTGCTCAAGGCCCTGTCCAACCTGACCTTGAACACTGCCAGGGATGGGGCAGCCACAACTTCTCTGGGCAACCTGTGCCAGTGTCTCACCACCCTCTTAGTAAAAAATTTCTTCCTAATATCTAATCTAAATCTACCCTCATTCAGTTAGCCATTACTCCTTGTCCTGTCACTACACACCCTTGTAAAAAGTCGCTATCCAGATTTTTTGCAGTTCTCCTTTAGGCACTGGAAGGCTGCTTGAAGTTCTCCCCAGAGCCTTCTCTTCCCAGAATGAGCAAGACCAACTCGCTCTTCCTGTTTCCTCAGGAGAGGTGTTCCAGCCCTTGAATCAACTTTGTGGCCTCCTCTGGACTCACTCCAACAGGTCCACATATTTGTTGTACTGGCAACCTCACAGCTGAATGCAGCACTCCAGGTGGGGCCTCATGAGAAGAGAGTAGAAAGGGAGAATCACACCCCTCAACCTGATGGCCACGCTCCTTTTGATGCAGCCCAGAATACTGCTGGCTTTCTGGCCTGCAAGCACACAGTGCTGGTTCATGTTGAGCTTCTCTTCAACCAAAACAACAAATATTTCTTCTCATGGTTGTTTTCAATCCATTCTCTGCTCAGCCTGTGTTTGTGCTCAATCAGACACCATCCATCAGACCTGGTTTGCTCTTTGCCTGCACAAGTTTGATTAAACATTTTCAAAGTAAGGTCAGAGCTGTTACGCGAAATCACCATCCAGTGACAGGTAATTTCTGTAATGCTACACTAAACTTGGTCATTGCTTCTCCAGCTACAGCTGACAGGTGTTGAAGAAACTGTTTATTTGCTAAATCATGCTTGCCTGCTACTGCTTCCTAGCACTGAGTTTCTTAACTCCCATTCAGACTGAAACTTAGAAATTCAAGATTCTGGGAAAGAATTGTCTTTCCTCTTACTCCTGCTGCTGGAGGGTGCAGAAAGAAAGCTCAGAGTACAAGATGTGATATCTCAATATAAACTATGTCAACTCTGCCAAGGAAAAGCATGCATATATGTAGTTACTCTAGAAAAATAAGGGACAACTTTTACAGGGTTGCCTCTTATTCTCCAGTAACTTGCTTAGTTACCAAAATTGTTAACAGTTTCTGCAAAATGCAGTGAAAAGTATTTATTTAGCTTGTGGAAGTCTTGTGAAGATAAAACACTGAAGACTTGCTGGGTAGTTAAGGTAAGTTTAACGCCAGAATCTGTGACAGAACTTCAGAGAGTTGATTTTTTTCCTAGAAAATCTACAGTTGTGCTCCAACTTCAAGAAAAATAGCATTTAATGGTATTCTTTTTGTTGTATCTGTATCAGGAAGTAGAACAGGCCAGCAAATATTTGCCTGAGAATGCCATGTGTCATGGCACACATATAACTCTGTAGTCCTAATGGGACCACCTTGACAACTGAACAGTATGATCAACTTAATTTCAGTTTTTAAGGCTATAATCTGGTCTAGTTCAGTTTATTTGTATAGATGCAATTTCTCTGTACACGTTATTCACCTTTCCTAGTTCATCAGATCTCTTACCATTTTATATCATGTAAGAACCTAGATCCATAACCATCACGTAAAATATTCATAAAAACCCCACAAAGTGGACTTAATGAAAAGCAAACCAAAACCCCATGAACCACCTTTTAACGTTTAATTAACTAAACTTTGTGGCACTGTAATTTGTAATGAGGGTTGAGATAGAAAATCTTAATTTCCCAAGGGTCTATGATGATCAGAACCTAAACCAAACATGCAAGTTTCAAGTAACTTTTCTTTTAATAGATAATGGTTTTAAAATATAAATGTAGAGCCTCATATAGGGTTTTGCAAAGTCTTTATGACAACAGAAAACCCTGTTAAATTCTGAAGCATTTCACACAGATTACTTTCCCAGTTTTTTCCAGCTCTGCAATGAATAAGATTTTCCTGAGCTGAAAGCTCTCAGAAAGCTTCTCTGTAATAAGCTAGTCAGTATTTGAGGGAGTCCCTGTCAGCAGAATGTGGTTAAAAGAGGTACTTTTCATAATATAAAAATTGCCAAAATTCAAAATCAGTTTGAGCCAAAAGAAAGTTTTCAAAAAATCCCTTATTAAATCTTTGAGTAGAAATTCCTGTTCCTTTCACAGTAACCCACTCACCCTTTGGGTATATGGAATATTTGCATGGTAATAAGGTAGAAGTACTTTCCCCAAGGCATTTTAGTGACACCATCCTTTATGCAGTGTGAATTTTCAGGAAAATGCTTGGTACGAATAAGGTCTGTCTCATATTTATACACCTGAGAATATTTTAAAATACATCAGTATCTGAAATTAATATTAAAAATCCACATAGGTGGCAGAAGAATAGGCATAAATATAATTTAACAGCAGAAATATAAACATAACTTCAACTGTCACGTTAAATGCCCACAACTTGCACAATAAAATTTTTAAAGAGTGCCCAAGTAAGTAAAAAAAAAAAAAAAAAGACCGTTACTCCCTTATTACCAAAATGATCTCAATATGCTAGCAGGGTAAAAAAAAATCACTGGTATAAGCTAGATTTTCCTGGTAGAAGGAAAAGGATTGAAAAAATGGGTTTATGCATATTAGAACTTCCATTTGCTTGTAAGAATCATATATTCCTTATTTTCATATTCTGTTATGCCTTTGTGAGGCAGTCTCTTTGAACAATAACTATAAAAACAAAATAAAAAAAACAGCAGAAACCTAAACTACATCTTAATACCAACTATACTTAGCAGTTGCCACCCGTAGACACTCAAGGTAGATAGGCAGCATAGATTAGTTTAAGAGAGGAGGAACTAGAGCTCTAGAGGTGTGATCATTGCACAGGGCTATATAACAGGTCAGGAAAAAAACCCAGCAGAGATAAAAGGTATCAAATTGTTAGTTTGCATTGTTGTAATATCAGGCTAATTTAATTTGCTCAGTTCTTATTCATGACACACCATGCAAGAGAAGAAATAGGACTTCTGTCTTTTGATCTACAGTGTTTTTTCTTGTTCAGTGAAAAATATTTCCATCAGTCTTAGTTTCTGTGAAGCAGAGCTCCAAGTCAACATTCTGTCTTTCCTGGAACAAGTTTTTCTGGAATACTATTCAATTGAGCTCTTGGTTTGACTGCACCAACAGGACTTGGAAAAAAAAGGTTATCCATTTCCTCCTGTGGTTAGTTAAGATGCATTTGGTTGGAGATTTTTTAATCATTATAAAAACAGAAACAGATTCTTTGAAGGAATCTAAGATACATTGCTATGGAGCAGTTTATGAGAAGTCTGCTGAACACTTGCAAGCCATAAAGGTGAATTTTATCATACAGACTATTTGAAAGATTTAGGTAACTGGAAAAGATGTCTTGATATACTGAAGGAAATCCCTAATCTCCATAGACATCTTGAAGCTATAAAAGTGAAAAAAAAGTGTAGGAAATGAAATTTGCATGCTAAGAAGAAAATACTAATTTAGGTCTTAGCTACTCCTCCTTCTCCCTTGTGTCAGACTATCCACTTCTAATAATCTGAATTATTATACATCACACCCACAAACATAAAAAATTTCTTTAAATATATAAAAAAGTGTTCTAGCAGGAAATCTGTGGGCCATTAAGACATTCAGGGTAAAACAAAGACTATTCAAAAAAGATAAACCTGTAATAATTAAAAAGTATTCTTTGCCAGTTAGCTGTGGCAGAAAATTAGGAAGTTCCCATGTTTGAAACCTTTACAGGTTGAAGGAAAAGAAAAAGAAAAAATGTAACACAGATTTTCCATGGAATAAGAAAAACCAAAACAAGGATTTTCCACTAAAATTAAAAAAAAAAAAAAAATCAATACAGTTCGACAGAGTAACATATCACAGAACCATAGAATATCTCGAGTTAAAAGGGACCCACAGGAATATCGAGTCCAGCTCCTCACACAACTACATAAAACTAAAGCTTATGACTGCCATCCAGATGGTCCTTAAACTCTGGCATATGGAAAATAATTGTTACAACGGCAAAGACAAGGATTGGTAGAAATATATGATTGTTAAAGTACTGCCTAAAAGAGTACAATAAATATCATTACTCACTGGAAAAGTATCAGGCAGAGGGAGAAGCTTTCAAGGATTTAAAACTCATCTCAGCTGATGTTCTCCCATCACTAGTTATTTTAGGTAATCATTCTACTCTATAAATGTCATTAAGACCTTCAACTTAAATAAGTTTTAGATGTCTGAAATAATGGCTAAAGGAGGCAAATGTTAAGGTAGTTTCCACAGCTATATAAGAAGTGTCAAACTTCTCACATTCTCCTCTGAAAAAATAAAAAAACGTTTAGACAAAGTTAGTCATTGGCAAACTCCTTGTTATAATAATAATTACAGTAATAATTACAGGCACTTTCAACACTATTTCTTATTTTAGTGACATTTCTCAGAATTAACAGCTGTGAAATAAGTCAAAGAGTCAGCAAAGAGTCCAAAGCTATTCTAAATGGAAATTCAATTTAAACAGAATCCAGAAAGACTTTGGGCAAAAAGAAATCAGCTGATGATAAGCGTGGAAGGATAATAAAAATATATGCACGGTGTAAACAAGTTTATCTTGCTATATATAATAAATATATATATGCATATATATAATAAATATGCAGCTGTATATATACTGCTGTCATTTAAAAATTTGCAAAGACATTTGTGAAGCTTATCACAAAGTCCATACTATATGTTCCTGTTCAAATTTTAGTATAAGGTAGAGTTCATTTTTTCTAGCACGATAATAATGTTTTAATATACAAACTGCTATCAGCTATAATTAATCTCACTTTAAATTTGCTTACACATAACTCCTGTTATCTGATAAAGAGGCTTATATTAGTGTGTGAAAATGAACCTTGCTAACTTTTGAGTACATCAAACATATGTTAAACTGTTATAAACACTCTGATGTAATTCTCTGAAGATCTTAAGATTTTAAAAAAATATTTTTTTCATAAACCAATCTGTAAAGTATGAAATTATAAATTATGTTTTACATAAAGAAATTTACAAACATGGCACAGAATGTGGGATGTGTACTCACAGCATCATACAGAATTCTGTGTACCACTTTCACTGTGCTCTTTTAAAATGTATGTGGACTTTTGGAGTATACCATTATCTCTCTTGTCACAGTCACTAGTAATAGGAATTTCAGCTTCCAGGTAAATTTTTACCATGTTTGCAATTTTCAATTATTTTTAATATTGATTAAAAAAAATAATCAGCAAAAATAATAAATCTTGATACTTCCAAGCATTCCTTACTGATGAAGTATTTTGGTAGCTTTGAATAAGAAATTATCTCCTAAAATCAGTTTCTTTGTCCCAACAGAGATTTTGCCGTTGAATTAATGATAATTATAGTAACTGTAAAATTATAATAGTTTTCAGTGTTCCCTATGTTTTCCAAAAGCTGGGTACAATGAGCCTTATAAATGGTGTAAGAGAGTTGATGCCTTTACATGAATACTCAGAACTGAAATATCTCACATGATTATGTGAAACGTTGAAATATTATTCGCTTTCCTTCTCTGTTTTCTACCTTGCCACTTTTGTTTGATGGGTTTCATTTTTGGTGTACCAGGCTAATTTTAGGTGACAGCTGATGTTACTCAAACCTGTGGACTCAGGTAAAACAGTTCATTTAAATCATGTAGTTTGCATCAACATGCAACATTTTAGCCTAGAGTCCTTACATAATTCTGCAAGAGGTCTAGAAACTCTTCAGGCATCTACAGCACACTGTAGCTCTGTTGCTTCTTTCACAGTGTTCTTTGAATAGTTTAGTATTCTCTCTTTTCTCACATTTCCTTTCCTTGGACACAACTTGCTTGTCTCACGTCTCCTAAAATGCAGACAAAATGAGGCTTTTAATGCGTGGAGTTATGCTGGGATATATAGGCAGGACCAAAGGGAGGTTATGGTTATTTCCCCCCAGAGAAGGGAGAGAAGAAATTAACAAAAACAATCTTTCTGTTTCCCTTTTGTTCATATTTTTAGAAAATCTTCAGACTTGGCAGAAGTAATATTCTCTTTCCATAGACAATCATTCACAAAGACCCCTGAAGAGGACTTTTCTAATTGAAGAGACTTAATTTTTAAGGATAAATTTGTGGTTTTGGTGGCTTTTTTTTTTTTTTATGAAAACATACACATATGGAATTCATTTGGAGAAACTTATTTCTATCAAATGCAATACCACAAATCATAGTGTAATTTATCTTCTAAACTGGACAAAATCATAGTTTAACTCAAATTTGTGACAAAAAAAAATTATTTTGTGTAACACTGAGTATCTTATGGTGATGCAGAATCATCCATGCTAAAAAGAAGAAATGGGGATAATATGAGGGAGGGATCTTTGCATGGACTCAGGAAAAAAGAGACCAAACTAAATTATGTTCCAGGCATACTAGCTCTTTCTGGGCTGATACTAGTTTGGTTCCTAATCAATAATGAGCGTTGGTATCTGATTGATTTACTAATTTCATTCTTATGAAATCAGTTTTAATCTGCTGAGGATATAATTGCATTTATTATATGATTAATTCGAACAAGACGGCATTTATATTCGATACCGTACCGATGGTAGCCCATTCAATCTAAGGCGACTGAAGGCCCACACTAAGACCCTAAACCATCTTGTCCGTGAACTGCTCTTTGCTGATGATGCCGCCCTTGTTGCCCACACAGAAGCAGCTCTGCAGCGTTTAACATCTTGCTTTGCGGAGGCGGCTGAGGTTTTTGGGCTGGAAGTCAGCTTGAAGAAGACAGTAGTCCTCTACCAACCTGCACCGCAAGAAGATTATCGCCATCCCCATATTACCATCGGCGAGTCAGAGCTTAAGACAGTTCAGCAGTTCAGCTATCTGGGAAGCATCATTTCCTTGGATGCCACGATCGACAAAGAGATAGACAACAGAATAGCAAAGGCATATAGAGCCTTTGGAAAGCTCCATAAAAGAGTCTGGTGTAATAAACACCTGAAGAAAAGTACAAAGATCAGTGTCTACAGAGCCATTGTATTGTCTACTCTTTTATATGGGTCTGAATCATGGGTCATCTACTGTGGAAGGATGGTTGCATGACAGAGGAAGACATGAACTCCTTGGAGTGAGCAACCCAGTCTTTAGGGTGTAAGGGAAAAGGCCAGGGTCTAGCCCTGGCTCTTGACCTTTCTTGAACGCCTTTGGCTGAGGACAGTAAACAACTCTTGAGGAAGTGCCCCGGGGACTTTCCAGAAGTGCATCTTGCTTGAGCAATGTAAGCAATCCTGTGGACAGCTTGCCATCGCCAATCAGATGAGAGACCGTGGCGTGTGACAGCGGGCGATCACCAGTCAGAAGAGAGACCGTGGCGCGTGACAGCGGGCGATCACCAGTCAGAAGAGAGACCGTGGTGTGTGACAGCAGGCGATCACCAATCAGAAGAGAGACCGTGGCGCGTGACAGTTGTTGGGGACCAATGATAACTTTGCTTTAGGAGCGCGGCTTACTTTAAATCCTATATAAGCACTGCGTATGCAGACAATAAATGAGAATGATCATACTCGTATTGAGGTTGCGTCGTTACTCCGGGCCCGACTCCCACTCCGACAATCTACCATCATCATCTGCGACTCCTGGAACGCTTTCATCAGCGCTGCCTCCGTACAATTCTAAACATCCATTGGACTGGCTATGTGTCTAATGTCACTGTCCTCGAACAGGCAGGGGTCACCAGCATCGAGGCCACATTGCTGAAATTGCAGCTGTGCTGCGCAGGGCACATCTCTAGAATGAAGGATCACCGCCTCCCCAAGATCGTGTTTTACGGTGAACTTGCCACCGGTAGCCGCAAGAGAGGTGCCCCAAAGAAGAGATATAAGGACTCCCTGAAACAATACCTTAGCCTTGGCCATATTGACTACCATCAGTGGTCCACCTTGGCCTCCAATCGGGAGACTTGGAGGCACACCATACATAATGCTGCTGACTCCTTTGAGAGTTCACGAAGAACTAGTCTCGAGGAGAAAAGACAACACAGGAAGAATCGCGCCCCACCTGTTTCACCCAAGGAGAACTTCTGCTGTGCTTTTTGTAGCCGGATTTGCCTATCCCACATTGGCCTTCTTAGTCATTAGCACGCTTGTAGTAAGCGTGGGTAAATGCCCTTCCCAAATCTTCGTTCGCGAAGTCAAGCCATGATGATGATGATGATGATGAATTGTGTCAGGGTGCTTGGAGCCTTGGACAGGCTTTTGAAATAAATTACAACTGATTAAAACAAAAAAAACCCACACCATCACCATATTTTAGGAACTCAGTAAAAGAAAGCAATTCTCTAAATCTGGAAGAAAAAAATATACCTCTGCTGTAGGATAAGCACTGTTACAGACTTATTTTTAAATTACTTTTTTTAGTGCAAAGACAGTAACAGTGTTTGGGCTGAAATGTAATGTTTGCTGCAGAAAGACTATTGCTTCTAGCCCTCTGAATTTAGCATATTTTGAGGAGCCCTACTCTTGCTTATCCCTCCTTCCATGTATTTATTATAGCTCCCAGTATTTTAAATTGCCTTTTGGTAGGATGTCTTTGCCATATCATCTGAATGGGGCCTATAGGGATGCTGGGGAGGGTCTCTTCATTAGGGACTGTAGTGATAGGACAAGGGCTAATGGGTTAAAACTTAAACAGGAGAAGTTCAGAGTGGATATAAGGAAGAAGTTTTTTACTGTAAGGGTGGTGAGGCACTGGAATGGGTTGCCCAGGGAAGCTGAGAATGCTCCATCCCTGGCAGTGTTCAAGGCCATGTTGGACAAGGCCTTGGGTGACATGGTTTAGAGTGAGGTGTCCCTGCCCATGGCAGGGAGGTTGGAACTAGATGATCTTAAGGTCCTTTCCAACCCTAACTATTCTATGATTTTATGATTCTATGATTCTATATACACTCAACTGTGTTGGATCTGGCTGGGATGGGGTTAACTTTGCCCATAGCAGCCCATACAGTGTAGCTGTAAGAGTGTTGATAACACACCAGTGTTTCAGGAATTGCTGAGCAATGTTCATGAAGCACCTAGGCTGCCTCACACTCATACACACATGCGTGCACGTGCGTCAGTATTTTCAAGGGGGCAAAAGTCTGGGAGACATAAAACTGAGATAGCTGATCCAAACTGACCAAAAGAATATTACATACCATATAATACTATGCTCAGCAATAAAAGCTGAAAGGAAAAAAGTGATAGGGGAGGGGCACAAGGGATTTCATTATTAAGGCGTTTGTCTCCTGAAGACAATGTTATGTGTACTGAGGCCTAACTTAACAGGAAATGGCTGGACATCTACTGCTGATAGGAAATAAAGAATAAATCTTTTTTTTTTTTTTTCTGTTGGTTTTCTTCTGTGTTCAGCCTTTATTTTCTTACATTAAGCTGTCTTTTTCTAGACCCACGCGTTTTTCATCTTATTTTTTCTCTCTCTCCTGCTGAGGAGAGGGAGCAAGAGAGTGGCCTGGTGGGCATCTGACAGCCAGGCAAGGTTAATCCAACATATCAGTAAAAAAACCCACCAAACAACCAACCCCCCCCCCCCCGCAAACCAATATCCAACTTTATTTCCTGTACAAAATTTACAGATGTAGGATTACCTGCAATATTAAAAAAATGAGCCCTTTGAGGAAATTATAGGACTTGGGGACACAGAGTGGCACAGAAAATGTAACCCTTAAGACATCAGAAGCAGCCATTTATGGAGGGGGAAATCCACAGAAAACTGCTCAGGATATGAAAATTAAACATGAGACTTTAAATTCTCTGCCCTTTCCATCTTGTGTTGTGGTTTAACCCATCAGGTAGATAAACACCACGCAACCACTTGCTCACTTCTCCCTTGCAGGGGGATGGGGGAGAGAATAAGATGGGAGTAAAAAAAAAAATAAAAATTTGTGGATTGAGAGGTGGTTTATTTAATAGGGTTTATTTAATAGGGCAGAAAAGAAAGATAAAATAGCAATAGTAATGATAAAACAATTAGAATATACAAAAGAAACAATGCACAATGCAACTGCCCACTACCCACTGCTGACACCCAGACAGTTCCTGAGCAGCATCCCTCAGCCAGCATTTCCCCTAGCTTATATAGAGTACAACATTTGGCACAAAGCCAATATATTGAGACTAAATGAAATTTATTGTTGAAATTCAATTAAAGCTCCATTAACATCAACTATAGATTCAGGATGTTGTATGGATTTCTCACTACACTGCTGACTTAAGAATTAATTCTGAATCATCCAAAATGTTCAATCACTCACCTAATAAATGGAGGGCTCTCAGCCTTGAGGAGTTTCCTTTGATGGCATCCCAACCCAAGGGAAGAGTCCACAACTCCAAGCCCACTGCTTTGAGCAGGAACAACGCAAAATGTCTCTTTGGTGGGGTTCCACGTATACCCTAGTTGAATATGATCTGTAGTCAAATATGAACATGCAGCCCCCATTGGCTGAGGACTTCAAATTCCTCACCTCTGTGTCTGCTGACCACCACCGTGTGGACATGACAAGAGCTGTGCAAGGAATTTTCGAGGGCATTTGTCAGGTCTGTTTGTGGGTGCAGCTGCCAAAATGTCATAGGGCACAGAATAAACCTTGGGCCAGTTTAAGTCAGCTATCCTGGCTATGTCCTCTCCCAGTAACTTGTGCCCTCCCAGCCTCCTCACTGGTGGTGTGAGAAGCTGACAAGTGCTTGACACTGCCTATCAACAACTAAAACATTGGTGTGTTACCAACATTATTCTCATCCTAAATACAAACCACAGTACTATACCAGCTACTAGGAAGAAACTGAATCCAGGACAGCTTGCCATATGACAGCTTCAATTTCTTCAGGGAAACCAAATATGTTTGTCAGTCTCTTTCTCACCTCCATCCTTTATCTGTGAACTGTTTCTGACAGCCAGATGAGATGGATTGTGTAATCTCTTCCCACCTGAATCAAATGAACTAACCAGACTTTTCAATTATATTATAATTTCCAGCCCAGTGAAACCTCATTTTGAATGAGTATCAAGTCTGCATCAATTCACAGAAAATTTAGTTTAAATATTTTAATTGTCCTTTACAAAAGTAAGCAGTACAGACTTCAGTACAAAAATCCATGAAAAGCCCCACAAACATTAACAGATATTCTGAGGAAGAATACAACTTTTACATTCTCATGCTATGGAAAATCTCTGTAGTGTTCAATTTGAGGACCAAGATACCCACAATTTAATCCCTTGGATGACAGAGACAGAATACATTCAGTAAAACACATCTCAAGATTTCCTGTTATGCACATACATTCCTCTCTGTTATTCCTCCTGTTGACCCTTTCATATTTTTTGACTAATATTCTTTAATCTTTTCATTTTTAATAAAAATATTCTGTGATGCAGTGTAAGGTCCAGTCTTCATTTTATTTATAAGAACAGCACTATCTGACACATCCCTCCTAGAAATCTCTTTGATATGGGCTAGAGATCATACCTGCCACCAAAGCGACTCTTCCAGTGATCTATCCTGGTGTTTAACATGTGTGGATATCTCATATAGAGTTAGAGAGTAACAAAGACACTTTAGTGATATGTCCCTCCTGTACGCCTATCAAAACTGAACCAATGAAACACTCCCCTTTCTCTCCCCCAAAATACCCCCAAAACCACCAAAGTAAAATTAGTCTCTAAAGAAGCTCTGAAGAAATTAATACAATAGTAAGTAAATTAGGGTATTTTTCAATTCAGTTACTTGCTGTCCTCCATGTACTTATTTTGAAATCAGTTTTATCATAACTTTCTTTGATTTTGCTGATGTTCCTTTTTCTTTAACCAGATTTTACCCTAAAATCTGCTTACTTTCTGAATGCATGATTTTGCACAGCATTATCTTAAGTCTTTAACTGGATATCTGCACTGGCTTGGGCTCTTCTCTGCTTCCCACATCAAACCTATTCAAAGTTACATTGTTCTGCATAATGGCTAAAAGACATCTTTTCTATGGGTCCACATCACTAGTAACCTTGTGAATCATCTCTCTCATCTTGATTATCTAAAACATTCTTTCCACTTACCTTCATGAAATACAATTATGCCTTTCTGACAGCCAGCCAAAAAGCTAATGCAAAGCTTCTCCTCCTAGTGTGTCACTTTATAACACTTCTTCCACACATTTCTACTGGCAGCTTTTCTGACAGCAGAATAGAAATAGACATCTTCACAGTCAAGGATCTTACAGACTACCTCTATCATATCTTGATTATTATTCAATATTAGGAGAATTATTCTTGCCTATCACTAGCAGTTGAATCTACCTTCACCATCTTTTTTTTTTTTTTTTTTTAGAAAAAAAAAAAAAAAACCGAAAACAAAACAAGGATTTATGAGACAGAAACTGCACGAGCTCCAAAAGGAGGTGGGAAATTACCCTAACCTACTTTGCTGATGTTTTAACTAAATGATTCCCATGAGCACTTGCTAACACATCACATAGGCTAGCACAGTAATGGTTTGACTTTCTTCCGACTAATTCAGTTTTCTTGAAATGGGAATTAAGTCATAAGAAATATGTGAACTCTTTGATACGTAAAAATAGTTTAATCTTCACCTACTTTTAAATCAACTGTGGCAGTACATGACCCATAAGATAATGTTTGCTGAAAAATGCTTCAATTTTCTAAATATACTCTGTGAAATGGAAACTCTTCCTTCCTACTGCCATCCTAGAGAAAAAGAGTTCCTTGAGGGATTGCTCTAGTTATTTTTTCCTACCCATGAGACCTTTTATTTTAATAGTATACATTTAATCACTTATTTAAAGAAATAATTCTGCTTTTGTTTTGTCTTTACAGAGTTAATAACCTAGTACAAAGAGCTAATGCCCTTATCTTTGACCTCTTCAGGAACCTGCTTAGTAAATTTTCATGGGATATAGCCCTAGAGGGGACGGGGGCCCAAGACTCTTGGTTGATATTCAAGGATCACCTGCTACACACTCAGGAATATTGAATCCCACCTAGAAGGAAGTGCAGCAGGAGAGCCAGGAGACCTCCTTGGATAGATAAGGAGATGCTGAGGAAAATTCAAAGGGGAAAAAAAAAAGGCTGATAAAAAGTGGAAGCAAGGACAGGCAGCCTGGGAAGAGTACAGGGATGTTGCCCAGGAAACTAGGGACCAGGTTAGGAAAGCTAAGGCCCAGTTAGAATTAAACTTGGCTAGGGATATTAAGGATAACAGGAAGGGATTCTACAGGTACGTAGCAAATAAAAAAGACTGGGGATAAAGTAGGACCCCTGTGGAAGCTATTGGGAGAACTGGCTACCCTGGATTTGGAGAAGGCTGAAGTTCTGAATGACTTCTTTGCCTCGGTCTTCACTGCCAAAGACTCTCACCATACCACCGAAATCTCAGAAGGCAGACTCAGGGACTGTGGGAATGAAGACTTTAGGCCCACTGTAGGAAAGGATCTGGTTTGTTACCATCTTAAAAACCTGAACGTGCACAAGTCCAAGGGACCTGATGAAATCCATCTGCGGGTCCTGAAGGAGCTGGCAAATGAAGTTGCTAAGCCACTGTCCATCATATTTGAAAAATCCTGGCAGTCAGGTGAAGTTCCCAATGACTGGAAAAAGGGAAATATAACCCCCATTTTCAAGAAGGGGAAATTGGATGACCCAGGGAATTACAGACAAGTCAGTGTCACCTCTGTCCCTGGCAAACTCTTGGAGCAGGTTTTCCTGGAAGGCATGCTAAGACACATGAAAATCAACAAGGTGCTTGGTGACAGCCAGCATGGCTTCACTAAGAGGAAATCCTGCCTGACCATTTTGGTGACCTTCTATGATGAGGCTACAGAACTGATGGACAGGGGTAGAGCAGTTGATGTCATCTACCTGGACTTGTGCAAAGCGTTCAACACTGTCCCACACAACATCCTTGTGTCTAAATTGAAGAGACATCAATTTGATAGGTGGACCACTCAGTGGATAAAGAACTGGATGGATGGCTACATGCACAGAGGTGTGGTCAATGGTTCAGTGTCCGTCTGGAGACCAGTAACGAGTGGTGTCCATCAGGGATTGGTGTTGGGACCGGTCTTAACATCTTCGTTGCTGACATAGAGAGTGGGATTGATTGCACACTCAGCAAGTTTGCCAATGACACCAAGCTGTGTGGTTTGGATGATACGCTGGAGGGAAGGAAAGCCATCCAGAGGGACCTTGACATGCTTGTGAGGTGGGCTGATGCCAACCTCATGAAGTTTAACCATGCCAAGTGCAAGGTCCTACACCTGGGTCGGAGCAATCCCAGGCACAGCTACAGGTTGGGCAGAGAAGAGATTCAGAGCCCAACACCCCCCAACCCCCCCCCCCCCCCCCAGCCTAACCTGAAATCCTAGAAAGTCCTCTGGCATCAGATTTACCACAAACAGAGAATGCATATAATGTTAGGCTATTTATCATCATGGTGACTGCCCAAATAAGATAAATTTAACAAAAGTAATGTAACAAAGAGCTACTGTTAGATTAGGGGAAAGAGTTATAATATTTAAATATAGGAAGATAACAGAAGGAAAAACATTCTTTCTGATTTTTCATATTAGAAAAAAAAAAAAAGCCCTCTGGATTTTTTCTTTATTCTGGAAATAATAGAATCATAGACTCATAAACTCATAGAATCATAGAATAGTTAGGGTTGGAGAGGACCTTAAGATCATCAAGTTCCAACCCCCCTGCCATGGGCAGGGACACCTTGCTCTAAACCATATTACCCAAGGCCTCATCCAACCTAGCCTTGAACACTGCCAGGGATGAAGCATTCACAGCCTCCTTGGATATCTCAGGTTGGAAGAGACCCATAAGGATCACTGAGTCAAACCCCATGCTCCTCTCAGAACTACCTAAAACTAAACAATACGAATAAGAGCATTGTTGAGACACTCCATGAAGTGTGAAAGGCTTGGTGCCATGAACACTTAACTTTGTTGGGGAGCCTGTTCTAATGACCTCTCAGTGATGAAACTTCTCCTAATTCCCAAATGTGGATAGAATAGCTGATTTCCCACTTGTGTTAACCTCTACAAAATATTCTGATATTCATCTTTTCTTAACTAGCTATTAGCTGAGGAAGGCAAGTTGTATAGCACACCAAATGCTTTTCAAAATATTCTGTTGAATTTTTAAAGGTTATCACACTAGTAGCTATTCCAGATCTCATGACCCATTTGCAGGAGAAAAATGGTATTTGGGTAACTGTTGAAAAAATACAATCTTTTTTAAAAACTGGTTGTTTGGAGAGTTACACAAGAGTTACTGTAAATCATTGTGCATTTTAATGCTTTATTGTACGTGGAACATATCTCCCTTAAAACTGAAAAATCATTGGAAATGTAATATACACATCTAGTGATGGAGTACAATAAGAAAGGGGGCCTAACAGAGTGTGTAATGGAACTGTCTCTATCTCAGCCTTTAATATTTAAAATCCTCATAACAGTTCATGTTCTACATGTTTTAAGTGAATAGTAATAGAATGAAAACTGCATATGTCATTTGTCTTCAGGTGAATTCAGAAATTTTCATCAACCTTGACTTTCAAATAATTTGTGCATCAACAGTTAAAAGCTTGTTACACCAATTATTTTTAATTATTAAATATTGGTTACAGTACCAGAATGGTAACCAGACAGAGATTTTATAATAAAAAAGGCAATAAGCATAATCCTGTATAGGAAAGGGCTGTTACATATTTGTAATCACACTCTAAAACTAACTGTGAATCACTATGTGAGTTCTATGCATGTAACAGATGAAGTACACAAAGATTTGCAAGATATGTGAGAGTGCCCATACTTTTTCATTAATTCTCCCATGCTACTTCAGACAGTTTCATACTTTTAGCTCTTAATATGGGGCAACCAAATTTTTATATAGTAAGCAATCACTAGAGCATTAGGGCTTCTGCAGTAAAAAAGATGTTTTGCATTACATCTTGCATATGTTGTAGCAGTAAAACTAAACTGTATTTTTTAAGAAAATACTGTAAACATTGATACAAGCATCAGGTTCACTGACAGCACGTACCCTACAGCTGTAAGGTCCAGGGATGTAACTGGAATCCTACTGTTTTGATTTTGTTTGCTAAGTCATCAAAGGTGTTTTGAATCATCAGAGTTCTTCTGAATCTTAATGAATAATTTTGATGGATGCATTTGACCTCCTTAACCAAACTAGGTAGTTTGTAGTTTGGTACAGGTTCCAAAGGAGGTAAAGGCCTGAGACTTAGCCAGGTCAGTAAGTCCTCCATGAAACTAACAAAGGGGCAGAGTGACTCAAAGAGCATCAGTGCAAATGAGCTTGGAGCGCTGATCATATATTTAACACATGAATAGCAGATATCTTTTCCAAGATTCATTTGACAAGGAACAAAAATATGTTGTGGGTACAGGAAGTCTCATGCATACCTTTTCCATTTCCCATTGTATACAATCTGACAACAAGCCAAGCACTTTATCCCCTAAATATGACGTAGTGATCTAGGCAGGGTGGTTGTATGGCAGCACAGCTGGGAGACCTCTCAAGGTTGCTTCTCAAGGCAGAGACTTTTCTACTAAAGACAGGTTTTTGGATGAATCTAATTCAAGTTCTCTCTAAATTGCAACTGCACTGCTCACCAGTGATTCTACCCTTTGCTGGGACATCTCTCAAGGTTTGAGATTCCTTACCTAAGAATGAGAGATCCTTTCTTACCCAAGGTGGAGACACCATTTATTTGCAAGAAAGTTGCTGCTAGCAAGCTAAATTAATACTAATGAAATCCAGGTAATTAATTCTTTTAGACACAAACTGTTGTCCAAGTCTGAGACTCAGACTGGACCTAGCCACATAGAAGCTCCATCAGGAGTTTAGAATGCAAGGGGGTCAACTCAGAACCTTGTGACTCAAAGGGAGGGTCTCCCTTACCCTTTTGCATCTTTGGGCTCTCTATAAATAATTCCAAATCTATTTTAATTAGATTTTCCTTTCTATGTTTTCTAGAATTATAGAACCATAGAATGTTTTGGGAAGGGAGCTTAAAGGTCATCTAGTTCCAATCCCCCTGCTGCAGGTACAGACACCTTCCACTAGACCCTGCTGCCTTGAACACTTCCAGAAAAAGGGCATCAACAACTTCTCTGGCAACTTGTTCCAGTGTCTTACCACCCTTATAGTAAAGATTTTTTTCCTAGTATCTGATCTAAATCCACCCTCTTTCAGTTTAAAGCCATTACCCTTTTCCTATCACGTGATAGGACATTAATTCATGAATTAAGTAATAAAGTGAATCTTGCCAGCAAACTTTGTTTAGTTGCACTTTTATAAATACTCATTAAACCCAATTTTGCTAATACCTTTGACAGTGATTCTTTAAGCGACCTAATCCTGTCATTCACAGCAATAATTCACAGTTTTCTGAGTGATGGATTCTCTGACATTATCAGTCAAGCAGAGATACATGATTCTGTACCACAGATTCAGGAAAGGTCAAATAGTATTTCAGAATAAGACTTTACTTCAAGAGGGGGTGGGAGAGAGTACTCATAGAACCTAATTTCATGAAATGATAGTTTTCCAGGTTCAAGACTGATGTTCAGGTTTCTGTACACCTATCCTGAGTTGGAAGGGATCCAGGAGTATCGTAAGAGTCTAACTTCAGATTCCACACAGGGCAACCTAAAAGTTAAACCGTATATCTAAGCATTGTCCAAACACTTCTTGAACACTTACAGGTTTGGGGCTATTACCACTTCCCTGAGGAGCTTGTTCCAGTGATTGGCCACTCTCTCAGTTAAGAGTTTTTTCCTAATATTCAATCTGAACTTTCCCTGATGCAGCTATAAGCTATTCCCTTAAACCCTATCGCTTGATATCAGAGAGAAGAGTTAAGCACCTCCCTCCCCTCTTACCCCCATGACAAAGTGGTAGACATCAACCTTCACCCCTTTTCCTGAGAAAACATACAAAGCACATTCAATATGACAAAACTTATACTGGGGAGAAAAACAGGAGAGAAGCATAAGACTGGCAGTTCTGAGATCATACCATTCACATAACTTCAATAAGCTACCCGTATTAGCATCTCCAGGGCTGCCACAATAATTGGCATACATAACAACTACCAGATTGTAATTCCAGGATCCTATACATTCTCTTCAGTATAGTTCCTAGTTATTCTCAATATCCTCTTGAAAAAAGAGAAAAGAGATGACACTAACAAACAGAATGACAAAAATGGCAGACAAAGCCAATTACAGTCACTCTCTTTCTCCATTTCCGATCTCTCACAGCTGCTCCTCAAATGAGAACTAAAATCTGAAAGACCAGACAAAAAATGCACAGCTATTTTAAATGCAAAATGGTTCAATATAGTTTATGGCATATCATAATTGTCCAAAACCTAATTCCATGCTAAATGTACAGTGTTTCACACTGCTACTCTGAAAAGACATGCATTATACCATGAACTTAATTGCTGGTTCCTCATCGCAACATCAACTTTTGCTTTACAGGTGTGAAACCCCCTTTGTCTTTTGTTGTTAAATCAACATTAATGAAATTAGTAAATTACTTTGAATTATAGCCAAGATGCCTTATATATGTGAAAACTTGAGGAGCAGATGTGATATAGGATTGCAGTATGTAGTATGTGAAGATCTGTCCTCTGTGATAATTTTTACTTCAAGTAATTCTACTGGAAATTACTTGGGAGTTGGGGGGAAAGGCGAGTAATTTAGAAGGGGTGGGGAAAGGTGAGCAATTTTGAAGCTTTAGAGGAGAGGAGAAAAACATAAAATATTTCTGGAAAGTGATCTATGTGTAGCTGAAGGAATAAGAGTTCTTTTTCATAGAAATAAAAAGGTGAAAAGATACAGTGTAAACAAAAATGGCAAAATGAGAAATAAAGAAGCAGCTTGTTCCAAACATAACCTGTCTTGTAAAAAAATCAAGTAAAATGGATCGAAAACACAATGTAAGAAACAAAAATACAACAATCTATGAGATGAAGGGGTATTGCCACAATAACATTAGATAACAAAAGAAATATCTAGCAAAATTCCTTGCCCAAACTGGAGTGTGCAAGTGCATTATCAGAACCTGAGAGAAAAACAACAGAATTGTATCAATATTGGGCCTTATTGTATCTATAACCAAGGAACCTTCTGATGCTGCAATATTTAAAACTTAAATATATAGTTCTAAAAAAAAAATTAAATCCCTGCTACCCAAGCCACAGTAGAATCTGTCCACGTCCACTACTTTATTGTTATTGCATATTCCGTATTTCTGTCCACTTTCTTTGACTTCATTGATCTTACTACACTTGTATTCTGTAGGCACCAGTTTTTTTTGACTCTCAAATTCCTAATGGAGTTTAAAATTAAAATTAATATTTCTGTTTACTTTCTAGTGTATTCGAAAAGCCTAATCAATGATGTCAGCACATCTCGGTAATAGTATTTTTCTATTAATGCCCGATACAGGCAGTAAAGGAAGCATGAGGCACTGTTCAATAGGCCCTTCACTGGAGGATTTTTTTATGTTGTCAGCTGTGAATCAACTGAACTGTAATAAACAGTACAGCTAGTGGAAACAAAATAGCATACTGGAAAGATTAAGATTATACATTTCAGCATTCATAAATGATAAGTTATTACTTAAAGCTTTTTTTAGAAAGATGATCTTTCATATGTACATCTCCCCCTAAGGCTGTGACTCCATCATTTAATCTTGATAGCTCTATGTATGGACCATTATGTCTCCTCCATTGACACTGCTTATGTAGCAGCTGTTTTATACAAATCTCTATTGTTCTCATAGTCTTTGCTGTCACTAGCACAGCTGTCTTAGCTGTACACTGGCTTTGTTGATTTCAGGTTAGTGAGCCTATTTAAATCAGTTGAGAATGTGCATCTAAACCTGTGTGATTAACACTTGACAAATATTTTCTAGGGAGAAACACATAACAGGTACTCGAGTATAAGCCTTCCTTTCAAATTATAATTTTAAACATAAACACTAATTTGCAAAACAGAAAAAAAGAATCTTTTCTTCTACACAGCAAATTTAAAGCAAGAATCCCTAGGGAATTTAACTGTATTACAACATATGCACATAAGAAGGATTGTAAATTAAATTATACTTTATTGCTTTATAAGCTAATCATTTAAATTTCCACCATCTACAAAGTGTTACAGATTACAACTGTAACTGCCATTTCAAATAGATTCCTTTGTTAGTTTTAGGAGATGTGCATTTTTTCTATGAATCTTAAGTTCAGAGGTCTTTTAAGTTACATATGCAAGTCTCTTAGAAATACTGCGTGAATTCATACTGTACATCAGATGCAGTCTGTGGTATCGTTTCCTGAGATATGTGAGTATTATGCAACATTTTCAGGATATAACAAAATTTACAAGGTCATAATACTGTTGAACTGTCATAATGGTTAAGAAAACCAGTCCCCATTGACATACCCCTTAAAAGTAGCTAAGAGGTAAAAGAGAATTGAGATAAAGCAACATATTCTTGATCAATATACCTGCCTGCCAATAAGACTTTAATACTGCCACTAGTACATTCATTTTCCAGCCTACCATGGCCTTATGAAATTTAGTTTAGTGGATTACAAACCAAAAAAAAAAAAAAAAAAGAAAGAAAGATATAGCAGATGATTATTTGGCCTTTAATACTGAAGAGTATTGATATTCTGATTAAGTTTCATTAATAACAACCTCACTTGAAGATCAGAGCAACAGATTTGCACAAAGAACTTCATTACATTTGTTATACATGAGTAGTTGATGAGTATTTTAAACTCTGCACTAAGAAAAAAATTATAAAGTTATATATAAAATTTAAATTATATTAAACCAATATCAAACTAATATTAAATTACTATCTACTAAGATTAGACATTTATTGTAAAATGATACACTGCTGTACAATACAAAATAAAGCACTAACACTTTTTAGCAAGGTATTCACTCTAAGTGGGACTCTAACTCATCAGCTCGAGATAGGAAAAAATAATAACAAAGTTGTCAAGTCCCAGAAATGAAAGTTAGAAAATGAATGTTTTCCTACAGCATGAATGTAGAATTTTATAACCCACAAAATTAAACATGGCAATTTTTTATTTTCAAAATACAGCTCTCCTAACTTCAGTCAAAACTGAAACACATTAGTGGAGGAGGAAATGAAGGTTAAGTTGTTACTGTGTGAATCCCTCATTAGGGTCCAGTTTCCATCCATGTATTATTCTCAATGAGGTCACTTGTTTGGTATCAACCTAAGGATTAGTTTGGTAGTAACTGTTAAATTTGCTCTTGTTTTACCTGATTGTTGCACAGAATATGGTGCAAGCGCTTTCAGTAAACAGAAATATTCCCTTAATTAACTTGCAGGGCCTGTGATTTGTGACATGTCTTTCTGTGATTTGATGGCCATGTAAGAAAGCAATTCTGATTCTTATACAAAGAATTCGTGTTTCCTCGTTCTGATTTATTTTTACCCTAACCTTTTCCTTATTTGATGTAGATCAAAATGAGGCAATCTGCACCTTATGGCCAAAAGAAGAATGTGGTAGATGGCTGTTTAGCATTAAAAATGATTAAATTCTCAGCCGACTTCAGGGATCAGTGACTGACAAGACTGAAGTTGGGTAATGCTAGAAGGTCAGCTCCACCTGGGCTTACATGTTTTTTTTCCCCTCTCTTCCAACTCTTGCTGATAAAGCAGTAAGTCTTAAGAAATAAACTTGAAAAAACCCTCTGGTCTTGTAAACAAAGTGTTGTTGATTTACACTGGCAATAAGTTCTGAAACTAAAACCCAACAAGTTTGTACCTTTTACACGCAGTTTTCAGGAGGGATAATAATACTACTATATAATTTTAAAATCTCAATGGATTAAAATATAAAACATTAGGAGCAGTTATTTTTAAGGTCTTTATTGGGGAAAGACTGAAATGCCGCTTCCCTTGTATGCATGCTTGTCAGAGATTTGAGGCTAAGACAGTGGACATCTGTTCTGATAGTAAAATGTCCTCAAAGAGATACAATTATCAGTAAGGATTTTGCTTTCTTATTCAGTTTGCAGTATCTGGGCAGGACCTGGCTTGAGTGTCTGAAAGGTAAATTGGTCTTATTATTAAAAAAAAACCCAACAAAAAAAAAAAAAACAACCAATTTGAATGCCTAAGTAGAGAATCATTAATCGTGTGTAGATTCTCAATTATGATATAAACAACAACTTTTTGTATGACCAACTTAACTTTGCAATTGTCCTGGATTCAGGAGTAGCAGTCATTTTTCTCCTTCTTGGTAGCTGGTGCAGTGCTGTGTTTTGACTTTAGGGCTGAGAACAGAGCTGATACCAATGATGTTAATAATGATGACTGCGGTAAAGCAGTTGATGTCATCTACCTGGATTTGTGTAAAGTGTTCGACACTGTCCCACACAACATTCTTGTCTCTAAATTGGTGAGACATCAATTTGATGAATGGACCACTCGGCAAATAAAGAACTGGCTGGATGGCCGCACACAAAGAGTTGTGGTCAATGGCTCAATGTCCGGCTGGAGACCAGTTACGAGAGGTGTCCCTCAGGGATCAGTGTTGAGACCAGTCTTGTTTAACATCTTTGTCGCTGACATGGACAGTGGGATTGAGTGCGCCCTCAGCAAGTTTGCTGATGACACCAAGCTGTGTGGTTTGGTTGATTGGCTGGAGGGAAGGAATGCCATCCAGAGGGACCTTGACAAGCTTGTGAGGTGGGCTGATGCCAACCTCATGAAGTTTAACCATGCCAAGTGCAAGGTCCTACACCTGGGTCGGAGCAATCCCAGACACAGCTACAGGCTGGGCAGAGAAGAGATTCAGAGCAGCCCTGCGGAGAAGGACTTGGGGGTGCTGGTTGGTGAGAAAATGAACATGAGCTGGCAGTGTGTGCTTGCAGCCCAGAAAGCCAACTGTATCCTGGGCTGCATCAAAAGGAGCGTGAATAGCAGGTCGAAGGAGGTGATCCTGCCCTTTTATTCTGCTCTTCTGAGACCTCACCTGGAGTACTGTGTGCAGTTCTGGTGTCCTTAACATAAAAAGGACATGGATCTGATGGAACAAGTCCAGAGGAGGGCCATGAAAATGATCAGGGGACTGGAGCACCTCCCATATGAAGATCGGCTGAGAAAGTTGGGGCTGTTCAGCCTGGAGAAGAGAAGGGTGCATGGAGACCTCATAGCAGCCTTCCAGTATCTGAAGGGGGCCTATAGGGATGCTGGGGATGGACTCTTCATTAGGGACTATAGTGATAGGACAAGGGGTAATGGGTTAAAACTTAAACAGGGGAAGTTTAGATTGGATATAAGGAGGAAATTCTTTCCTGTTAGGGTGGTGAGGCACTGGAATGGGTTGTCCAGGGAGGTTGTGAATGCTTCATCCCTGGCAGTGTTCAAGGCCATGTTGGATGAGGCCTTGGGTAATATGGTTTAGAGCGAGGTGTCCCTGCCCATGGCAGGGGGGCTGGAGCTTGTTCTTGAGGTCCTTTCCAACCCTAACTATTCTATGATTCTATGAATCTATGCTTTGGTTTGGCCAAGGACTTTGTGAGCCTCATGCTCTGCCAGGGTGGAGGGGAGGCCGGGAGGAAGCAGAGACAGGACACCTGACCCAAACTGTCCAAAGAGGTATTCCATACCACAGCACATCATGCCCAGGGTGTAGCAGAGAGTTACCCGGAAGGACTAGGTAGACTGTGGGGGTTGGAGGAGGTATCGGTTGGTGCTTGGTCAGACTGGGGGGTGCGAGTTATCGGTTGGCTGGTGCTGAGGTATTGTGTTCTCTTCCCTTGTTATTTCCTTTATCATTATTATGATTGGTGGTAGCAGTAGTGATTTGTGTTATATCTTAGTTGCTAAACTGTTCTTTTCTCAACCCATGGGAGTTGCATTCTTTTCGATTCTCCTCTCCGTCCCTCTGGGAGTAGGGGGAGGGCAAGAATGGGGGGAGTGAGTGAACAAGTTGTCTGGCTGGGGTTAATCCACAGCACAATCCTAATCCTAACATTTGCTCACATTTATATTTGATACTTCAGAAAGATGACTTACAAGATTTCTAGAATACTCCACTATTTCAAGTTGAGCGCTTCTTCACTGAAGCTCATCTTTGATCGCATGTACATTAATTTGATCAGTTTCATATTCACATAATAGACTGCTTAGAAATGTAAAAAGTATCATAAAGCTGCTTTAGTCGAAACTCTGCTCACAGATGTCTGGCAATTTGTTTTTCTTGCCTGTGATTTTCTTTTAATACTCAATTTATGTCAGTGACAAAAATTGTGTTTTCATGATATTATGACAGGATACATGCAAAAATTTTAAGAAAATCATAAGGAGTTTAGCTATTTAGATCTTAACTGTTATTGAGCATTTCATTCATTCATTCATCTATTTAGATCTTAACTATTAAAGAAAGTTTCCTTATGCCTGTAGTGAATACAGTGTTGGTATTTTCGATAATCATATAGATACTGGAATTAAGAATAAACTCATTAAATTTGCAAACAATATGAACAATTGTTGTAAATAAGGATTAGAATTTTAAATTATTTAAAGAAGTAATCTGAAAAAATATGTCAGAAATCAACAGGGACAAAAATGACTTGTTCTGCACTTAAGAATAATCATCTGCATGAATGCAAGATAAAGACAAGTAGCAGTTTCACAGAAATTAATTTGGGGAAATAATCAGGCCCCCCACAAAACAAATTATTATTCTACCACAAAAAAATGGTACACAATATACTGACAGATAACTTTGGAAAACTTGTCTACAAGGTATGCAAAGAGAATTTTCTGCTCTACCTTACACTGCTGTGGTCTGCACTTGGAAACTACATTGAAAACTGGATACTGTACTTCCTGAAAGAGCTCAGCTCACGGATCAAAATGAAGGAAATGTAAATCAGCAGTTGTATAGAAAGCAGAGAGCATGAAGGTGGGTTTAGAGAGAGATTTATTTAATTTCTAAAATTTGAGACTGAGTATGGAAATGGTAATGTTCTCCAAAATCATCAAGGTCTACTGCTAGGGAGAGGGGAATTATTTGTTCTTTATGTTCATATTAAGCGGGTTCAATCAGAGCAAGGGAGATTCAGATTATAGTCTGCAAATAGTTTTCTGATGGTAACAATAATGAAACACTGGAATAGTTCAATGTGGGGAGACTGTAGATGCCTTTAAAAAGAGGTTAAGTAAATATCTGTTGGGAGATTCATAGCTCGAGCTAATATTGCCTTAGATCTGGAAAGCTGACCAGGTAACATTACAGTCCTCTATCATTCTATGTGAGTGATACAGAAATATATACAGAAGAACAGAGTTTTCCTATATGTGTTTAAGACAGCCATGAGGGAGGAGAACTACCAGATGTACTGACATATACTGTATATAACAGCTGACATTTCATTATCAGATTGTTACACTTCCACTGGTGCAAACTCTTAGTCCTGGTGACTTGTCTGAATCTTGTTTGAAATGCAAGTATGTTTATGTTTATACGAGATGTATATGATGATAAGAAAGAATGTAGCTACAGGAGTGTCCTGGGTTTAGCAGTAGCAGTCATGGGTAGCTGGTGCATTGCTGTGTTTTGACTTTCGGGCTGGGAACAGAGCTGATAATAATGATATTTTGGTTTGGCCAGGGACTTTGTGAGCCTCATGCTCTGCCGGGAAGAAGGGGAAACCAGGAGGAAGCAGAGACAGGACACCTCACCCAAATTGACCAAAGAGGTATTCCATACCACAGCATGTCATACCCTGGATGTAACTGGGAGTTCCCTGGAAGGGCTAGGTAGACTGTGGAGTTGGAGGAGGTATCGGTTGGTGCTTGGTCAGACTGGGGGGGGCGAGTTATCTGTTGGCTAGTGCTGAGGTGTTGTATTCTCTTCCCTTGTTATTTCCTTTATCATTATTATGATTGGCGGTAGCAGTAGTGATTTGTTTTATACCTTAGTTATTAAACTGCTCTTATCTTAACCTGTGGGAGTTGCATTCTTTTCGATTCTCCTCTCCGTCCCTCTGGGAGTAGGGGGAGGGCAAGAAGGGGGGGAGTGAGTGAACAAGTTGTCTGGCTGGGGTTAAACCATGACAAGGAGCTACAGTAGAACAAAACCATTTTGAAAAGACTATTTCAAATGGCAAAGACAGTAATGATCAAGTAGTTATTTCTTCGGAAGGTGTTCCATGTTCTTATGTTCCATAACTTTTTAAAACTCTGAATTCCATCTAGATTTGAAAGATTCTTTGTTTTTCCATAGAAAAATGTTAAGTAACTGCATTTCCCTTTTGCCTTTGGAGATGTGCAGGATTTGGCCCAGTTTGTAAATACGTATAAATCTTTCCTACATGGCAGCTATAACAGCCTAAGCAGAAGTTAGGGCCTACTCAGCAGTAAATTTCAGATGTTTTCCTAATGCTTCAGCACTAAGCTAGAGTTTATTTCTGATATAAAATAGATACAAGAGGTGCTATCAAACAGTTTTATTTCCTTTGTGACATAAAATCTCCATCACATGAATGAAAACCTAGGTCTTTCCAAACAGTAAACTTGCTGAAAAATGGATTGAAGAGCTTCACAATGACAACCTCAAGGAATAAAGGTAGTGCCTTGAGATTGTGCTGCAGAGAGAAATACAGAAAAATCTAGTCAAACTTAATGGAGAAACAAAATAGGAAAACTCTACATTTTGAATGGGCAGAAGGGAAGGCAAATTTCCCTATCATACACTTTTTCCTATAATGAGAATATAAGTTGCCTTAGAGACCAAGGGAAGCATGACCTTCCACACTGAGTAGTTTTTAATGCTATATTTGATGAACTAGAAAAAAAAAACACAATAAAAAAAGGGGTAATAATCAAGTCTGGAAAAGAAATCACTGAAAAATTATCATTAATTTTAGGGTTTCCAGCCAAACAATTGAAATAGATAAGTAGCATAAGACAGGCGAGATAATGGATACAGCAGCCCATATTCATCCTGTCCAATTTTGGGTGCATAAATAATGTACCAAGTTAACAACTTACATGCTTAAGGATCTGTAAAAAGTGTAGAAAAATAGATGCCTATATAAGGTGCTTCAGTTCATCCCAAATCTTAAAAATGCTTTATGAAAGTGCTGTCTCTTGCAAGCTATAGTGAATAAATTTTGAAGAGTTAAACTGGGACAACCAATATTATCTCAGTGTAATGAAAATAAGGCCTACATGCAAATTCAATGGGAGCCAAAGAGAAAGGCTAAGAATAGGGTATTTAGAACATCTTTCTCAATCTTTGCTCATGAGAGTTGAACAAAAAAGATTCCCAAGGAAAAAAAAAAAGAGTTAAAAAAACCCCAAAGTTTTACTGAGATGAGCAACTTGTACAGTTGCCTGAACATGACTTTGAACTGTACAAGATCTAAGCATGCAGAATTCCAGAAATGTGGCCTTATAGGTCCAAGAAAATTAATCTTTAAGTAATTATTCTGAGTATTCAAAGCTTTCTGAAGTTTTCTGGTCTTTCTTTGAAGTGTTTGAGATGTCTCCCAACTTAATTTAGAAAATCTGAAAATGTGGGAAAAATACTATCCAAAACAGTAGGGAAAACACTTGTCAGTATTTCGTGTTGCAAATTTATATTGATTTAGAATATAAAACTTATGCACTAATTTATATTGTTTGCGAAGACTACAAAACCAGAACTATGGATATTTCAACCAAAATTTAATATTCCCCTATTAATATTTTTCATGTAATTGTTTTTGGGGATTCTTTCCTTTGTTTTGTTTGAGCTTTTTGTGGTTTCTTTCATATTTATACACAATAATAGTACTGGATCTGCTTTTCTATTCTCTCTAGTATACAGTGACTCCAGCAGAATAATTGGACTGTTAAGTAGACTCCAATGGATTTAGGACTCCATAATTACTTTCCATTATTCTGGTTCTGGCAAAGGGGAGGATATTTTAGAGACTGCTGGTTATTGTCAGAAGTTGCCAAGAGAAAGTCTTGAATCTTGGTTTAATTCATACACATTATTTTATTTTCTTTTCCCTCTGAAATGTATCAAAATTCATTGTTGTAAAGTGGAAGAATGTTCATCTCCGCTTCATTTGTACTGCTGGAATACTAGAGAATACTAGAGAATATTTCTACAGCATCTTTCATTACAACAGCATTTGTATTTCTACAGAAATACATAATTATTTTACAAACTTACAGATCATGTTACCAGTTTACCGAGAAAGAGGGGAAATATAATCCTGGTGATATCATAGAGTCATAGAATCATAGAATAGTTAGGGTTGGAAAAGACCTTAAAATCATCAAGTTCCAACAAGATCCCAAGTTCCATGGGCAGGGACACCTAGGACTAAACCATATCACCTAAGGCCTCGTCCAACCTGGCCTTGAACACTGCCAGGGATGGAGCTTTCACAACGAAGACACAAATAACTAAGTACTTACATGTATATTTAAAAAAAATATATATTTCAAATGTCATATTTCATATTTCAAAATGTTAATATTTCAGATACTTCTGACAGCTGAAGAAAAAAGAACTGTAGTAGACTATTCGTTAGGTTTTGGTAAAGGCAGCAAGCATAAATAAAAAGAGAAATACAGTGCTTTGCTTCTTTTGATAGCACTGTATATGAAAAACCAAAACCCCGAAAAACAAAACATCCTAAACATTCTTCAACGTACTGTTGAATGTAAGAGAGAGTCAATATTCCTTATGTAAGCACAACTGTCACTAAAGCCAAAAGGAATTCTGTTTATGTATGGAGAGGGATATTTGGCCTTTTGTGGCTATGAGAGAAGTATTGTGTGGCAGTGATGCTCAACAAGCGTGGAAATGACAGCTGGAAGATGAATATAAGAACAAATCGGAAGTGACAGTGAGTCTGACTATATGTACAGTCTTTTTTGTAGAAAAGAGCTAAAAGTAACGTCTCAAGTACTGTCACTTTTCTTGCCACTAGCATCTATTTTTATGAATCCAGAATAAGCAAAGTGGCCTATAGGCCAAATATTTCTATGGTGAATAAAAATTGGATTATTTCCTGAAGCTGAATATGATACCAAATTTACAGTACAATAATAAAACCAACTGACTTTAATGCAGAAGTTTGGGCACTGAGATTCTCAAGGAGTAATACTAACACTATCCATTGTTTCTTGCTATCTGTAAGCAGACTCCTGATTTAATTTTGGAGGAAGAAAATTGAAATGCTTAAGATACATATACATAAGTAATGACAGAAAATAAGGATATAAGTAGCTTCAGACTGCCATTCACATCATTCTGATGGAAGTAGAAACTTTTTTAGCAGTTGATGTTCCTGAAAATGCCTAAAGGGAAAAGCATTTTGAGTTCTTTAGACACCTATGTTATTTTATAACTTAGATATATATAAGCTTAAATTAGTAGAGCTGATTTAATAATTATTAAATTTAATTTAATTTAAATAATTTTAGTCTGCCTTAAATCCACTGTACTGCTACTAAGGTTGATTTTTATTTAAGTTTTTCTTTTGTATGGTTGTTGTTTTTTTTTGTGAAAAGATATAGACATAAAGTAGTCCCAGATATCTAATGAGGTCGAGCATCTTGTACCCATCATATTGCTTTCAGTGCATTTTACAACTAAGCAAAATTAATTATTGTTAAAAGAAACAGCAATATAAAGTTGGATGGGAATAAAGGTCAAAGACTTTTGGTTTCTAGATCTCACACCTCTAAAGAGCACTATTAAATTAAAATTTGCCTGGGGCTTTTTGCATACTGGTCATAAATCTCAGAAAGAATAAGCATCACCTGCTTCATAGGAGAAACTAAGAAAGTCTGCTTTGGGAAGGGTAATATTTCAGAGGGCCTTTTAGAATGAGCAGTGGTTGGTTTGGTTTTTGTTCGGGGTTTTTTTTTTTTGTTTTGTTTTGTTTTGTTTGTTTGTTTTTAATTCTTGGAAGTGTAAGCTCCTCTTGGAAAGTCAGCCATATTCAAAGTATAGGATAGATGAAAAGTAGCACTCAGGTAATGTGGGAACCCAGTTCCTTGTAGGGAAGCATAGCCATTAAAGAACTTTGTACATAGGGGGGATCCTTCCTTAAAGAGTAAGCCCTTAAAGTTCTTTTTAAGACTAACCATAAGGCTAATGCTTGATAATCGTGCTTGCATTTATCTGCATTATTCAAAATACTTTTACACATTTTGAGCATGACGTCTTATTTTCTTGTAATTAGAGTAAATACCAAGAAAAATATTTTCACATTTCAGTCATACAGAACTGATGCACTTACCTGCACAGAGTGAACAGAATTCAGGCTTGGTTAACATGCATTAACAATACATGAGAAAGGAGACAGAAAAGCAAACAAACCAAAAAGCCCCAAACCACCAAGCAACCAGAGAAAAAAAAAAAAAACAACAACAAACAACACAACTAAACCAAAACAAACCTAGATACTGTTTCAAAAGTGTTTTCAGGAAGTAACCTCAGTAGCAAAATAACTTCCTACATTAATTTTGAACACTGAGTTTTTCTTCTTTTTTAATAAAAATTGAAGACTTCTGGTAACTGTTATTGCTCCAGCTCTTTCCTAAAATACTGTAATGTGTGCTCTTTAATAAAAGAGCTTCAGAACAATATTCCAGAAAGCAAATTTAATAAAGCTCTAGGGTGCATTCTGAAATCCTTCCTCCAGTCTGCAAATTAATGAAAGCTGCTTCCATAAAATACTAAAAAGCACAAACCTGGAGCCACTCTGGGCTTGAATAGCTGCAGCTGAGAACCGTATTTTACTTTAAATATTATAATTCAGTTTGTACAATAGAGACTACTATAGTTATTTATTAACTAGTACATGATCATTTTGTTTTGTAGTATGACAGCTCAGAAAGTGTATCATTGTTTCATTGACACAGGTTCCACAAATTCATAAAAATAACAGTGTTTTTAACTAATAAGTAATTCTAGTAAAAAAATCTGTAATTTTCTTATCCTTTTGCAACTCATTTGTAAAATAGGGATAATAATATCTGCCAAATCTGACAAAACAATATTTTGACTATGAATGGTTTTCAAAGTTAAGTGAGTGAGGATTGTAATCAAAAAGACCTTCAGTAAAATATAAGATTTTCTACACAGTGCAATATATATGAATGAAGTACAAAAGATAAGTGGGAATATCATGTTGAACAGTGCAGACAAAAAGCAACACTGAGAGTTTGCTTCATTCTGAAAGCATTTTCTAACTCATGGTACTAAACTTGAACACAGGTATTCAGATTTTTAAGTCAATATAGCTATGAAATGTGGAGAAATGAACACATGCAGTGTTAAAAGGGAAGATGCCTGAATAACAAAGGGATAGAAACCGAAGTATTGCATGAGTAACTCTGGAATTGAAAGGAATAAACACAAAAATAACCTGAACTGATAATGTAAAACTAGACAAAAATTTAATGCATCCTAACTTTTAAATAATTGAATTTGTAACCTTTACAACATTCCAATCCTTTTCAATTCACACATGTTCAATCATTTAAAACACGGATTTAAGTTAATGGCTTGGGATTTTTCAATTGAACAATATTCCTTCTTATTATACATTAAAATACATTGATTCTCCTTTCTGTAATGTTGCCATATTTGGGTAATTATTGGTAGTTAATTTTGTAATATAAAAATAACAGAGACATACTTTTTATTTCAAAGTATACGTGAAATTAAATTGAGTACAAAGACAAAATAAAATGAAATTAGTAAGTTGATTTAGTTCATGTAATGAGAATTTAAATAGCTGATTTTGAAAATGTCTGGATCACAGTGCAGATTTTGACACAGATGTTTATAAAGAAAAAAAAGTCATTAAGAAACTCATATTTGTCCCCATGACAGATTTCCAGCTTAGAATATAATGTCAGAACAAAAGAAACCTAATGTAGATACATAGATGCCTACAACTATTCTACCCACTTAAGGCTTCCTCATTTTTGATACAAAGATTCACTTTTGGGATGCAGTTTGTCTGACCTGTTTCAGATACCTGCTTACAGTGAGATCAATCACATCCCAAAATTGCGTATTTCTCTCCTCAATTATAAAGGCAGTCTATTTGTTTAAATTTTGAAAGATAAAACCAGACATGGGAAACTGAAACAAATTAGTGGCATTATGAACATTTACCCTATAGCAAGGATTAGTTCCCCAGTCTTTGACTCAGAAAAACACATTTTCTAGCTACTGAACTTATAGCTAAAATTCTTTTTACAGCCTGTGAAAGAGACATTTAACACAGTCTTTCTAAGATCATGTCTTTACAGAGGACAGAATTAAGTGCTTCTAACTTTAACAAATACAGATGAACAAGATGACACTTTAATTACATTTGGAAGGTACAGTCTATGTACTAACAAAATCTCTATTAGCAATGCTTTCTCTTGCAGCTATTGTAAATGTAGCTATTCCACATTGTGCAATTATCTTTGTTTTTTCCAATAACAACCAGGAAAAAGGAGAGTTTTGGAAAAGCTAGGGAGTCAAAATGCTCCTAGAAAGTACTGAAAGAATGCAAACATAATCACATCATCTCTTTGGGAACAAGAACAGTTTAAGATACTACTATATCCCAGCGGCTTACTAGCAGAAGTAGCTAGAATATAATATATTTTAGACAAATTCGGCCAAGTTTCCATGAACCATCTCCAGGACTACTCTAACACAAAATGATTTGACATTACACTGAAATGGATTAGGACTACTCAGAGGGTTGTTTTCTGTTGGCTTCACTGTCTGAGTGGTACACTCCAGGTAGGTGGTGATTATCCACAGCTGTCAAGAATAATGTCTTCAATTACCTGCCGCATTCATAAGAATATATGTATTTACACTGTGAAATCCTGACAAGGTACATTTATTTTCTACCTTTGATAAAAAGCTGAATACAAGTTGCTCCTCAGTATTTCAGAGAAGAAAGTATATGCCATTCTGTGTAAAACTCATAATGATTTGATAGTGTACCTAACTCTGTTAAATGGAAATGCTTTTTCTTCAATGCGCTCTAAATGGCCTTTTTGGTTATAGCACTTGGCCTCCTAAAAAGAAATATAGTATTTAGATCTTCACATAATATATGGAACATTTCATTGTTACTGCAAAATAAAGGAAAGAGTAAGAGCCTAACTAGTTATAATTGTTAAGTACTTTCCTGTTTGATGTTGCACACCTGAAGAACAAAATAAATTAAAATCCCCAGTAGAGCAATTTAAACAGTAATGATTAAATCTGAATTTGGAATGAAATCGTGTTTACAAATAAAGATAATTCTCATGGAAAGGTGAGGTAGAAACCATTCAAATACACTATATGTTAATATATGTTAGTCTTTCTGTTTCCAAGGGTTTTGTTCTCATGATAATTTTTAGTAAGCTTTGTTATCTTGAAGCACTTCTAAACCTATCAGAATAAAATACATGGCAATTTAAGTTGTCTGTCCCTCCCCTTCTTTTTTTACTAATTTCTAAGGTCTGGTGAATAGGTCAGTCATACAAATTCTACTATCGGCACATAATTTAGATTCGTTTTGGTGATGTGAGCACTATTGCAATTGTATGTATTTTTATGTATGTATGTATGCATATGTATGTATGTCAGGTATCTAGACATAACTGTGATGAGAAGTTTCAACCATAAAGAATTAATAAAGTTTATTAAATACATTCATTACAAACACATTATAGACATGGCTAGTTCTTACACAATATTAATCATTATTACTGCATTTTCAAAACTTTGTCTTTAGTGTTTATATCTTAAATAAGCTCTGAACATACAAAAGTATGGAGCTGAAGCTGTTTAGTTATCATGAATACCTACAGTTTTTGGTGACTGTTAGTCACTGAGGCTTAGGAGGTCAGTCTCAGGAGCTCATAACTGAAAGAACTCAGAACTGAATTCACCCTGTTCTCTCTTCTCTGACTTTCTTTGCTTATACCTGCTGTTTCTCTACTGTTGAGCCCTTCACAAAAAGCCTGTGAGGGGGTCTTATCTGCTCCTGATGCTGCTTTCATAATTTTTTGCTAGTCACCTTTCTTATGTATTTTGCTGCAGGATGTATGCAGAATGCCTTGCTTATTTGAAACTTTATTTTGCTTATTCTGTCCTTGTACTAACTTTTATTGCTTGAATGCTTCCTATGTGCAACTTCAAGACCTTATTAGCCTCTCTGGTAGTCATGTAGATGATACATTTAGGCAAAATGTTCATACATTGTCTTTAGCTATGCCATGACTGTTACAGAATGCTTAAATACTCCTGCTGTTTACACTATTTTATGCTACTTTACTATGTTTACAGTCAGCTATATCCTAGTAAATGTAATTATCATTTCTTTTGGCTACAAACTTTCTCACCTGAAAAATAATAGTAATAATAAAAACTACACAGACTGCAGCAGTTTCTGATTTACTTTTCAGCGGCAAAATTATGCCACATTTCCATAACTATTTTAGAAGTTGCATAATTAGCCCTTACCATTATCCCTTCATACATTTTACAGGCCTGATTCATGAGCTCATTGAGGTTAGTCTATCTTTTAAGCAGTTGTTTAACAGTAAGTACACTTTAGAAGCCAGTGGGATTGTTACAGAGTTAAAGATTGGCTTAGGTACTTCAATGAAACAAATTTTGAGGTCACATCTACACTTTGCAACAGCGTAGAGGCATCTTTATGCTTTTTTGATCTAGCACCCTCCAAACTGAGAAGGGGCATATACTCATGAGTGACTTTTTCTGGCTGAGAATGAAAGGTCTACAGTCAGTGTGAAAAATTACATTAATGGTTACACTGCATTTTAGAACCCCACTTCAATCCCTGCATAGACTTGAAATGGTTAATGTACCAGGTGGTCTCAGAACTGAGACAGGGTGAATATTCTTTCTCTTGAAATAATTTTATCTATGTGCTTTATGTTGTTTCAGGTAAAAAAATGTAACTCAGAAATCTAAAATACCTTCTCAGTATAATAAAATCCTTGCTATACTAGGGTAATAGGCCTTTTCCTAGTGAAGTGGAGCAAGAAGACCTTCACTAGTCAAGTGAGGTAAAAGAGAACAGCAGGTCAGACATTTAAAAAATCTATCTGAACTATCTGAATTTTGTTCAGTTAGAACTGAGCTTATCTATTTTGCCCCTCAGTTATAAGCACAACATATGTTAGCTCTAACACTGCAGAGACTAAAAAACCAAGTCTAAACCAGATAAGGAAAAATGAGAGGCAGGCAACTGTTTTACACTGTAAGATGGGTTCAGATTGCTAAGGTATGGTACCTGCATGAGTCTCACCTTTCTAGCAAACAATTTTCACGGAAACATAGTCATAACTGCAGTACACTTCTGCTCATTACTTACATCGATATGAGAATTAATGTCTGTGATTTGCACATATAGTATTTATAGGCTGTTAATAAATCTACTTGAAAGAAGTACAGACTGCATCTATGTTAGTCTTCTACTTCTCCATTGCACAGATTAACAATGATCATTAAAGACAGGGAAACCAATGAAGTATGAGAATCCCACAGAAGAGGTATCCGGAATGTAGAAGAATTGTAGCTTTCTACGATAATTTGTCTCTGTGTTAATAATTTCAGTCTTGCAAATGATGAAAATAAACAATGCAAGGCTCATCCTGATTTGTTTATGCAATAATTTAATAATTTGGTAAAGCTGTATGTTTACGCAGTTGAAAGACTAGCTGTTTAGAGAATATTTTTACACTGTAATGCTAAACATTTCTGTACGTCTTTTCACATACAGTTCTAGTTTAGGCTAGGATTCTAAGTATAATGAAGACTGTTGTTTTCTGTCAAATTGTCATCTATAAAAACCAACATTTATCACAACATGCACGATGGTATTTTCATAGCATTTCAGTCCTACAGTGTTAACAGTGGAAATGTGAGGAACTCAATGAGAAACATTCCTTTCTTTGCTCATTTAATTTACAGAAGAAAATAAATTAAGAATCCTATGGTAAAGGTTGTGCTGATATATTTTGAAGGCTACTATATTTTCTTATGCTATTCTATCAGTTCTAGTTCAGGTGTTTTAACTTCTCAGACCTAAAGTCCTGATGAAGTTCTATGAGAGCTAGAGAAACCGAGTAAATATCTGTTAAGGGCAGAATCTAAAAGCAATAGTACAGAATATGTAATACAATGCAGACACTATTTCCAGGTCATAAATATCTCAGTAACTGGAGATAGACAAGAATATGGATAAAACCCAAGTTTGAGTTACACTGACAAATTTTAAAATACAAAATGGTGGGGTTTTTTTCTAAATTAAAAAGCGAAATGCAGATGCTTAAAGGGTTTTTACCAAACATAAACTAGCAGAGATATTTTCAAGGAGTGCCTGAGATTCAACCATACTTAAATAGAACTGTTTAAGTTAAACATTTTTTCTGTATAAGGACTTAATTTTGCTTGTTTTGTGTCCTGCTAAACTTGTTGTTGCTTGTTTTTGATTGGTATACACCATCTACGCTACAGGATTATTATTCTTAAGGCTTATTAAATAGAGTTTATTATTAACTTTTAACACAGAAATCTCAAGTATCTGTCCAACATCATGATGCTGTGAGAAAAAAGAATAGATTAGAGAGGAGTAGTACAGAAATAAACTCAATATTCTTCAATTTAGAACTAGGAAAAAATTTTGCAAAGGATAGTCAAAGACTTAACAGCACTTACACAGCACGAGCTTTTAATACTGCGAAAAAATGTTAGGTCTATATTTGTTTTGCCTGATCAATGTTTTCTTGAGTATGTAAAAGCACACTAAATATAAAAATACATTAAAATATGCCCACATTTTTTTAACAGTCTAGGGAGAGAATTATTCCTAGGAGTAATCATAGGAGAGAGAGATAATGAGAAAAGGAGAGGAAATAGTAATGAAATGCAGAGAAAAAATAAAAAAAAAAAAAGGGAAAATAGAAACCATTAGAAAGTTGTAGCCTGAATTATTGAGAGATATACCTTTAACTATACCTTACTATTGTGGTAACTATGAATACAGGAAGTCTGGAATGGATCTGCAAATGCTGGTGATTTTATTAAACTAAAATATTTGCTCACTGCATCATCTGTCATATTTACCTCGTGACCAGAATGATTACTGAACCCACAAATCTAATAACCAATCAACACTGAGGAAAGATTACTTAGGATAAAAACTGAAGACATTGTTTTGATTACATCACACATCTGCTGACTTTAAGAAGATGAGGTTTTATTGAAGACACAGATTCAGGTTCACGCTCAGACAAACCTTTGGCCCCCTGGAGCACTTTTGGTCTTTAAATTAATGTTTCTATTCTCATGATTATATGGTTTAAAAGCTAAGGGATGCAATTTCAGTAGGATATTAAAACATAGCAGGAGAATACTCAACAGCAACAGAAATGCATTATACCAAGCATTTTGTAAAACCATACATCTAAGCATTGTCAAAACATCAGAAACAGCAATATCATGTATGAGCGAAGAAAACATACTGGGACAAGCTGTGGCTGAACTTCGTAAAAAGTGGTACAAAGATTACACACAATGATAAATTTCATAAACAGTTCTGAATCAGAAACTGCATGGGTCTACAGACAAACCAGTTTTTTAGTCTTTTAGTCCAGAAACAAAAGACTACTGATATCATGTGTTCTCAGAAATAACATGTTTATCTAGTCTTTCTATGGTGCCTTAGATCTGAGGGCACATAAAGAGAATGTCAAAAAGCAGATACAACTTTTTGGTGAGAGTTCCAGACAATGTGTTTTGGGGACAGATTAACAGTTTGGAGTAGTAAAATTTCAGTTAATTGTAGAAGAAAAGAAAACAAAATTGTTCTGAACAGCTCTGAATAACTTTTTTTCTGTATTTAGATGTTGGCATCTAAGTATTTGTGGTAGAACTTGACTATCCTACTATGAAGCACTATACCTTCACAAAATCCCATGTTTAAAGATTCCCTAAGAAGGGTAAACAACCTCTACAAATATCTATGTATTATTAATCAGATTCAATGTAGAGCAGTAGTGCAAACCCATAGTATTAATGTGAGATCTGGAACAAAGAAGTAATGCATTATTATTATTTCTATAAATTTTACAATAAACTGATGAATTCATAGTGTTGTCTTTTGAGATGTTAGGACTTATGAACTCACATCTCTAAGATGTACTCATGTAAGATAACAGCATTCACTAGCATACTTGTGCCAAGTTACACAGAAAAGGTTTAATTAAATTTCATTGAATACTACATGTTGTTTAAAAAATGTACTTTTGCACTTTATTAGAAATTAAACTCACTTGTTATTGTCTGTGACTCTTACAAAATGGTCCACAGGAATTTTTCAAGAAAAGAAACACATGAGGAGAAACGAAGAACAGACAGAAGTTAAAGACTTTACATTCCAATATTATGCTTGGAGCAAATAACCTGGTATTTTGCTATCCTCAGTTTCACACTTTCTATTTCTCTCATATTCTCACACTTTCTCCACCTGTGAAGGTCAATGATATATTTTACTTTTCAAAGTGCTCAATTTTCCGAAGTTTTTTAAAAGTTAATAAAATCTTTCTTAGAAGTTTCTAAAGTTCCCATTAGAGCATATTAACATGACAAATACATCCTTCTGGCATTCTAATTTTGTTTGACAATCAACAAAATCTTCATTTTCTTACTTTTCTAACAAAGATAAAGTAAGATTGTTGATCATTTGGCACAATGGCAATTGTGTTTCATATATGATATTTTCAGGCAACACAAAATACTGATGTCATAAGTCATTAAAATAACTTTGCAGGGTAAGTTTTGCTGACAGAAACCAGTGAACTGTAACACCAACCATAAAGACTAACTTTTGCAGAATAAGTGTGGTAAGAGCTTTGGCAAGCTAAAAAAAAAAAATAAAAATCACTGTGATGTGTATATAAATTGCCAAAATAATTTGTGCAAAATCATCCCACCTCACATTTTTGTTTCTAGTGAGAAATCTCTTAAAAGATTTCCAAAAGAAACACTAGACATATCTCAGCACTTGTATCTTTCCCTACCATTCTCTCCCTTTCAAATCACCACCACTCTTCATCAGCCCAGCTCACCCTCTGCCTGTTCCTCATACATTCCCTCCTGCTAACAATTATTGTTGCCTTAGGTTTTCTGTGCTAAGTTATTGACAAGTACGTAATGAGAGGGAGAAGATTACATTTTCTGCTGGTGAAAGGTAAGAAAGAAGATGTGCATGAGGGAATTGTGCTTTGTTTTCTTCAAGACTGAGGACAGCTCTCAGAGGTCTTGTATACAAACCATGCCTGCCTGTGTCAAAGTCAAAGCATGAGACTCTGGGGGTGATTTGCATGTCAGAATTTGCGTGGCATTTACTTGAAGGTACCTTCTTCATCAGAAGAGATGCCAAGTGGTCTAAGAGGAAAAGGTTTCCAGAAGACGTATTTAATAAAAAAAAAAAAGAAATAGAAAGCAAAAGGGATGCTTTTGAAAGTTAGCATTCAACAGCTTTTCACATCAGCATACTGTAATGAATGGATAAGAAAGAGAATCAAGCATATATAGTTTATGGTGCAGCCTGCAGACAGCCTTATTGTTTGGTTCTTTTGTTTGGTTGTTGGCTTGTGTTTTGTTTTTGTTTTACCTTTTCTTCTCACCTGCTTTCTTCTCTTCAGTTACTCATTTAAATCTAACTGCAAACAGCACCTCATTTAGATGCTAGGTAGACTTCTGTTCAAAAACATAATGGGAAAATATTCTTATTTATTCCTGAAGCAGTTTTAGAGGACTGGAGATTCCACACTTGGTACTCCACATGAAGCAGAAATGGAGTTTGTTGGAACAGTTTCCTATATTTTTTTAGCCTCATTCTCTTTTTCTCAAGGTAAAAAAGCAAGGCAGGACAGGCAGGACCAGGTGTGTGGTGTCAGAAATTGGTCATTAATATGCAGTGATATTAGTATATTACAAAGATACACTTAAATTAGTGACTTTTGGCTGAGGAAATAACATAATCTAGCCATAAGGGTACATTTAATGGGTTTGGTGATTTATTTTGTGCAAAATTCCTTATTTTCATGCAGCCGGTGAGAGAAAAATATTAAAGAACAATACCCTAGGTTTAGAAGTTCTGCACATAGTAGCACTACATTTTTTTTCAAAACAAGGAAAAGATGCGCAACATGTAAAATAATCTCATAGAAGTTGGAGTCTATCATGAACAAGAACTGTAAGAATAATATCGCTTACAATAAAAATGTTCTGGCGTCCTCAACATGAAAAGGACATGGAATTGTTGGAACAAGTCGGAGGAGGGCCACAAGGATTGTCAGGGGACTGGAGCAACTCCCATATGAAGACGGCCTGAGAAAGCTGGGGATGTTCAGCCTGGAGAAGAGAAGGCTGCGTGGAGACCTACCGGCAGCCTTCCAGTATCTGAAGGGGGACTATAGGGATGCTGGGGAGGGACTCTTCATTAGGGACTGTAGTGATAAGACAAGGGCTAATGGGTTAAAACTTAATCAGGAGAAGTTCAGAGTGGATATAAGGAAGAAGTTCTTTATGGTAAGGGTGGTGAGGCACTGGAATGGGTTGCCCAGGGAAGCTGAGAATGCTCCATCCCTGGCAGTGTTCAAGGCCATGTTGGACGAGGCCTTGGGTGACATGGTTTAGAGCAATGTGGCCCTGCCCATGGCAGGGGGGTTGGAACTAGATGATATTAAGGTCCTTCGCAGACCTAACAATTCTATGATTTTATATTTGGGGGGGATTAATAGGGTGGAAAACTATGACATATACATCAGAAACATGCTTTCATCTTGGACTATAGCAGACATTAAAGCTACGAAAACAAATACATTTTCATTTATGTAGTGATAAATACTCCTATACTTCACAGCTTAAAACCTGACAGGTTTCAGGAAAACATTTCTACCTGAGGGCATTTGCTACATACATTTTTCTTCTTCCAATGGATGCAGTCAAACCACATATGGTCTTATATAGTTTTATTAAACTTCCCATGTTAAGAAGACTCACCAGCTAGCAATTTACTTCTTAAAGGAATTCAAAACAAGCAAGCCATGTACCACTCCTAGAGCAACAATGAAATGTATTATATAATTCTTTGCATTTTATACAGTCACCTCTGCAATAATTTGAAATGCATAAAACCTATACAGACAGCAAAACCAGTCTTCTAATAAAGCTTAAAAAGAACAGAAATGCACTTTTAAAGATCACCTATTGAGAGTCACTCATCCGTGACATTATTTAATTGATCAGCTTACAAAAAAATAATGTCAATTTAAGAAACTTAAAAAGATATATATATTAAAAAAAATCTTAAACTTATGTAAAACTCTATCATAGAATTACCTGAATATTTCTATGTGTTCTGGTAATATTTTAAGGGTGTATTTATATTTTCTTGTTTATGTTGTGAGTTTGTTTTTTTATTTTTATTTTTTAAATTATTAACTCAAACTTAGTTTATCAGTGACTGTAACAAAGACAGTTAGTGTAGAATGTGGTTATAATAATCCAAGTATATTAGATGCTGGGAAAACAACCCGACTGATCTGAGTTTTCCAGATTTAGCAATGGAAAACAAAACAAAGCAATCAAGCAAACAAAAAACCTACATCCATGAAATAGAAATCTATCCAAAATCTTGGACCTTGATAATGATATACACTAATATGCTCACTAATATAATCTAATACTGCACATTTCTCCTGAAAATGAATAAGTACAGACTTTATAAATAGTTTCCATTAATCCACACGACATTATCTGATTAGACCAATCTAAACTTTCTAGGTGCAAATAACTTTAGATGAAAGGAAATTCTCACAAATTTTCTTTATCTGCCTGCAGCTTTTTTTACTTGGTTTAGCTCTGATGGCAGTTTATCTAAATGACCAGGTACCTTCAGCTAATTTATTTTAATTCTTTGTATGACACAACCATGGGTGATGACAGTAAACATATAAAAATGATACACAAATAGATGCTAGAGTAAGGAAGAGAGCACCATCAGCATGACTGTCATATCCCCCCAGTGAAGGAATGCAAATGCTCACTGTAATATGTCTGCTGAGAACATAAGGATGAAAACACCAACTTTAGGGTCAAGTAGAGAAAAGGAAGGGTCAGCATCAAGCCAGCAAAAGGGGTAGAAAATAAGAAGTATCTGCATAACACTTTAAACTATATTATTAACCTTTCTTTTCCATAATAGTTATATCGAGACTAATAATTGTTAGATTAATGCTAATATTTCAATTATATGAAGAATAAGTCCTTCACTTTCTATACATATAAAGTGTGATTCCTCTTTGCCCATACATAAGATTTTGAACGTAACAGTATGGGCCATTGTTTAAAGTCTGCCACTAAGGCTGTAATAATAAGCAATCTGGTATTCATTAAAGAATTCTTGTACATTGTTTTCTTAATCTGTTCAAGTAAAGAGTATTTATGGATTGCTTAATATATATGTTATCATTTGAAGGATGAAAAGAAGGATATGAAAAGATACAAAATAGAAAGCTACACAGACAGAAACATATTGGTCAAGTAAGAATGACAATTAGAAATTGTACATTAAACTATAACTTATTGTTGTGGTTTAAGCTCAGCTGGTAAATCAGAACGGCCACACCACCCTGAAAACGACCAATCTCGTCTGATCTCGGAATCTAAGGAGGGTCAGGCTCGGTTAGTACTTGGATGGGAGACTGCCTGGGAATTCTGGGTGCTGTAGGCTTTATACTGGTCTGGGTTCAGCAGTAGCAGCCATTTTTCTCCTTCTTAGTAGGTGGTGCAGTGCTGTGGTTTTGACTTTCAGCTTGGGAACAGCGCTGATAACAATGATGCTCTTAGTTGCTAAGTCATGTTTACTCTGACCAAGAACTTTGTGAGTCTCATGCTCTGCCAGGGAGGAGGGGAAGTCAGGAGGAAGCAGAGGAAAGGCACCTGGCCAAACTGACCAAAGAAGTATTCTATACCACAGCACATCATGCCCACTATATAAACTGGTGCCAGTTACCCGGAAAGCTTAGATCACTGCTTGGTCGGGCTGGGTATCAGTCGGTGGGTGGTGAGTGGTTGCATTCTCTTCCTTTGTTGTTTCCCTTACCATTATTATTATTGGTGGTAGCAGCAGTTGTTTGTGTTATACCTTAGTTACTGGACTGTTCTTATCTCAACCTGTGGGAGTTACATTCTTTCGATTCTCCTCCCCATCTCTCTGGGAAAGCAGGGAGGAAGCTGGGGTGTTAGCCTAAGGACTGACACATAACCACCGGAATGGTTATATGAGGTGCTTTATTGCAGTGCTGGGAAACCAAATCTGGCTTCGACCCTGTCACATCACGTTCACAATTTATACACTGAAAGTTACATAACTAATACATATTCAATGCAGATCACATCATTAACTAATACATATGCATTAAGGATTACCACATCAGTCTATTACGACATCAGCCTCTTCTGCACTTGTGCAGCCCCCTGTGATGGTCGTCTTGATGAAGTAAGGAGTCTTCCTTGGATGAAGTAAGAAGTCTTCCTCGGCTTGTTCTTTTCACCTTTTTGTCCTTTGGACATATCCCAACCATCATGTGCATTCCAGCATTGTTCTATTTTCCCTTGACTACCTCTGGCAGTTTCTAGGTTCTGCTTGGCTAGAATTTCACAATATACTTCTCTAAATTCACCCATACACACTTCACCATATATGGTTATATAAGCTCTTGCTACCAAGGCTATCATTGTATCACTGGTTTCAGGTTAACCACGATACCGGACTGCAGATGGAACTGCAAAGTTATAACTCTTTCTAACCTACAAAATCTCACTATTGATTTATAAACCTCTCAAACATAATCATTCCTACCATTTTATATGATTATTTTATCTTAAAAACTTCACTCTTTTCTAACAGGGGGAGTCAGAGAGAGGCTGCACAGTTCTGATTTACCGGCTGAGCTTAAACCACACACTTATATACCGATATATAAATCCTGGAAACTTAGGTGAGTTTATCTATACAGTTTTTCAATTTCAGGTCAGATAGATGACCCTTATGTATCCAATAGAACCAATAGGCCCAGGAAGATATTAATGGTAAAATGATATAATATGAAGATTATTAGGTTTCATTGGTCACAGTAGCAGCACTGCTTCACCTTTGCATTTAACTTCTCAGTGCCAAATAACATCTACATGAAAAGTCTCTGTACAGCAAATACACCAAATGCAGTTCACCAAATGAATAAAAGCAGACAATCACAAACACACACAGTTGTAAGTTTAAATTTATTTGAAGTGCCTGCCTTTGATGGCAGTAGAGCTCATTATTGTTAGGACATATATTTTCTAACACTGACATTCATGACAGGCTTGAACTACACAGTAAATCTGCTGTTGCAAGACAAGTAACAACAATGATTCTTTAATGTTGGTGACTTTATTCCTAGAGAGATAAAATCCATCAATATAAACTTAACAACAACAAAAAAAGAGTTACCTATATACTGCTACATACATACATCCATCTTTTCAGGCCTTTGTAGAGTAATGTCACCTTTTTCAGTCTTTTGTATAAATTGCTGTGTAGTAGCAGTGATAAAAAGTACTTATTTTAATGGAAGATAATCTCACATATTAACTGTCTTTGATGATTATTATTTGAAAGCCATTATGAATCTATCTAATAGAAGATGCAAATGTTGAGTTATATTTGACTTTTAAAAAGTAAAATACTAAAACATTTAGCACTGCAAGATAAAATGCAAATTTTAAACAATATATTTGATTATTAATTTGGTCAGGTCATAATGTTTATATGTATGATTCCAAGCATTGATTATGTACTATTGCCATAAAATATGTCTCACAAATATTCTATTTCAGAATACATAAGCAAGGTCATTTCCCTAATATTTAAGCCTAATAAATATGCTGGCTCCAATTTTTGAATTTTCCCCTAATTGCAAATGTTATTAGTCTTTTAGCATCAAATAGTATGATGTGATAAAAGAGGCCAGCCTAAGTCTAAAATAAAACTATTGATTTTTTTCTCAGTAATTAGGATAGTAAATTTTTAAACACTATCTAATTTTGAAACATCTGTGGAAAAGGATTTTACAAAAAGATTTCTTCCTTCAGGCTTTGGAACTAGCATAGTGCAAAATATTGTTTCTCATAAAGTGATAGTTCTAATTATTTATTTATGGAAGGAATCAAAGTTTTAGTTGGAATTCAGTGAATTACTGCACTGCTGGATCTTGCTTCAGTGAAGCAGAGCATGTAATATTTCAGTATGTTTCAATAGTAATGCTGCTTTTGATGAACAAGTTTTTCTGATACAGTAAAAATTTCTGGACATCTGTGGTACGTGTGTGGGAAGTTTCTTTACACACACTTATTTGTTGCCCTGGCTGCAGACTAAACTGTAACACTCATAATGTGCTTTATCTAAGCTAGTTTGCAATGCCCTTGGAAGCCAGCAAACAGGCAGTAATTTCCAAATTTCAGGAGCAATCACTTTTTGCCCTGAAGTCATGACAAAAACTTAACTGCAGAAGAACTGACATTTCAGCCAGTGTATGTATTTGAAGCCATTCCCCTATACAGGAATCATCCTAAAGTCACACTAGCATGGTAGCAAATCATTTGGAGTGACATGTGACATAAAGAAAATAGGAAAATCTGGATCATTTTATATAATAGCATAACTATGCTGACTTTCACTGACACTCGTTCATTGTTTGTCACTTTATTTTATCATGCTTTCTTCTCCCCTATGTGATAATCCATGGTTATTGAACAAGAAAACAAAATCACTCAAGTGTTTGAATATTCATTACACTATGCTGTTAAAAGCAACTTTTGCCTGGAAAAGGGTAAAATAAATGAAACCATTGATTATACAGTCTAAGAGATGTTACTCATGATTGGTCAGTAGTGTATCTGTTACTGAAGACTAACTTCAGCAATTCCAAGTGACTACAGACAAACATTAAACTCCAAAAACTGCTAGGCTGTCCTTTGAAAAACATTGGAAAATATCAAGCTTACAATGCAATTTTGCTTTACAAAAGCACATCCTGATTACAGCCCTCCTATGCTGTAGTCGTGTTAGCCATCTAGCAACTGGCTGCAGTTGCACACAACAGCCACTTTTAGATACATTCGTCAGGTAGTGGTTAGGCAGGTTCCAGATGTAATTGAATTCTTGGCCAAAAATGCTGTATTTTGAGTACATCCTGTTTTCTTTTGTTGTTAGACTTGAAAACTTCTTATTTGGATTGTAAACATGTGAATTACCAATACTTGATAAAAGTGATTTAATAAAGATGAACAATGTCCTTGCTCACAGTAGTGGGATTGAACTAAGTGATCTTTACAGGACCCTTCCAAGCCAAGCCATTCTATGATTCTAGGATTTTAAGATTCTTTGACTATTAAGGACTCTTTCTAATACCTGCATACTCCTACCAGGAATTTTCATGCAGCTGTTTAACTCTTTCTTAAAATGGTTAGGTTCATCTTCAAAGGCACGGATTTTCTCCTTGGTTAGCTGAGCTCAATACTTTTTATGCATTCTTTTTCTTCCTCCTTATGCTACTCCGATGTCGCAGTATCCTCAGTCAGAAAGAAAACTGTGTTACTGATGAAGTGCTTTAATAAACTGTGTACTGGAGGCAGACACATGACTTGAAAACAGCTGAGTAGTGCAGTAAAGCAGTACTATGGCTCTTACTGAAAGCAAATTTCCCTGTACCAACCTGATTGGTATCTCTTGACAATATTTGGAAAATGCAAATTGCTACAACTCAGTAGGCAACATGCCCAATCATGTGGAGTAAATGCATTGCTGGAACTACACATTTTATTGTTGGATTTAATGTATAATTGATAGAACCACCATATTTTGACAAGCTTTCATGATGGCATATTTAAGCAAAGATTTGTCAACTGCTACAGCACATTTATTTTAGGATCAAAGTAATTTATTTTAATGTCCATAGCTATAGCTGCTGAAGTGGAAGAGAAAAATTATCCAGGTACTCAAGAATTATTACCTGCCCGAGGGAGCGCGAGCGACCAGGACCGCAGCGAACAGAGCGGGTCGAGGCAGTTTGCGCGGGCAGGCGAGTGGGATGGTGAGCACTCGCCATATGACCAAGGCCTGGTCTGGGAGCTCTGCTCTGGATGCCCTGGCGGTGGCCACTGTAGGCACTCAGACAGAGCCAATGAGAGGGGAGGCTGCAGTGCAGACTTCAGGGTGTAGAGAGTGCCTGCACTGCTCTGGTGAGGGAAGGTACACAATGGGCAGGGCTGCCCTGGGTGCTCCCTGGTGGAAGTTCTCCTGCAGCAGGTGACTGAGCTGCAGGAAGCTATTAATAGGCTACAAGATGTCAGGGTAGCTGAGAGGAAGCAGGAATGCTTGCTCCCTGCCCAAACTGTGCAGAGTCCTCAAGCTTCCCCTGTAGCTCATGGAGGAAAGAAGAAGGTTGTTAACCCTCGAAGATGGGAATTGGTGACAAAAAAAAAAAAAAAAAAAAAACCAACAAAAAAAGGAGGAAAAGGATAATTAAAAGCAAGGGACTTCTTCCTAAACCTGTTGCCCCCACGTAGAACCGCTTTGCTGTCCTGCAGGAGACTCATGAGGAAACGCACTTACGCAAGAAACAGCCGACTGATGTGCTAGTAAAGAAGATTTTTACTGGTGCTGCCAGGAAAAAGCGGCGGGTCGTAATAGTAGAGGATTCTACTTTGAAAGGGACAGAAGCACTCATCTGGCGGCCTGACCCGGTCTCAAGGGGGGTGTGTTGCCTACCAGGGGCACGGATCAGGGATGTGGCAGAGAGGCTGCCTGCTCTGGTAAGCCCCACAGACTATTACCCACTTCTGGTGATACATGTGGGTGCTAGGGATATAGATAGTAGCCTGGGGAACATAAAGAAGGACTACAGAGCCCTGGGAGAGGTGGTTAAGGGAACTGGAGCTCAGATTGTCTTCTCATCTATTCTCCAGGATACAGGGGAGGACCTAAAAAAAGCTAGGAGGATTAGCCAGGTTAATAAATGGTTAAAAGGGTGGTGTCACAGTCAGGGGTTTGGGTGTCTTGAACATGGGACCCAAGTTTGTAGGCCAGGTCTAGCAGGAGCTGGGTGGAGCTGGTCCGATAAATAAGGGGAAGGGCAGTTTTGGTAGGAGGCTTGCCAGACTGGTCAAGGAGGCTTTAAAATAGATGTGTTGGGGGAGGGGGGCATTATTCCATCCCAACACACCCAGTCAGTTGCCAGCACCTATAATAAATGCTTGGATCAATGCAGAGATATTCCAGCTGCTCCAGCCAATGAGCCAGCTTCATTTGGAGCTTGGCTCAGATGCCTCTATACAAATGCCCGTAGCATGGGGAACAAACAAGAGGAATTAGAGATGTGTGCTCGTCTACAGGGGTATGATATTATGGGCATCACAGAAACATGGTGGGATGGCTCCTGTGACTGGAGTGTTGGAATGGAAGGTGACAGACTGTTTAGAAAAGACAGGCCTGGCAGGCGGGGAGAGGGAGTTGCCTTTTATGTTAGGAATAGGCTGGAGAGTATGGAACTCTGTCTGGGGACTGGTGAGCAGTTAACAGAGAGCCTGTGGGTCAGGGTTAAAGGGAAAACAGCGATGTGAGACATTACTGTGGGGATATGTTACAGACCACCTGATCAAGAGGAATCTGCGGATGAAGCACTCTATAGGCAGATAGGAAAAGCCTCACACTCACAGGCCCTCGTTCTCATGGGTGACTTCAACCACCCTAACATCTGTTGGCATGACGGTACGGCCTGGCACAAGCAATCCAGGAGGTTCCTCTATTGTGTGGAAGACAACTTCCTTCTGCAAGTAATAGAGGAGCCGACAAGGAGAGGTGCCATGCTTGACCTTGCGCTCACCAACAAGGAAGGGATCATTGGAAATGTGGCACTGCAGGGCAGCCTTGGATGCAGCGACGACGAAATGGTTGAATTTGAGATCCTTAGGACAGTGAGAAGAGAGTGCAGCAAGCTCACTTCCCTGGACTTCAAAAGAGCAGACTTTGGCCTCTTAAGGAGCCTGCTTAGTAAGTTTCATGGGATATAGCCCTAGAGGGCAGGGGGGTTCAAGACTCTTGGTTGGTCTTCAAGGATCACCTGCTACAAGCTCAGGAGTGTTGCATCCCAACTAGAAGGAAGTGCAGCAGGAGGGCCAGGAGACCACCTTGAATGGATAAGGAGCTCCTGAGGAAAATTCAAATGAAAAAAGAGTTTTATAGAAAGTGGAAGCAAGGACAGGTGGCCTGGGAAGAGTACAAGGATATTGTCCGGGAAGCTAGGGACCAGGTTAGAAAAGGTAAGGCCCAGTTAGAATTAAACTTGGCTAGGGATATTAAGGATAACAAGAAGGGATTCTACAGGTACATAACAAATAAAAAACAGATTAGGGAGAATGTAGGTCCCCTCAGGAAGCTCTCAGGTGAACTAGCTACACGGGATTTAGAGAAGGCTGAGGTTCTGAATGACTTCTTTGCCTCGGTCTTCTCTAGCAAAGGCTCTGACCGCACCACCCAAGTCTTGGAAGGCAGAAGCAGGGACTGTGAGAATGAAGACCTTGGGCCCACTGTAGGAGAGGAACTGGTTCTAGAAGATCTTAAAAATCTGAACGTGCACATGTCCATGGGACCTGATGAAATCCATCTGCGGGTCCTGAAGGAGCTGGCAAATGAAGTTGCTAAGCTGCTGGCCATCATATTTGAAAAATCATGGCAGTCAGGTGAAGTTTCTGACAACTGGAAAAAGGTAAATATAACCCCCATTTTCAAGAAGGGGAAAAGGGATGAAAAGAAGGGGAATTACAGACCAGTCAGTCTCACCTCTGTGCCTGGCAAAATTTTGGAGCAGATTCTCCTGGAAGGCATGCTAAGGCACATGAAAAACAAGGTGCTTGGTGACAGCCAGCATGGCTTCACTAAGGGGAAATCCTGCCTGAACAATTTGGTGGCCTTTTATGATGGGGCTATAGAACTGATGGACAGGGGTAGAGCAGTTGATGTCATTTACCTGGGTTTGTGTTAAGCGTTCGATACTGTCCCACACGACATTCTTGTCTCTAAATTGGAGAGACATCAATCTGATGAATGGACCACTCGGTGGATAAAGAACTGGCTGGATGGCCGCACACAAAGAGTTGTGGTCAATGGCTCAATGTCCGGCTGGAGACCAGTAACAAGTGGTGTCCCTCGGGGATCAGTGTTGGGACCGGTCTTGTTCAACATCTTCGTCGCTGACATGGACAGTGGGATTGAGTGCGCCCTCAGCAAGTTTGCCAATGACACCAAGCTGTGTGGTTCAGTTGATACGCTGGAGGGAAGGAATGCCATCCAGAGGGTCCTTGACACGCTTGTGAGGTGGGCTGTTGCCAACCTCATGAAGTTTAACCATGCCAAGTGCAAGGTCCTACACCTGGGTCGGAGCAATCCCAGGCACAGCTACAGACTGGGCAGAGAAGAGATTCAGAGCAGCCCTGCGGAGAAGGACTTGGGGGTGCTGGTCGATGAGAAAATGGACATGAGGTGGCAGTGTGTGCTTGCAGCCCAGAAAGCCAACCATATCCTGGGCTGCATCCAAAGGAGTGTGACCAGCAGGTCCAAGGATGTAATCCTGCCCCTTTATTCTGCTCTCGTGAGACTTTACTTGGAGTATTGTGTGCAGTTCTGGTGTCCTCAACATAAAAAGGACATGGATCTGTTGGAACAAGTCCAGAGGAGGGCCACGAGAATGATCAGGGGACTGGAGCACCTCCCATATGAAGATCGGCTGAGAAAGTTGGGACTGTTCATCCTGGAGAAGAGAAGGCTATGTGGAGACCTCATAGCAGCCTTCCAGTATCTGAAGGGGGCCTATAGGGCTGCTGGGGATGGACTCTTCATTAGGGACTGTAGTGGTAGGACAAGGGGTAATGGGTTAAAACTTAAACAGGGGAAGTTTAGATTGGATTAAGGAGGAAATTCTTTCCCGTTAGGGTGGTGAGGCACTGGAATATGTGACATGGTTTAGAGCAAGGTGTCCCTGCCCGTGGCAGGGGGGTTGGAACTTGATGATCTTAAGGTCCTTTCTAACCCTAACCATTCTATGATTCTATGATTCTATGAATTATCCAAGTACTTTCAGAAGATTGTGTGGAGGCTGAGGTACTTGTCTAGGACAGGCACAGTAAAATGTAAGTGTGCCAGCCTGCTTCATTCTTCTGCAGGGAAGCAGTACCATTCCCTTCAGTTGTAGGCACTGCAGAAGAAAATGTGCATGTAACAACATGTCCTTCTCCCAAAGAGCATATAAGGCAGGTTCAACTACTACATTATAAAATTGTTCTTGGGCCTGGACTGATGATCAAGCTACTAACAGGATTAAGCTGGAGAAGGAACTAAATATGGTTCTTCAAGTCAAAAGGTCAAAAAAAATCCTCACTGTAACCTCGGAAAAGTCACTTAACCTTTCTGAGCCTCCAAATTTCCAATTACTTCCACTGTCACTCATTCTATAAATTTAATAAAACAGCAAAGGATGATAATAGCTCACTGAGGACCTTAGAGTTTCAGATAATCAATGTTATCAAACTTTTGAACTCATCAAGACGGAAAAAGGTTGATCAATCAGAATGACACAGGATTACACTCCCAGTACATTCTGAAGCCTCTTTTTTCCTTAGGGGCAGGTTATAGCTACTTGTTATTGGAAAAGTATATTATTGTTAGAGGACCCTACTGGAAATGCTCCCCCATTTCTCCCCCATACAATGTTTTAAATGTACAGCTAAAAGTTTTACACTGGAATAATTACAATTTTTTCACTGTATCAGCAATACTACTGTCATTCAAGTGATTAAAAAAAGGATAGTTGGTCTACACATATGTTAATCTGCATTTTTATAGCTGGTTTGTGCTTTGCTTTAGTATAATATTGTGTTGAACACCAAAAAAATACATGTAAATAGCAAGAGAAAAAAATACAAAACCCAGTGAAACAGTAAATGCAGTTTTGTTAGTTGTGTTTATTTATAATCTTTAAAAAAATACCTCACCAGATTTTGTGTATAAAGTTTCATATTCTGGGCACTATACTTCCTTAGTTCATCACCCAGATAGTAACTAATGAACAGACCTTTATGAATTTATATATTATTTAACCATAATTTTTCAAGCAAAACATTTGTGTCAATTGTGCTTTTTCTTTATTAAGACTATAAACATGAATTATTCTTAATAAAGCTGGATGATCCATTCTAACTGCTTTTCCAGAAGACAATTTGAATGTTTTTCGGAGAATCAAGATAAAAAGAGGAAAAAAAATGAATAGAAAGTTACTGAATGAAAATTTAAAGAAAACTATTTTTATATTTCTGTAGCTTTTTATAAAGTGTTCTCATGATCTTCTATGATACAAGCATTGTATTGAAATGAATGAAAATTTAAAGAATACTAACAATTATTTTTATATTTCTGTAGCTTTTTATAAAGTGTTCTCATGATCTTCTACGATGCAAGCATTAAATTAAAGGGAAGGAGAATAGGTAAAGAGGATAAGCTAGGAAAAATATTTATCTTGCTAATTTTTTGTTTGGATTTTTTTTAAATGGTTATTCTGTTTCTTCTTTATTTTTCTCCCCTAATAGCCCTGTACTCAACGCGACCATGCCATTAAAGCAGAAAAGTTCAATAACTTAATTACAGTAAGGCTGTTTCCATATGTAGAGTGCATATAATACTCCTAATGATACTGAAGATCAGCATATATGCATATTCTGGAATCTGGAATTATTACATAAATTTCAGTCCAAAGGTATAAAAATAGTAACAATTAGCATTTTTGTTTTATTTATAAATTTAGTCAGTGGATGGTGAACAACTACATGCAGCAGCTCAAAGTAACATTAACATTTATTATTTTGGAACGGATATGAGTCACCCATCATTAGGTCAGATATTTTTGTGCAGAAAATAATTCTTCCACGATATTGCTTGAATCCATAAAAGGAATCAGACATATCTGATGCAAGAACATTAGACCATTTTATTGTGGCTTTACAGTGTGAATTGGGGTAGCTGAGGGACATCAGGTGTTCAGTAACGGACAAAGTAAGATTAGGTAGCTCATTGTGCTGGTTTTGGATGGTTTAGAGGCAATTTTCTTCAAAATAGCTAGTATGAAGCTGTTTTGGGTTTGTGCTGGGAACAGTGTTGATATCACAGAGATGTTTTAACTATTGCTGAGTAGTGCTTGCCCAGAATCAGGGCATTTTCTGCTCCTCACCCCACCCCACCAGTCAGTAGCCTGAGGGATGCACAAAAGTTTGGGAGGGACACAACCTAGACAGCTGATCCCAGCTGATCAAAGGCATATCCCATGATGTCGTGCTCACCATATAAAGCTGGGGGGGAAAGAAGCAAGGGGAAAAATTTAAGAGTTAAGGCATTTTGTCTTCCCAAGTAAAGACTGCGAGTGATGGAGCCCAGCTTTCCTGGAGATAGCTGACAGGAGTAGCAAATTCCTTATTTTGCTTTGCTTGCATGCATGGCTTTTGCTTGAACTATTAAACTGTCTTTAATTCAACACACTTTTAGTGTTCTGATTTTCTCCCCCATTCGACTGGGGGGATTGAGAGAGTGGCTGTGTGGTTCTTAGTTGTCAGCTGGGGTTAAACCAAAACACCCAGGGAGCAAGAAGTGCTTTAAAACAAAACCTGTAATTACTTTTTTGTTGATGTATTTACTGGATCTAATTTATGGTAGTGTAGTTGATGGTTATTTGCAAACAACCATTATCTTCTATTGAAGTATATTAATACTGAAAAGGTGAATAACTTTCAAGTACAATGCTTAATGTGGGAGGTGATTTAGAGAAAAATCTCAAAACAAACAGGACATTTTTCGCATATTTGTTAAACATATGCTTTGCAGCTATGCTATCATGACTTAGAGTCCCATCAGTCCCTTAGAAGTTAGCTGTCTTCAGACACAAACAACTAGAAAGTGGCTGATAAACAAAATCATTAGCCCAATTTTTCCATTTACTTTGAGGATTCAGAAACAGGTGCTGCAAAAAAAAACCCATTACACAGCTGTTTGTTTCATTTCCAGTAGCAGTATAAACCACACACCTTCATCTCAGAATTGAGTATGTCACTGTTACACAATTTAGTATAATTTAGTGTATAAGTGGCCATCTCTTTTCAAAAACTTCAATCTGAACTGCAATGTGAACATGAGCACTAAGAGCCTGGTCAGATTTTAATGTGTTTGCACAGTGTGTTGTTTGCAATTTCCAAGCAGTATCCAGTAATATAACTGTAGTTGTTTCATCTATATTGTTGAAAGCCAAACTAAGTCATATTTTCATATTTTTTTCTGTTGCTTCTGTTGATTATCTTTTTTCATCTTCCATAATGTGTTCTACAGAACATAAAAGAGATGTTCCAGAAATCCAGTCTATGGCATGTGAATGAAAGATAGTCTACTATTTATTTTGAGGCTGGCCTCCATTATTTCCCAAATACATGGTTCTTCACTTCTGCTTAAAATATTTTATTGTAACAGTGCCTCTAGTGGCAAAATCACCTCAACAGTCATCTAATTTCTACCATCTAATTTTCACTAGAAGATCATTTTACATAACTATTCAAATGATCTGGGAACAAACCTAATAAAAACTACTTCTAAAGAGGGAAAAAAAAAAAAAGGAAAAAGCTTCCTGTTCCTTAGCTCAATAAATGACTTACAACAATTTGAAATTATTTTTTAGACTGGCCTGTAGATGCAGGCAACTACCACTCTACCACTTTACTCACACTTAAAGTTTTGAACCAAAGGAATTTGTTATGTTAGAAGGAATTCGTTCAGCAAAATTAAGAAAGCTCAGTTTTTGAGGTTACAAATAAGACTACACTATCATCACACAGTTTTCTCAGTAAAAAAATCATACATCTTGGAGATAAGCAGTATCTTTTTAAAAATAGCACTATTTCATACATGTATGTTTTATATATTGTCTGACACATAAAACAATGTGAAAATAAAACAATTAAAAATAATTCAGTAAAACATAATTAGAATTTGACTAGGCCCTGTATGAAGTTTACTTTTCTGATCTCTTTGTCTTCATTAAGTTATTTTATTGTCTAGTAAATCGTAAAATAAGCAAGGACTTCCTCTCACTAACTCCCTGCTATCCTACTGATAAAGTAGCAAAGTCTCCATGATCCTTGTAGTTACTGTTGTCATATGAAGATAAATGTATTTTTCATGATTCATTGAGAACTGCTCATGTAGGAAGTTACATAGCGGCTTTTCAAAAGAGAGTATAAAACAGGTAAGAATCAGTAGTTTGGGCCAACTCTTACTAATACAGGTAATGTCCCAGTGCCTTAGGCCTCCTGCCTATGGTAAACAATATCATTATATGTCTGCAGATGCTGGCTGCTTACAATTGCTATTTGTTTCACTAAATGCTGAAAGTGAAAAAAGTTACAATATCCTCTGAAGGAAAGAATTGATCTATATACAAAATATAAATATGAAGCCCACATTTAATCTGACCAGAAGTAAATGTTATGCTAGATAGATTAAAGATTATTTGCACTCCAACATTAATCTCATGCTAATACACTACATCTGGGGAACATTACTATGATGACGAATTTCAACAGCTCTTCTACACTTAAGTTTCTTGTTTCCTCTAAACATATATTGACAATAGCTAGAATGAAATCAACAACATAATAATGGCCAAAATATTTTTTTTTTCTTCTTTTATAGCTTTCATTCTCATTGGATGAATCACACTCAGAAACTTGCTATTGGCAAAAGGGAACCAAACAAGTATATGAAGCTGACAATTTTTTATTAGTCCAAAATACAGTAAACAGATATTGCTGGCTCAGTAACACTGACACTCACTGTGAAAATTACCACACAAGGGTCTCAAGAATACAAGGGTTAAAACTGTTGCACCAAAACCAAATCAAACTTCCCTTCCTTGTATCTACTCATTTTCCCAGGCATGACACCCTGTGATGGCCAAGAAACCCTTTCCGTGTGCATCTCAAAACAACTCAACCTATAGGAGGAACTCATCGCATGCTCCTGCTTGGGCAGACGGCAGGGGCCAGGGGCAGAGCAGGATTCTGCTCACCAAGGGGGGAATGATCTCCTGTGTTGTTTGCCCTGATGCTGCCAAGATCAACTGCCCCAGCAACAGTGACACTGCGGCACCTGCCAGGCACTGAGTTAACTGAGTCAAGGGCTCACCAGATCTCCCGGCCACCAGCCGGAAAGTTCCAGAACAGCTCATGACGCATGTGCAGGGATGGAAACGAGTCTCACCTCAGGGAGGGTTTCAAGAGAGCCTGACCCTATTATCAAGAGGTAAAACAGCCCAAGTGTGTGGTGTGTCTTTCCATCTTGGGTTACAAGGACTGGAACAGAGAGAATTTCCAATTGCTGAGAAAATGTTGCTGGATCTACAGGGTGGTAAGCCTATTTCTGCTTTTCCTTCCTTTGTTTATCCTTTTCTTCTCTCTCTCTTTTTTTTTTTTTTTGGTGTGTGTGTGTATGTGTGTGCCTTTTATAGGAACAAAAATGTGTGAAGACTTTTGTTTCTCTTGACACAGTTTTAGGGGAGTTATTGATAAAATTAATTGTGGGTTCTCCCCTTTCTCCCCTTCAATTTATAGAGGGTTTCGTTTGTGAACTGCACAGAGCTTGTTGGAAGTAATCACCTCTCCTCTGACCCAGCTAGCCAGACAGAATGAACTCCTTAAGCCCAGGCACAGAGAAAGCTATGATTTCTCAGACAGTGGGAAGAGAAAGGTGTCGCCCCTTTGTCACCCCCAGAACTGAAGCTGGAGTAGGGGAGGCAACAGTCACAGGCCCTGGTGCAGGTTTTATATGAACAGCACCCAGCTTAGACCTGATGGGACAGAGCCCCCACACTGCCATGTCAGTATGCAGCTGGGGATCTCCTACGAGCAAAATCATATTTACTGTATTGGTTCATTATGAAATAAAAGATAAACTGCTATCTGACTTCTGCCTTCCTTGTACAAAACAAACCAGTACCTGTAATACTTACAAATTGCAATTTCATTTTCTCCCAGCATTGCTTCCTGCCAGACTTCCCATCATTCAGTAATAAACTGTCTATTGACACATTGATCAATGAATCTACGTATCAGTCAGGCATAAAAGAAACATGATAAACTGTAACTTTTACTAGTTGAATTAATCTGATAATTATCCAGTGATAATTTGTGTGCTGTCATTCATCAGTTTCTCTAGTGAAAGACAGGAAAAAATGTGAGTTTGTTTAAAAAAATGCCTTCCATGTGTCAATAATATTGCTATGGTAACTTTTAATATAAATTTTTCTCCAGCTTTCATTTCCTGTGGGGCTGAACCTACTCAGCATTGTGCATAGAACCTGGCTCACACAGATGATGTGGAGAAGAAGCCATCGGATCTTTCTCGTGTGGTCTGTTAGTTAAAGACCCCACAAAAGACTGTTAGTACAAAATGTACCTCGATCAGCTTTGCCCACTTCTGACATTTAGGACAGTATATATGTTACCTTCTCTCATGCTCCTCATGGCACTAATAGCTTGTGTGAGCTTTATGGGATCATTCGCAATAAACACCAGTTATCAGCATTCAGCCTGTTGATGGTAGCTGTGGTTTATGATACAGGTTTTACATCAGTGTGGTGGAAGTGAGTGCTAATTACCTCTGCATTGTTATTAGATCTGATGTACAGACATACAAAATACAGAGGGGAATTAAAAAAAAAACATAAAATTTTCACTACCTTGTACAGAAAAGACCAGCCTTTTCTTAACCCACAGTTCCATTTTTATATGCCCGATGTACAGAAGGGAAAAAAGATTATTATAACTCCATTCTGATTTTCTAATTAGAGATTAAAAATGAATAATTAGAAATGAAATAAATTCTTTATTTCATCAGTAGTATAGGGTTCCAAACCATCTGCATTTTAGGTTGCTATACTGTATCATTCCTATGTATGGCATACAAAGTAAACAGGTTCTCTATAATTACTTCTATAAATACCTGAAAATATAGATTTTCAAACATCATAATTATCTTAGTGGCTACTGATATCCCAAAAGTCTCAGCTGTCTTCAGTAGCTGAAAGTCAGTGATGTTTTCCGAATCCCTTCTTTCCTATGGTGTTATACTGAATGCTGATACAAAACTGTTCTCTGCATTCACCAAGAAGAGGCTCCCTCTTCTGCACTGCAGCTTACAGTTATTAGCAGCAGCATACTCACCCTGGCTAATGACAAGTGTCTCTCATTTATTCCCACAGGGCTGGCAATGGTAGTTGATATAAATAGGAATTGCCTCTACTTTAAATGTCAGCTGAAGGGGGGTTAGAAGAGCACAGCTATCCATTACTGTGCTAAGAATAGCAACAAACCCCACGTATCTAATGCTGAAAAAAGGCTCATTTTTAATTATTGCCTCATGAAAGCGATTAGAATGTCTACCGGGGAAAACGTAGAAAAGCTGGGGTTTGTTGTTTTCTTTTTTCATGTATTTATTTTTTGTAGCATGATTATGCAAAACATCTGTTGAGTTGTAGGATAGACCAGAAAGGAAAGAATATCATGAGAGAAGGATATACATAACACTTTTAATTTATGTATTTTTAGGGTTACTTATTTTACAAATCCTTTTCAAAAACTCATATCCGTAGTATTTTCAACAATGATCTCTTAAATTTCAAATTATAGTTAACTAGCAGGAAAAGTGATGTAAATTTAACGAATGCTATCTTAGCTTACAAAGGAAAGAAGCAAAAAAAATCCTCTTCAGTTGCTTTTGCTTGAGACATAGCTTATAGTCCTTGAATATCTCTGAATTGCGATTTACAGCCTGACAACTAATATGGGATGGATCTCTTTAGGTGTAGATCTCCACTAGCTAAGGATCATTTCTGTAGTAAGAGAACTCTATTGACCTGTTCAGTTTATTTCTATGTTACACAACTTCTTGTTCAAAGAAGCTGATAATTCATGTTAGTGTAAAAATGCATGTTGGCACTTGGAAATAATTCCAAGGGGGGGGGGGGGGGTGGAGTAGCTTTTCATGGTTCTTTAATTCCTTGTAAAACTACAGCATTAAACTCTTAACATTTGGAGGTTAGGAACTTTTGGCCTGATTCTGTAGCCTATTACACATCCAAGCATCTCAAAGAAGGGACAAATAAACAGAAAATACTACTGTATTGGTTTTGGTAATCTTTTATACTTACTTAGAGCCTATGGAAGTGCCTTTATAAAATGCAGCAAATAGGAAATCAAAGCCCTTGGTTTCCTGTGTTCTGCACAATTCCTAAAATATTTCTTCTTTGGAGAGCACTGGCCTGGAACTTTTTGTGCTTTTATGAATGCTTTATTAAGAAGCAGACAATACAGCTCCATACTACAGAGTTATCACTTTCAGTTCTCATTATCTCAGACACTGTGTTTGGAACTTTTGAAAAATGTAATGCATTTAATGGAAGACATATAAAATGTCATTTAGGAAAATTTAAGGAAAATGATAAACACTGGTTTCTGTCTATTAAAAAGATATCGGAGATAAATCAGTAGAACAAAATATATTTGTGTATAAAGTATTTGGGAAAGCCTATTTAGAGAACTGTTGAGATGAATGTGCACAATGGGGCTGTTAGAGAATTACAAAGTGTATACAATTTTCAAAGCATTATGAAATACAGATTTTGGTTCTAAACATCTGGGCTCCTTTCTAGTACCTGATTACACCAAGAGCTTTGTACAACAATATTGATTTTTTTTTTTTTTTTTTTTGGTGAGGGTTAATTTGCAAAATCAACAGGTGGCATGACTGGAATTATCCATTGAAAACTATGGCTTTTCAGATTTTACTTTGGAAGCTTTAACATATCTAATGAATCAGTGAATTCATATGAATACAAATAAGTGTTCATTGGAAAAAACGTTTTTGTTTGTTCCAGATTCTAACTGAGCACTTACCTAAAACAATAACAATACAAAAAATAGCCAGGCAACATTGTTTTTATCTGCTTTCACAAGTAATTCAAAATAGAATCACTACCTTTCTAAATAAATAAAGGAAAAGAATTTAACAGAAAACAATGATAAATCATAGCTCAGAATTAATAATTACACTGAACAGAGCAGAAAATTATAATTAAATTTGATACATCAGAAACATTTTCTTACAAAAAAATTTTATTAACCTACACATTGTGTGCTTGAAAGTGGTATGAGAATTCTAAGCAGCCATGCCATTTACTTTAAATATCACTTATGTTCCAAAATGGTCTACTGCTTTTGCTCCAATGTTATTTCCAAGTGGACAGACAATTTTTTTCACATTAGCAAAATTTTTCACCAGAAGAGGTTTACAGTGTGAGCACATATCTGTGTATAGGAGTGTATCATACGTGCGAAAAGAATGAAGTTGTATAAGCAAAATTAGGCATTTGGTCTAGAACCTGTTGCATCAACAGCTCAATCTCTAGCTGTTTCAACTACAGCTAAAGGAATGAATACATAAAATAATGGTAAGTATAATCACAGGGTTGGATCAAAGAATAATTCAGTTTGGATGGGACCTCAGAAGGTCTCTACTCTTAAACTCCTGCTCAAAGCAGGGTCGATGTTTGTTCAGGTTGGGTTGCTCAAGGCTGAGTCTTGAAAACGAGGCATGGAGACTGCACAGCCTCTATAGTCAACCTGCTCCATTCCTAAGCTGTCTTTACGGGAAAAATGCTTTTCTTTAGATCTAATCTGAATCTCGCTTTTCAGGTTATGCTCATTGTCTGTTATCCTCCTACCATGTATCACATGAAGAGTCTGGCTTTTTCTTCCTGATTATTGTCAGAACCGGCTCTTTTGCATGTTAAATCCTAGAATGGTTTGGGTTGAAAGGGACCTTAAAGATCATCTGGTTCAATCCCCCCTGCCATTGGCAGGAACATCTTCCACTAGACCAGACTGCTCAAAGCCCTGTCCAACCTGGCTTTGCCATGTGTAAATTCAATCTCAGTAGAGTGGCTATAATAAACATACTCTTAGTTCATTATACATACACATACAGCATGTGTATAGGCATAAGCCCATATAAGGTCTGTATCCCTCTTGAATGCTAATTTAAAGCTTTATTTTCTCAGTTAATAAACAAGCAACAGATAGAATTTAGCCATCCTTCCAGTAGTATTTTTATCCTGCTGTAAACAAAACCCAAACAAAACACACACCCCCTCCATCCCCCCAAAACAGAAACAAGTTTTGGAAGATTATCCAGTCTCTTAAACTATTGGGTTAAAGGGCTAATTCTACTGGATTTGGAGGCTAAGAAAAACAACACTTTTTAAAAAGTGTAAGAAGACTTAGAAGAGTTCACCGAGGCATAAAAAACATTTCTAATGGCATTTAAAATGAGTCCATTTCTTTGTAGCAACAGTAAGTCTGCTTCACAGTCCTGTGATGGAATTCTGGTACACATATGATGGGAGTCTTTCATAGCATCACAGCTTTTATGTCTACAGTGTAAATATCCACATAGAGCAAGTATTTCTATTGACCTTTATAAAGAAATAGGTACCTTCAAGGCATGAACCCCAGCTAGGGAGTATATAACCTATGTAGGATGGCAGTAACACATGTCATCTGTATGTATGAACAGGAGGCCATGACATGGTATATGCAGTCAGAAGCCAATTTTATTCTTGGAAATAAGCTTTAAGCAGGGATGCATTCTATGTTAATTTTGAATGTAAATTGGATAAAGGTCTGGAATGTGTGACATACAATAAAGTCAGCCATTTATATTATTTAATTTTCTTATGAAACATAGTTATTTAACTTCTTAATGTTGGACGATGTTAACAAGACACCTGAATGTAAATATGTAGTCTATAAAAACCTGACAGGATTTCTATTTCTAATTATTGAATATTGATTGATCAATATTAAAATTTATTTCAAGAACATTGATAGATTTATGAAGCATGACTTTCCTTCACCAGAAGTGTATTGATCTTTGCATTATATTTATTGATACATTTACAGATATTATTATTGTAACATTTGTTATGTTGCCTTGGAGTTACATTTATTCATCTGTACTTCCTAGAATCATTGCTAGAGGCCTCAAGTTCAACTTGAGACTATTGCATAATTTATATACAAAAAAAATCTTGGTCTGGAATTTTCCGTGGCTGAGATGAGTGTTACTGTCAAAAATAAAATGACTTTATTCTGAAATAGCCTTATGTTCTCAACATATTCCTGTTAGGCTCATGCTAAGGTATGGCACTATCTTGCAGCTAAACCCTGCAAAGGTGTTTACATTCTTTTCCCCAGAAGGATAGGGAAGAGAATCAGAAAGGTAAAAGAAGTAAACCCGTGGTTTGAGATCAATCCAATTGAACAGGGAAAGCAAAAGTGGCACAATGGAAGCAGCAAAATAAGGAATTCATTCACAACTTCCAATCATCAGGCAGACACTTAGCCATTTCCAGGAACACTTTATCATGTGTACCAGTGTCTTGGGAAGACAAATGCTGTAACTCCAAATGTTCCACCTCCATCACCCTTCTTTCTCTGAGCCTTTATTGCTGAGCGTGTTATATGGCATGGAATACCACCTTGGTCAGTTTGGGTCATCTGTCCCTGCTGTGTCCCCTCCCAGCCTTTTTCCCACCCCTAGCCTACTTGCTGGTGGGACAGTGTAAGAAGCAGAAAAGGCCTTGATGCTGTGTAAGGACAGCTCAATAACACCCCTGTGTTATCAGCAGTGTTATCACAAATACAAAACACAGCATGATACAAATTGCCATGAAGAAAATAGTGACTCTCCCATCTAAAACCACTGCTTTAAATAAGCTTTGAATATTTATCAGGCCTCCCAACAAAACTGCATGGTCCCTGCTTTGAAATTTTTGCTTGGGTTGGCCTATCTAATGACATGCATAGCATTCTGAGTTTATTATTTGTTACTGTTTCTAAGGGTATGTGGAATGAGAGTGTTTGCTCCTCTAAAGCTGTCTGATCAAAGACCTTTTTCCATGTAGGGAAAGGAAGGGAAAACGTGAAAGGGAGGAAGCCATAGAAAGGGACATACAGGGACATAAACCTGACCAACAACTAGTAAGGGAGGAGGTGGTGAGAACCAGACAGATTGATGTGGGTATGTGAGAGTGAGAATATTTATACTAGCCAAGTTATCTAATTGGGAGTCTTTTCAGTTAAGGAACTAAGGAAAAAAAAAAAGGTGAAAATGGAAGCAGACATGATAAAATAAGCATGGAGATAGGAAAGAAACCCTTGCCAGTTACCTTACTTAATGGGCTAGAAAGAAACTAAAGGTGCCACTTTCAGGAAGACCAACTTTGACACTGGTTGGGCTGGGGTAACAGGCAAGTGTCCACACTGGTATGCTTGGGGAGACTTAGTGCAGTTTTTTCTAGGCACTGCAGAGATGGACTGGCTGGTGGTTTGAGGAAGTGTAGGCTAGGTGAGAGTGGCTGGGGTCAAGGCAGAGGTGCTGGGTGGACATGGGGGCAGTGCTTAAGGGTGGCAGAAGAAGAAACTTAAATATTTGTCCAAACCTTGGAAGATTATCTGGTCTCATTAAACTATTGGGTTAAGGGGCTAATTCTGCTGGATTTGGAGACTAAGAAAAAAACCCCAAACATGTATGTGCTAAAACTGTACAGGAGATACAGCCTGAACTTTAGAATATTCCAGACTATGGAAATTAATTTTTCAGCAAATGACTTGTTTTTCCAGATGCCTTATCCCTATTCATCTTCAACTGTTATTCAGTAGTTTGGATTTGCTTAATGACTTATTTTCAACTAACTTTTTGTTTTATTATTTCTCTCTTAGGCTTTTTCATATGATATAGAAGGTGATACTGATTTTGCCAAATTTGGTGTGTTCCAATACTAAGTGTTAAATAGTAAGAAGTCTTCAAAGAAATTATTTTTTAATGAGTGATCTTCTGATTTTAGGGTTTCAGTATCTTTATGGTATGATGAACTTAAGCTGTATGTGGTGTACTATATGTGGCATACAAAGAACTGCTTTGGTAGAAGAGTACTCTCAGTCCTGAGTACTGAGTATACTCTGGGGTTCCTGCAGGCATTATGATGTAAAAAGTGTACAAAGTGTAGGATTCTTCCAAAGCCAAGAACCATCACAGTGGCTTTTAGCCTGTGTATTCATTTTTTAATGATATGCTGCATATCTTTTCCAGTAACTACTCTATTTCATACTTAATTTCCTTCACAACTCTCAGATGAATAATACCTGGTTTCAGTGATATATTTCACATAAGTTTTTTAAGTTGCTCTATAACTTCCTCTATGGAGGCTATAATTTTGTTAAAGCCATAGTATAATTTCTAATAAAAGTGCCCTTGGAAGAGTAATCTCCATGTAGCCTTTGATAGTCAAGACAGATGCAAAAAAGTAATTTAACTCCTCTTTCATTTTACCATCCTGTGCAATTGTTCCCCTCATTCCTTATTCCAATGCACCCCGTATAAGGTATCTTCTGCCTTTTTATGTGCTGCACAAAGTTTTATTGCTTATATCGATATACCTACCAGTGCACTGTGAAGTGTGTCCTATAGAGAAGGCGCAGAGCAGTCTTAATGTTACTCAGTGGACTACCTGTTGTGATTTCTCAGTGACCTTGCATTTTGAGTTGTCATTTATATCCTTCCAAGGAGGGTAAAACACTATGAAATAATAAAGGTAACATTTTATGACCTATTCTGTGGAGGTAAATGTGTGGAGTAAAACAGAAAACCTGTTGCTGGGGAACAAAAAACCTTGTGGATGTAAATGTAGGCAAGCTTGACCACCAAGGATCCTTGTCTGAGTTGGAGAAATACACTTTAGAGTTCTTTTTTTTTTTTCTACAATGTCCTTTTCTAGCTGATTGCTAAAGGCACCTTCTTCAAAGTTTATTCAGTGGAGACATAGTAAAACCTTCTTAATGCTTTCTTTCTGGCTTCTTATAAAGTGCGTCCTTAAAGAGTACAGCAAGGTGAAGGGAAGAGAGGAGGCTGATGAAAGAGGAATACTGAAGTAACTAATATTCAGTCCCCTCATTCTATTGTCAAACTTTCATCCCTGGGCTGCTGTCTCACTGTGAAATGTGAAACATTTCAAAGGCAGAAGAAACCTATCTCTTCACTTGCAATGAGAACTTAAAGGCAGGACAGCAGGTGGAAACCTTGGCCCTGTAAATATATCTGCTCTCAGGAGGGGGAGGCTCTGTCTGGGTGTTGCTGGTTCAGCCCCTGCACCAGGCCCAGTGGCCCTGCTGGGGATGGGGTGACACCTCCTGCCTGTCACTGCCTGGGGCTGGCAGGTCTGGCAGCACGGGAGAAGAAAAGGGGTCTGTCACAGAGATGTGCAAATACAGGGACAGGTGGACCCCAGAGACACCCTGACAAAAGCCTCAGTATGCAACACTTCCTCCCATTTTGTTATTGAGGTTTTCCTGTGCTAGACAGTTGGGAGTCTTCCACTTGTTAACCTGATTTGCTTCCTTTTGTCTGTAACTGAGTGAGACTGGTCTGCTCCATCTTTTCTTTGCTTGGATGTGGGTCTGATGTTAGAGAAAAGGTCTGTGAATTTTGCAGGATGGGGAGGACAGCCTGGTGATACACCTACACTGCAGACTGAGAGCCTGAGAATAGTTCTGGAAACTATCTCTATGAATGGTATGGCTTCAACACTGGTATAAAAACCAGTGTTATGGGATGGTTGCTTTATTCACAGAAACTATGATCACTCTAAGGGAATCGGCTTTTATCTGGAAGCAATAGATATGGGAAATTAATTTCTGCTGCCTTCATAGCTCTTTTCTTACTCATCTCCTTCCTCAGAAAGCTATGTTAATTACTGTGTATGAAAATAAGGAATGGATGGGCTCATGACACTGAAAAATTAATTTCATAGATTGCTGTGAAATCCTGTTGAAGATGTGAAGTTAATTGAAGTATGTTACCAGGTTCAAGCTATAAAGAAATAAGGAATTTTGAAAGAGAAGAACTGGGCAAAGATTGAGTCTCATAGATGTATCTATAGCTTTTAAATTAGGTATATAAACCAGAAGAAAAATGCTTTAGATAAATCCTTTAGATGCATGCTTCAGAACATACCTGGACAAGGTCCTGAGCAGTCTGATCCGAGTTGATCCTGCTGTCAGTGTGGGATTGGACCAGATAAGCACTAGCAGTCTCTTCTAGACTAATTTTCTTGGTTTACACTGATACTTAATTTTTTTTTTCTTTTTCCTCTATATGATATTTAGAGAAAACACAGATAGGACACTATTGGGTCATGAAGTGATTTCCCTCCTTTTAGAAACAAATATTTCTGCTGTTTTTATTGATACCCCTCTGCAAAATGAAAGGGCAGGCTGTTCCTGAACAAGATTTTACTGTGGTCGAAGTTTTCAAATAATAATAAAAAGTTATTGATCACCCATAAAAATAATCCCTCTAGTAGTGTTTTTGGTCAAGGCCCTTTATTATAGGCTTATTTAACCCTAATTTATAACTGGTGAGCTGAACATTTTTCTATAAATAATTCTCTAATCTTTATTCTAAACCTAAATTACTCACTGAAAATTCCTTCCCTGACACGTAGTTTGAACAGAGTCAATTGAATTTCCACAACAATTACTCTAATAGTAAGCGAAATACAGTTACTCTAATAGTAAGAGAAATACAATTTCATTAATAGAAAACATTAAATAAAATGCGGTCTGGAACTTCGGAAGACATTGGGAAGAGGAATCAGCCATATACACTGAAAATTTTGATTGTCATTATTAAGTTTGTAAGTTGAAGGGGTTTTGGCAGTCTGATGATTTTTGAGCACAGAATCTACTGTGTGTAACAGCCTTAGTATTTTCTTTAATGCCAGAGTTAACTATAGTGCTATATACATGGTACAATATGGTGGCAGTTCAGTGCCAAAAAGATAATGGGGCTTTCCTCTGAATGACAAAAAACCCAAAGTCCTATGTCATGTCAAATGGTGTAACACAGAGCAGAAAAGTCCAAAGGCAGCACAAGGTTTCTGACACTGTGTTCCTGCTAGTTTAATGCATGTACATCTATTAAAATTAAACTCAAAATATATAAGGAGAAATGGATTTTAATAGCACAGAATAACTTTAATGTAGATATTCCAGAATGCAACAAAATAAACAATAAGGATATTTTAGGTTTCTTCTGGACAGAATGTAAATGTGTCAGCAAACATGTAATTTGGAGAAATAGAGAAAACTGTTGGAGGAGGAGGGAAAGCCCATATCATACTTCTAAATGTTAAAAATTTCGTTATTAAAAAAAAATCAAAATAAGAGCAATAACAATAGAATAGATGACAAAATATGATAGTTCTAAGTTTTACAGTAGAAAAGATCCTCAGACAATATTATTCTGTGTCAGTTCTCAGAGCTGATATGTTACATAAATGCCCCAAACTCAACATTTGATCAAGATTTCCAAATAAAAAGGTACTTCACAGAAAACATCCTACTCCAAGAGACATTTGATGTAAGAGTTAGTATCTACTATTCTCAGCTGTATGGGCACATAAAAAAATTTCCCTTTGGCAATAGAAAAAGAGGAAGTGTCACAAAAATTGTAATGCTATAAAAAAGTAGTTATTTTTTGTGTCACTGGGGTCAGTATAGTAGCAGTACTAGTCAGTTTTCATTGCCTTACTAGCACTGACATAAAGAAAGGTAGGAAAATCGGCCCTGCTGGATAGGAAGTCCCAGGGCATAGTGGAAAACCTTTAAGTTTTGCAATAAGGAAGATTCAGGTAACGTTGCTTCCACAATCAAAAGGAACATTGGTGAGTTATCCACTGAGTCTGATAAGCTTTAAGGGGGAGGAGGGAAAAAGTCTATTTAGATTTACAACTGTCTGTAAAGCAAAAAAAATCTGAAGTGTAGGTATTTTTGTATTAGACTTCTGCATGCATCTGTTAAGACTGTCTGAGCATGTCATGTACACAGGCACATGCACTTTGGAAAACAAAAACTTTGACTATAATAATAGCTCATTATACTCATGTCAAACATTTATGTTTGGATCTTACCCAGATGGTTTCAGACTAGAGTAAAATGTTATGACTGAATTACTGTAGATCCAGTTTCTTGAGATTTATATGTATTCTGGCAAATGCTTATTCGTAGTAGTGCTTGTGGGGGCTAATTTAATACATATTTTACAACAAAGTTTAAATATCCCTTTGGGTAAAATGAAAGACATATATTAAACCAAAATCATTGAACTCATTGCCCTTAACTTATCCTTTTATGTATAAAAGAGGAATATAAAGGTCTGTATTGAATATAAATGTGAAAAATCCACATTTTAAAACCTTTGCCTTCTAAACCTTAAGTCTATAATGTCTAACTTTTCAAATCTCAGTTTCATCAGTTCTCAGTAAGACAAAAAGGCATTCAGTTTTTGTCTTGCATTGTGTTTTCCAGCCTGTCAAGAGTTACAGAATTTAGATGGATTACAGCATTTATCGCTACGTCTGATACATTCTTTCCAAATTGAACATTATAAATATTAATTAGTAGCTATTTCTCTCAGTGTCCAGCTGTAGTACCGGCCCTTAAGATCACAACAAATTGTGACAAGGGAGTATGAGATTTTATTTTTATAGTGCAGTTAGCTAAGAAATGTTGGAACAGGTAGAATAAAGAGAAAACGGAAAACTATTTTAAGCAACAGCACTTATTTTGAGCATTCAAACAGTTAAAAAAGCAAATTAATTTAAATTTGATTTGAATTTATCTTCAAATTTAAAATTGATCTGAAATTTATATTTTAAATAAACATAATACCAGATGTGCTTATTTTTCCATTTTGCATCTTTTCATGTGCTTCTGTTGGTGGGGGTATTGCTGGGCCAAAACAGATCCCTGTATAACTTTGGACAACTCTGTCTGAAATTCAGGTAGATTTTATAATATAGATGTATATATTTACAGTGAAGATAGCTTTTGGTTCCATTCTACTCAGAGACCTGCATCTGGGCACATTACAGTTATTTTTATAAAAAGAAAAACAACAAAACCATGACAGAATTAATATATCTTATTTCAGGCACTGTGTTTAGTGTTCTTAAAGCAGGTGGAAATGCTTCTCTTTATCCAGCTCTCCCCCTTTCTTTTCACCACTGCCCTCCCCCCGTCTGTGTTCACTGGCGACAGGGAATGTACAGTACCTAAGCTTTTAACCTGGGCAGCTAAATGGAGTGCTTAAAGTTGGGTAGGGAATAACTTTTACTTCCTTGAAAACAGTTATTCTAACAAAAGGCTATGTTAAAAAAAGCATTCAGTTTCTATTTTACAAAAATAATAGTGCGTGCAGTGTAGACAAAGGCACTGTTACCTCAGCGGCAGTAGCACAGTCATCATGAAAACATTCTTACACTTGCAAGAGTTTTGTAGTTTAAGCAGATAATAAATCTATTTAATATCCTGAATTACATTACGAATCAAGCTCATTAAAACTACTCTCAAATAATATTAGTCTTTCTGTCAGTCATTGACTATGTTATTCTTAAAATATATTTTCGTCACTAATTGAGTATGTCTAAGAAGAAAATGTTTGATGTTTTTTGTGGACTCATTATGACTTAAGACATCTAGAATGCTTTAGTAAGCACATTCTGTGAAAATTTATTCCAGCCCCTTCTTAATGTTTTTCTGCACAGAGCTGTAACCTGGTGAGTTGCTTGTTTAATTAAAAATTGTAGAGAGAAAGTAAAATTTGATGCTAGACTTCGGAATTATGTTGCATTCTAATTAGCTAGAAAATTAATATCACTCTTCATGGTGGAAAAAGAGAAAGGGAGCAACTTTCAGTTTGAAATAAAGCTGATTCATTTCAAGTTTGACTAATACAGTTAGATGCTCTTTATATGAATTTCATCTAATTAGTTCAGAGTAAGATTGTAGTAAAGCTATAATAACATGACTTTTTGAAAACTTGGTAAATCATAACTTGTTTCTTGTGGCATGATTTAGATAAAATGAATCTTAATGCTTTGTTTGGTATCAAGAAGAGATTCTGTAAGTAAGGATGAAAGCATACATGCACCTTTTTCTTGTTCAGCAGGACAAATAAAAAACTTTAAAAAATATTTTAAACAATAATTCAGATCTGGCAAAAAAGGATGTTATTAGTGGGGTTCTTCAGGGTTCTATGTTGGAACTTTTTCTTATTTATACATGATCTGGTAAAGGGAGTAAACAGGGACTTCAGCAAAGCACTCAACATTGTTTACTACAGCTTCCTCCTTGACAAACTGGCAAGACACAGACTCGACAGGTGGTCTGCGAGACAGATAGGACCCATGCTGTTCAGCATCTTCATAAGTGTTCTGGATGGTAGGATTGGAAATACTCTCACTATGTCTTCTGATGACAGAATACTGGGTAGTGAGGTGGACACATCAGAAAGACCTGGACGCATCATTTGACAGAAAGACTGGGACATGCTGGAAGAGTGTGCTAGTGAGAACTGTGTGAAGTTTAAGAAAGGGAAGTGCAAAGTCCTGCACCTGGGATAACATAACCAAGGATCCCAATACAGACTAGGATCTGTGTGGCTGGGAAGCAGCCCTGCTGTGAAAGTGCATGGGGGTCCTGGTAGTCAACAAACTGAACATAGGTGAGCAGTGCAGTGCAGCAGCAAGCAGCAAAGACACATCCGATCCTGGGCTGTATCTGCAGTGTCCTTAATAGCAGAGCTAAAGATGTGATCATCTGACTCAGTGCCGGTCAGGCTGCACCTGGGTTAATGTGCCCAGTTCTAGTCGCCACAAGTCAAGAAAGACACAAATAGGTTGGGGAGGGACCAAAGGAGGGTCATGAAAATGTTCAAAGGTTTGGAGAACCTGCCCAAAGAGGCAAGACTGAAGGAGTTAGGTCTTTTCTCCATGAAGGAGAAGACCTGGGGAAGAGCCTTCACCACAATGTGCTAGTAGCTACAAGGAGGACAAAGTCTCTCACTTCAGTAGGCACCACATGAAGACAAGGGGCAACAGGTACAAGTTTCACTGGAAGGCTTCTAATCTCAGTGTAAGAAAGAAAATGTTTATATTAAAAACAACCCAGGTGCCGCAGAAAAAATGGACTCTGTCAGAGATCGATGTGATCAGACTAAAGCTGTTTAATACAAAGCATCTCTCACAGTATCACAGTATCACAGTATGTTAGAGATTGGAAGGGACCTCAAAAGATCATCTAGTCCAATCCCCCTGCCGGAGCAGGAACACCTAGATAAGGTTACACAGGAATGTGTCCAGACGGGTTTTGAATGTCTCCAAAGAAGGAGATACCACAACCTCCCTGGGCAGCCTGTTCCAGTGTTCCGTCACCCTCACTGAGAAGAAGTTTCTTCTCAGGTTTAAGTGGAACCTCTTGTGCTCCAATTTGTACCCATTACCCCTTGTCCTTTCATTGTTTGCCACTGAGAAGAGCCTGGCTCCATCCTCGTGACACTCCCCCTTTATATATTTATATACACTAATAAGGTCACCCCTCAATCTCCTCTTCTCCAAACTGTAGAGACCCAGCTCCCTCAGTCTTTCCTCATAAGGGAGATGCTCCACTCCCTTAATCATCTTAGTTGCCCTGCGCTGGACTCTCTCCAGCAGGTCCCTGTCCTTTTTAAACTGAGGGGCCCAGAACTGGACACAATATTCCAGATGAGGTCTCAGCAGGGCAGAGTAGAGGGGAAGGAGGACCTCTCTCGACCTACTAACCACCCCCCTTCTAATACAACCCAGGATGCCATTGGCCTTCTTGGCCACAAGGGCACAGTGTCGGCTCATGGTCACCCTGTCGTCCACCAGGACCCCCAGGTCCCTCTCCCCTACACTGCTCTCTAACAGGTCGTTCCCCAGCCTATACTGGAACCTGGGGTTGTTCCTGCCCAGATGCAGGACTCTACACTTTCCCTTGTTATATTTCATCAAGTCATTCCCCGCCCAGCTCTCCAGCCTGTCCAGGTCCCTCTGGATGGCAGCACAGCCTTCTGGCGTGTCGGCCACCCCTCCCAGCTTAGTGTCACCATCAAACTTGCTGATAGTACACTCAATTCCCTCATCTAAATCGTTGATGAATATATTAAATAATACTGGTGCCAGTACCGACCCTTGAGGCACTCCACTAGATACAGGCCTCCAACTAGACTCCGCCCCATAGACTACAACTCTCTGGCTTCTCTCCTTCAGCCAGTTCACAGTCCACCTCACTACCCGATCATCCAGACCACACTTCCTCAATTTAGCCGCAAGGATGCTGTGGGAGACCGTGTCAAACGCTTTGCTGAAGTCAAGGTAGACCACATCCACCGCTCTACCATCATCCATCCACCGTGTTATTTCCTCATAAAAGGCTACGAGATTGGTCAAGCATGACTTCCCCTTGGTGAAGCCATGTTGACTGCTCCTCATAACCCTCTTATCCTTGATATGCCTTAAGATGGCACCAAGGATAAGGTGTTCCATCACTTTCCCAGGAATGGAGGTGAGGCTAACCGGTCTATAGTTACCCGGGTCCTCCTTCTTGCCCTTTTTGAAGACAGGAGTGACATTTGCTTTCCTCCAGTCCTCAGGCACCTCTCCCGTTTCCCAAGACTTGGTAAAGATGATGGAGAGCGGTCTAGCAATGACCTCAGCCAGTTCCCTCAGCACCCGCGGGTGCATCCCATCTGGACCCATGGATTTATGGATATCCAGATTGCTCAACTGGTCTTTAACCCATTCCTCATCGACTAAGGCAGACCGCTCCGTTGACCTATCTTCATCCGAGGTCTCAGCGGTACAGGGCTCTTCAGGACTGCCTCCGGCAGAGTAGACAGAGACAAAGAAGGCATTCAGTAACTCTGCCATCTCTGTATCTTCTGTCACCAGGGCACCCGTCCCGTTCATCAGCAGGCCTACATTGCCTCTGGTGTTAGTTTTATCTGCCATGTATTTGAAAAAGCTCTTTCTGTTGTCCTTGACCCCTCTCGCCAGCTTTAATTCCAAGGAGGCCTTAGTCATCCTAGCAGCTTTCCTACATCCTCTAGCAGCAGCCTTATATTCTTCCCAAGTGGCCAGCCCTTCCTTCCACGACCTGTAAACTCTCCTCTTCCACTTGAGCATACGGAGAAATTCCCTATTTAGCCACGCAGGTCTCCTGATCCTCTTCCTTGACTTCCTACGTGTCGGGATGCTCCGATCTTGAGCTCGGAAAAAGCAGTCCTTGAACGTCAACCAACTATCTTGGGCCCCTTTCCTTTCAAGCAGCCTAGCCCATTGGATTTCCCCTAGCAATCGCTTGAAGAGGCCTTTTTATACTGTTGTCTGCATCTGCTTACAATAGCTCGCTGTATTATATCTAGATACATATAAAATAGCTTTCTGTATTATAATTAGATACGTATTCAATAGCTTGCTGTATTATAATTAGATACATATTCAATAGCTTGCTGTATTATAAATGGATACATATACAATAGCTTAGTATATTATGCTTTGATACATATTCTTGCAGCATACAGCAACTAGTATACAATTAATCAAATAAGCATATGGGAACTTAACCTTTAAAACTTGCTAACAGTTCACTATTTTGTATCTTAGCACATTCCAGTTTCTTCTTATCTTGCTTGCACCGTTACCCTTGCTTCCTTACCCACGTCCTCCTTCATCCTTGGTTCATCTCAAACTCCACGTAGGCACTTGCTGACTTGGGAATGTGGCCATTCTTTGCTAAAAATCCATCCACACCCAGGGACATGGGTGTGAGGTGTCTTCCAATCTCCTCTATCACTCTTCTCAGCAGGAAAGCAGGGCAGAAGATGAGGTGGGGAAAAACTGGTAATGTTCAAGGCCAAGTTGGATGAGGCTTTGAGCAACCTGGTCTAGTGAAGGGTGTTCCTTCCTGTGGCAGGCGGGTTGGAACTAGGTGATCTCTATGATCCTTTCCATGACCCTAACTATTCTATGATTCTGTAAGAAACCTGTTTGAATAATTTCAGGTAAATGAAGGCACACAGAATCTAGATTACAGTGACAAGTCTTTTGTGGTAGGATAAGAGACAGGCATGCTTAAAATATTTTCATTTTTCTTGCAAATTTTCCAAAAAAAAAAGAACTTTGTATTTTTTGGTAAAACTTGGAGTTTCATGCTAAAATCAAAAATATTTTGATTTTCCTTTTGATGAAAAAAAGGGGTACCATCTGCTCACCCCTCCATTAATTTCTGGGGTTTCTTAAGGTTTCCTTCTGGTGGTGTTTTTTGTTTTGCTCTGGAAGTCGGAGGTATTTTTTTTTTTCCTAGTTTAACAGCTGAATTAAAAAAATATGTATTTGTAACTGTAATATATACACTGTCTTCTCCAGTTATTCATGACACTTCTATCTAATGTACCATGAAGGGCTGTGGCTGGCCTAATTGTGTCTGATTTGACCAAATGATTTAGACTGTTCATAAATATGTCACTCATTGGAAAATCAGTAGTGATAGAGAAATTGTAAAAAATTTATCCACAGACTATGGTTTAAATCAAATGATAGAACACATTAACTCCTCAATTACCGGCTGGCCTTAAACCACAACAGGCTGCCATTCTAATCAGAGATTATTAGGCTCCAGATTACAGTTAGGTAATAAGTAAAAACTTCTCTAGTATATTTGCCAAGGAATTAATTTTCATTTCCCACTATTTCTTTACCTCAGGCATGCATAGTTTAGATACTGTTGTGCCAGTGTTCAAAAATACAGTGATATGTTTTCACTCATGAACTGTAGAAGGAATCTGAGGCAATTACAAAGGAAGAATACTGTCATTTAGACCTCTAGTTCTGAATCACTGAGCTTAATTCCAAAGGTCTTATTCAATATCAGTCCATTTACTATAATAAAAATTCATGGGAAATAAATGAGAATAGCACTGGTGTCATTATATTTGTGCAAATTTCAGCAAGGATATTCAGTAGCACCTGTAACCTTACTAATTTGCAAGATCCAGCTTCTTTTAAAAAAATCATAGCAGGAATAGCTCCTCTTTATCTGAATTCTTAACTTCTTTTCCAGTCAAAGAAATAAGGAAAGATGTATTTTTTTCCTCAGATCTTTCATATTTTCAGGGAGCCAAAGGAAGTTATGCTTGTCTTACTGCATAACATTAAGTTGGCCCATTTGTCCTGGGTTCAGGAGTAGCAGTCATTTTTCTCCTTCTTAGTAACTGGTGCAGTGCTGTGTTTTTGCCTTTTGGCCTGGGAACAGTGCTGATAACATCGATGTTTTTAGTTGGTGCTCAGTAATGTTTAGTCAGACCAAGGACTTTCTGAGTCTCATGCTCTGCCAGGGAGGAGGGGAAGCTGGGAGGAAGCAGAGACAGGACACCTGACCCAAACTGACCAAAGAGGTATTCTATACCACAGCACATTATGCCCAGTATGTAAAACTGTGGGCAGTTACCCGGAAGGGCTAGTTCACTGCTCGGTCAGGTTGGGTGTCAGTTGGCAGATGGTGAGCAGTTGTATTCTCTTCCCTTGTTATTTCCCTTATCATTATTATTATTGGTGGTAGCAGCAGTGGTTTGTGTTATGCCTTAGTTACTGGACTGTTCTTATCTCGACCTGTGGGAGTTACATTGTTTCGATTCTCCTTCCCATCCCTCTGGGAGCTGGGGGAGGAAGGGGTGGGGAGTGAGAGAGAAACTGCGTGGTTCTGATTTACGGCTGGGCTTACAACACCATTGAAAAATGTTAATTTGAAGCTTTTTGCATTGAAGGTTATGCTCCCGAATGGGTCACACATAAACAGATATACTGAGTCTTACTCTTTTGCCATTATACAACTATTTCTGGTTAACAATATACAGTTTCAAAAAATCAACTTAGAATTTGCTTGGCTTATTTATAGGCCAAGCTCTTCTCCAGTCATGATCTTACAGTTTAGAGCTTGCTTCTGAGAACATTTTATCCAGCATTAAAATATGTTCCCTGGTAGCAAGACGAAGTCTATCTTATTGATGCAGTCTTCATAAATGTTTAAAAAACTAATTGAAACAGAAATATGTATCATTTAAGTACAAACATTTTAACACCGGAAAGATCTATTACAGTGTGACTTTCCTAGGTCTATGGAGGCATCTGTTGTCAAAGAATGTTTCTGAGAACATATAGCAACATTGCAGATTAAGACTTGGATTAACACAACTGTACCTCTGTCATGCAACCTCTGTCATAAAATTTAGCTGCCTAAATCCTCAAAACTCATTTCTAGCCCTAAAGATTCATAAATTCTCTACAGTAAAGTAAACACCTCAATTTCTGTTATTAGGCATTTGCGGAATTTATCATGTTTTATGGCTAAACTGAGTGTTTAGCTCCCTTTCTCCCTCACGTAACTTCAGTAGCATGTTGCCTGTATTCTTCCCTGACTTACAAAAGGATGGGAGAGAAAGATGTTCCTGCTCAGTGGCCTCTCTGCTTTAAATCTTTCTTTTTGCTTGACAGAAAATGGGGAATGGGAACAGAATGTATCTTGCTATTTGAAACTGGGATGTTTTCTTTTGGATTTGCCTCTGTCTGTTTTACCGGTTTTACTGTGAGAAAGAGTAATTGATTTCTCACACTACACATGAGCCAGTGAAGAGCACTGATGCACAGAATCAAGTGCTAGCAACCAATTGCCTGTACTGGTAACATATATATTAACAAGAAGTGCAGGTCAGTAGCAGCAGATAAGTAAAAGAAAAGAAATTATGACACTGTTTGGCAGTGTTTTGACTGTTTTGGCAGTCCATTGTTCTCATGTCTTGTTCATGGGGTAAATCCAAACTCTGGTGTTGGTTTCAGGAGACAATCAATTGCTTTTATGAAATAGGTAAGCCTTTGTAAGAACCACTTAAAATATTGCTCCTTACACTACTGAGCCAGTAGGGTTATTGCCTACTGGAAGTACCTACTTTCAAAGCAATTTTCTGCTTCATATCCTTAGTGGATGTGAGTTCTTCCCTTCAGCTCAGTAGCCACTAGTTAGTGCTGCCAAAGGAAGCTACTTCCCTGCTGGCTGAAGGGAATTCAGCTGCTTCCTGTGCTCAAGAGTTAGATGCTGACATCCTAAAAAATGAAGTCATCCTCACCATTGTACCACTAAGTGTGTAGAAAAAAACAGTGAGGAAACATTGCACTGAGTTTGGATTAAACACAGATGGTAACTGAGCACCTCCCCCTCCTCTTCCTCAGTCCAAGTGGGATGGAGAGGAGAAGTGAAAGAATGTAAACCCCACGGGTTGAGATAAGAAGAGTTTAATAACTAAAGTACGATATACTACTACCACTAATACTAAGTAAATATCAAGGGGAAAGAATATAAAACTAAAAAGGGGGGAAAAGCTATCCCAAACAATAAACCCAAATGGTGCAAAATACAATTGCTCACCACCCAGTGACCAATACCTAGCAGTGATAGGTCCCTCCTGGGTGACTCCCCCAAGTTTATATACTGGGCATGACATGTTGTGGTATGGAATACCCCTTTGACTAATTTGGGTCAGGGGTCCTGTCTCTTCCCTCATGACTTCCTCTGGCCCTTCTTACTGGCAGAACATGAGGCTAAAAAGTCCTCAACCAAGGCAAGGGCTACTTAACACACCAGTGGTTTAGTTGTTGCTATCAGCACTGTTCTGGGACTAAAGCTAAAACACAACACTGCACAAGCTACTAAGAAGGATTAAAATAACTGTTACATCTGAAACCAGGACATAAGCACAAGGTAGAAAACTGCCAGCAGTGTTTACCTTTCCAAATTTGTTACTTTTTTATTTTATTAATATTTTTATATGGTGCTATTAATGAATTAAAGGTGTTTTACATAGATTTCTTAGCTCTGAATACAAACCTCCAAAAGACTATTGATTTTTCTGTTTATTCTCATAATCTTAGTTTTAAAATATTTATCACATTATTTAAATGTGATACTTACCATTTTTTACTAAAACTTTGGTTGCATTTGAGCACTTTATCCACCTTCAGTGTTTTTAAACATAAGTCCATAATAAGCAGTAAGAGCTTGAAAAGGGCTACTGAGATGCTCTTTAAACCTGATGTTTTACAACATTCTTGTTTTCCTCTGTTTTCTTTTACACATAACATTCATCTTAGTTCAGTAGTATTTCACACTGACTTGAAATACTTTTCTATTCTAAATCTAAATAACTAATTAAGTTTTATACAAATTAAGATTTTAAATTCCTGGCAATATGTTCATTGTACATTATTCCTTAGAGTAGTGTCCCACAGTTTTTCCCAACATTTTATTCCTTCATTCCTTTTAAACTACATTGTCATATTTTTTTTAAAGGCATTTTTCTTCTTGTCTTTTTTTTTTTTTTTTCCCTAATTCCCTTTTTCTTCTGGCAATGTATCATAGAAATTATCTTTTTTTTTTTTTTTTTTTCCTTTCTTATTTCATTTAGTATTTTGGCAGGGCTGGACACAGCAAAATAATTTTATCATTTACACCGAATTCAAACCTATATGAATAGTTGAAAATTACTTTTTTCCTGTTCTTCTTTTTTCCCTTTCTCTATGATGTTGATATTTTTAGACAAAGTGCAGTATTGACTGATACATGCAGAAAATGGCAATACTACATTAACATTTCCTTTTAAGATGAGTGTGTTGCTATAAGCTCAGATTTTTAACCTGTGGACTAATTTGTATTTTCCTCACAAATGTTCATGTTTCCTGTCTATCTCCATGCAGAAAAGTGTAGCAAATCAGTCTGCATTTAGGCAGGAAACAATCCTATACAATATTTGATATAGAAATAATCTGTGTGTAAAAGCGGCAAACACAGGGATTTGTCCAGCTCTGCCCAGTGAATAACATGTCACTGAACAGAGAGAATAAGGAAATTGTTCACCCTCATGCCTATGTTAAATAATGGAGAGGCTGAGGCATAACGAAGATACTTTAGAAATATTAGTTTTGTTCAATTTTTTTATAAATACTTTTGGTTTATTATTGGTTTCCAGTCTAATGTTTCCTCTCTTTCTCAATTAAGCGTTTTATATACTGATTTGGTGTTTACAGGGATGCTGACAAGAAGTACCTGTGAAAATTATTTTGGGAAATTATCTGGTGATGGTAATTAAGTTTTAAAATAATTTGAAGATTTTTGAATTTTCCCCTTGGAAGCATCAAGCAGTAGGGTTGAACAGATACCATTAGTTGTTTCATAGAAAGGAATATTATATTTCCAGCAGATAGCTGGGAATATTATGTGCCCTATAAGACTATCTTCTAAATATTGAGTACATTCATATATCTTCTTATCAAATATTCAGCAATCCAGGCATATAAAATCTGTGTGACTAAGATAATTGAACCAGTGCACATTACAGGGGTTTACCCCTATTTCATTAAACCACAAAGTGTATGAATGATGGCCACTTGAGTGGAGGAGTAAGACTTTCTGCTACAGAATTTGGCACTTGACCGGTTAAGAAAAAAACAGATACAAGGGGTTACAGGAAAAATTAGTGGAAATTGTTGGAAATTACAAGAAATGCTCGTGACATGAATAGGGTTAAAAGTCAGGATACCACCCTCTGAAAAACCTCGAGATCCATCTTTACTGAGAGCAAAAGATACACCTATTTGAACTTAGGAATTTGGATAACAAGAGATAAACCCATAGTGTAGTCCTTTCATGTGATGAGTTTAATCTTGGAGATGCAGCCTTGGTTTGTTAAAATAAAAACAGAGAACACGTTTGATTTTTTGATAAAATTAAGGGAAATGGTGCTTTATTTCAGTAAAGATACAGAAGTTCTCCATTTTACCCCATCACTTACGAAGAACAGTTAATTTACCAATTTTCTGATTCATTACTTTCTCCTTTTATACACTGACAAAAGTGCATGCATATTTTTTTCCATTCAAATATTTTGTGCTCAAAAGCCAAAAAATGATTCTTTATCCTAGGATATTTGTTCTTAGTTTTAATAATGTTAACAAATTTAGAACCTGAATTTCATCTGAACATACAGAACAAGACCACTAACTAGTCAAGTTAAATTTTAGGTTCCGTAAAACTAGGGTCATAACTTTTCCACTGATTCAGCAAGCTTTGGAAATGTCAATGTTGATCTCAACTTCATACACTTTAAACTAGAGAACCTTACCAGCCTTCTTTGTTGTGGATATAGCCTCGAAAATGTTAGCTAATTGCAGAGATAAGTTCTCTAAAGTGTTATTCATGAATGTTACATCTCTGGCTGCTACTATGTTGGATAAATCTGTTTTCTAGAGTGGAATAGATGTGCTTCCTCCTCAGCAAGTCCAGTACAATAAGAACCATAAAAATTATACGTCCTGTAATACACTTTGTTCTTTACTGACACAAAATGTCTCACCAGAACACCAAGGCAAGCAGTCCTAGGAGTAGCCCTGTAGCTATGAGTAAGTCTCTAATATGGTTCCCTATGTAGTTTTCACTCACAATCTGTGTAGATTTCAATCACAATAGCTTTTTGGATATCAGTTTCAAAAAAAGTACAGGAGTGACATGATGCTACCTTCAATGCATACGAAGTTTTTAAACAGCATGGTATTTTACAGATGTTCTACTGCTCTTGATAATATTCCCTTTCGAAATACTGATCATAACATTAGCAATAGCATAAGCAATAGAAATTTTTAATATCAACTTCAGAATAGAGATGAACCCCAGATGTAAAAATTCACTCATGAAATGGCAACACATACCAATACAGAAATTAAACTGAAATGTAGAGATGAACACAGTAGCCTTGGGGAATGAGTAAGATTATGCACAACAGTACGATAGTACAAGCACCACTGAGGTTTCTAAGGAATATTTTATAAGGAAAATAAAAAAAACAGTCTAAACCTGTTGATTAAGTTCTACATGAAAGTAATAAATAGTTCTACCCTAAACAATACTTACTGTAATTTTTCTTCACACAGAATAACAATGCCATAATGGTTTTAAGATGGAAACCTGTCAACCACAATTGAATTATTAGAATGCACATCAGTTCTGGAACTGTCTTATGAGAAAACAAAAAGGTCTACATAGATAAATATTGTAGCTCTTTTTTACCCAGGAATTTTTGAGCTTTCTGAATGACAGTGTCAAAGTCTGTAGGAAGGTATTCTGTATCTCAAACACCTAGGCACACAGTTTTGATATTTTTTCTTCATGAAGGAAAATGCTTTTTAATGTATGCCAGTATGGATGGTACAGCTACCTTTAACTCATGCCTAGTATTCAGACTTCAATATACACATGATACAGGCATAGGGGGAATTTGGTAAAGCAGACCTTATGCAATATGTTTTTCAAACAACTGAAACAAATAATTGAATGAAACTTGAAAATTTTCATTATAAGAGTTAAAAAAACCCCAACCAAACCCACAAAAAAAAAAAAAAAATCTAAGCAACTGCAATAAAATCCCAAGTCAATATTCTTACTAAGAGCCATCAATATTTCCTCTGCAATTTGCAATGGTGTTTTAGCAACTTACACAGTTGTAGTGTGTGTGCAGTTTTAATTCAGGGAATGGAAGGTAAAACGCTATGCTACGCTGGGTAGGTTAAGGTGGTTTTGCTGCACTAAATGATTAGTCTGAAAGTTTGTGTATACTTTAAACTAATCCAGTGGAGAAAGAGAGCCACTGCACTTCTACACAGATTAAGGATGTAATATGGTTAAGTAAGTTTACTGACACTAAAGACTTAGACAAAAAAAAATGAGTTGCTGTATTTTCATAAGTTTTTTTTAATTTCTCTGCATAAAAGGAGCTTCATCAGTAAAACTATTGTGCACAAAAGTGAAACTGACTAATGAAGTATGCTAAAAACGTGTTGTTCTACTTTAAAATTAAACATGCAAATCTGAAGATCATTTGCAATAATGTGGTATCTAAAAATTTTATGAAGTCATCTATATATTTATTAAATATATCTTAAAAGCATTAAAATTCTTTCTTTAAATACACTGCTTTATGTTAGTTTAAATGTTCATTCATTATCTCAGCATGTCTTTAAAAAAAGAACAGACTGGCAAAGCCTTATCCAGTAGATGAGTATTTTTCAAAAGCAATTAATAAGAAACATTTTCATTGTTTCACAGTATTAAAAACTACTCAGGCAATAAACAGCAGGATATCACTTGTATTAAATATACATGAAAGTCTCTAAAGCATATTATATGTTTTGAAAGCTGAAGTATATTATTCAGTGCTGATCAGAAAGAAAATGTAAATTAGTTTAAAGCTTGGGGATAAGGGAACATGTTTCTTAGTTTCCTCCACAGCATACAGCAGAATGGATCACAAAAAAACCCCAACAACCCCCCCTCAACCCAACAGAACAATTGAAGATTACTGTCTCAAAGAGAAATAAAAATACTAAAATGCCTTAGAAAAGATTCTGAAACAGTAAAAAAAAAAAAAAAAATCTGATTTTTTTTTTCTAAAAAAAGGAAAAATATTAGATTTCATGAATTAGTCTGCAATTTTGCAGCTCAATTGACATTTCCTGGAGAGTATTTTCTCTTTAAATTACATGACCTTTTTGTATACAGTATCAACCTTTTAGATTTATCCAGTCTCTAAATACTTGAAGCTAAAATGTTTCTAAGCAAATGAACATAACATTTAACACTTAGTATTTTTTAATACTAAATATTAAAATGACAATTTTGGTCCACAAAGAATATCCTGTCAAGCTTTTATATAGGTGTCATTGAGAACTTAATTACATCATGATTCATACATTTTAACTTCAAAATATACAGTTTAACTCCAAAACATACTTGTATACTTTCAATCTTAATGTCTTTATCTACAATTTCACCATGTTTTTTGATGTTAACAGGATCAGCACGTCTTCTCTGAAATATGCTTTGAACAAGGAAGTATGGCTTAGATTTTTCTTTATATGCAAGGAATTCTAGATCCTTAAAATTCGCTCTGAATTTCTAAAATATTTGCATTACTAAAATTCTAAAGGATCATTACCATATATCTTTCTGTGAGAACATTCTCAGAATGGACGGAAAGCTCTTTCTTTTTTTTTTTTTTTTTTTCTCTCTCTTCTCTTTTCCTGTGTGTAAATGAATTCAATGGAATAATGTTGAATTACAAAAGTATGGAATACCTACTACTTTCAATCTGCTGAACCATGCACAAAATATTCATATATCAGGAAGACACAAAAACTTATCATGTATCAAACACCCTCCTGATAGATGTGCCCCATCCTCCCTAACAGAAAGCCTTACTTACATTACCTAACAAACACGTACGCCTCGAGAGTCAGAAGTTGTTTGCCATTGATGTAGATGATTAGTAACGAGTCACATTATGCCTCAGATTACCCTAGGTTTCAACTTAAAATGGAAATCATTAAAAAAAAATAAAATCGAGCATTGCTCTGATGAATAAGATTAATGTTTGAGTTCAGGAAGATTAGAATCGTAGAATAGTTAGGGTTGGAAAGGATCTTAAGATCATCTAGTTCCAACCCCTTGCTATGGGCAGGGACACCTCACACTAAAACATGTCACATATGGCTCTGTCCAATATGGCCTTGAACACCGCCAGGGATGGAGCATTCACAACTTCCCTGAGCAAGCCATTCCAGTGTCTCACCACCCTCACAGTAAAGAACTTATATCCAATCTAAACTTCCCCTGTTAAATTTTTAACCTGTTACCCCTTGTCCTGTCACTACAGTCACTAATGAAGAGTCCCTCCCCAGCATCCCTATAGGCTCCCTTCAGATACTGGAAGGCTGCTATGAGATCTCCCAGTAGAGAAAGTATTGTTTCCTTTATGGGAAGTCCAATACCTAGTTCATGTATATGTTTCCATCTTGATCTGCAAAACAATATGTATTTTCTTATGATATAATGTTATGTCTTAGAACACAATTTCCATGGTGAAGACTATGGAAGAAATACAAAACAATAATGAGAAACTCAATCCTTTAACTCTTGAATTCTGTCTGTATTTTTATGATCAAAGCATTTTATTTTACACTGTAATTGCTGCTACTTGTAGTCAGTGTTTCTTCACTTGCAAACCCAACCAACTTAGGTCTACAAAGTAGAGGAATGTAAAATGCTTTTGTCTCTAGTGGGAATCATTGAGCTCCCTTCTGCTGCTACCTTTGACAAATAACATATCAAAGAAAGTAATTGTAATAATATTGATCTGTCCTTAGTGAATTTGATATAAATAGTAATAAAGATATAAATCCTGATCAAGCCTGACACATAATCATAGTGTGCTTTTGCTTATGAATATTTATTTGATAAACCTGCCTTTTGGAGAGAAGAATATAAACCCATGAAAAACTATCATATCTGTAATTAACAAGACTAAACATAATTGCTGTAGAAAGAATTAAGAAAACTTCAAACGCACCAGACAAATAATTCTTTAGCATGAATGGCATTTAACATTAGGTCTGTGTAAAAGACATAACTCTTGTTTATGCTTCTGCCTAATAATCAAAATCCATTTCTATGTTGGTGGTTGTACAGAAATCTCAAACTGTTTTTCCAATTCATTTTTTTTTCTCTTTAAACGAAACTAAAATAAATCTAACTGATCGTAAATTGCATTTTTTACACAACAGTGAGAGGCCATTTCTCTCCGATAGGTCTGAAGTTTTACCTGGAATGAGTACTTGCCCATGTGGAGCTAATACCTGATTTAAATATAAATCCTGACACACCCATACTTGAGTAAAGGCTTGTTGGTTATTGGTTCCATTTGCATTTCCATACTAACACATCCTAGTATTTTCTTTTTCTTATCACTAACCTGACTTCCTTTTGTCCTTAAACCTGAGGTCAGAAGTACCTTTATTCTACAGGAAGTGTGGTTGTAGTAATCATAAAGCAATATGTATGTATTTAACATCTGCAATGTATACAAGATGCACCATTTTTCAATGCAAAATTATAATAAAGAATGCTAAATTTTATACTTAGCTTTGGTTGGAATACAGGAATTTGCTTCTTCATTTAACCTTTTCCTTACTTTTAAAAATTGATTCATCTGGTTACCTTCTTTTACAGCAACATTACATTAATACCATTAAGGGGTTGACGTAGGAGGTTTGTATACACCAACATACCTAGTTATGAACAGAATCGTAGACTAAACTAGGTGGGAAGCTATCTGGTTCACCCCATTGCTCAAATCTTAAAGCTACATTTGGTTGCTCAGGCTTTAAATACATCACCTGTACATTCTGTTGAGCTATGTGTCCTGGCGCCAATAGCGGGGAACACACAAGTATAAGGCAACCAGATAGTTACGCTTACCATAATTATCCTCCCAAGATCAATGAACCTGTAGTTCAGGCACTGACATATAAGCGGCCTTCTGATAGAGAATACTTTACATTGTCCACCTAGAGTTATTCTCTTACAGTCCTGCCATCTGCATATTTCTGGTGACGTACAGCGGCAATGCGATAATTGCATAATTTAAGACCAAGTTTAAATGCTATGGAGTATGTGACGGAACATTTGCACTGGCACAGAAATTATACCTGCTGCATTTCTTTCTTAAGATAATAGCAATATGAAGTTGTTTCAAAAGAGTAAGAGTATTCCTAAATGCCTAATGGAACTGACAGCTATTTAATAAACTCTAAAGGAAACCAAAATGTGTTTGACTACACCTATGATAGAGAAACTCACATATGTTGTGAGCTTAGTTTTTCCAGGCACAGCTCTGCAAGCTGACACATAGGCAGGAGTCATGTCTAACCATTTTAGAATCTGGGCAGAACACAGGACTGTTTGTTGTTCCTGTATAGAAAAGTTTTCTATTTACATAGCTCTTTCAGGCATATGCACAATTTTGCACTTCCTTAAGATACTTATGCATTCATTGCAAATATAAAATTTAGATGTGTATGCTTGCACATGTGATTTCAGTTACATTGTTAGAAGATGGCTGTCTTGGTACAACAAGCCAAATACAACTTTCTTTAAGGTTAATGTTTGCAGATACTCTTCAAAGGTACAGTATGAAGATATTTTCTTTCATGTGTTGAAGTACTTCTCATTTTTCTTGACAGGAGAAATGTGAATAGTGGAAATCTCTCTTGGATGTTTAGACTGCAGAAAAGAGAGTGTAGAAGAGTGTAAAAAATCACGTAAAATATAAATTTGGCATTAGGAGTTATGCCTTTGATTTATATCAGTTTTGACGTTGATAAAACTTTTTAGTGCTATTAAATTCAGACTAGGTTTAGCAATTTTCACAAGTATTTTCTAGAGGGAGAGTGATATAGCATAGTTGAGGATTTTGGATCAAGGACATTATATGATTTCTGTCACTCAGGTATTAAAAATGAATTATAGAAGGTTATTACACATATCACCTTGCCTGAAGTAATGATATTAAGGTTTTTAGAGAGCTAACAAAAAACCTGCTGTGTCAGAGATTAGCATGATTTCAAATTATTATCAAGCACATGAGGATAATAGAGTAAAATCATATTTGAAGGAACATGGGAAATATAAAAAAGCTTCCATACTGTCAAAAGTTTTACTTAAATGCAGCTGTTAGAAAAAATTGTCGTTTTATTTTCGCTCGTTTTTTTAATAAGTATATATATATAAAAATAGAACTTTCTGTTTTGCTAGCATACGAAAAGGTATTACAGTTTAAGAAAAGTTTTAACTCAAACCAGTTGTATAGAAAAACAACATTTTCTGAGGTAGGTGTAGAGTAATAGCTAGCACTCAGTATAGTAACAGCGAAGGTGAAGAAAGATTGCGTTTGTTGTAACTTAGTAATTTCCAAGACGAAACTGTTCCATTGCAAGAAAAAGACATGGCTGGTTTGTTTGCTTGTTTTTTCTCTTGGCAACAACAACAAACCCAATAAAAACTAAACAACCAAATAAACAAACTAAACCCAAAGTAACTACACACCAAAATAAAACAAAGCATAAAGTAAACGTACAAGAGGGGAATGGACAGGCTCCAAAAGAGGTATATAGAAATATGCATGAGCATTCAGAGTTGATATTACGGGACAAAATCTCAGCTGGGGCTCAAATTGGCAAGAGATGAGTAAAATAACAAGAAAGGGTCCTGCACCTATGTTAGTAGAAAACAGAAGTACAAGGAATATATAGGTCCACTGCTGAATGGAACTGGCAAGTTAGGCATAAATTGCATAAAAAGGCTGAGATACTTAATGCACTCTGTCTCAGGCTTCATGGATAAGGTCAGTCCCAAAGCCTTTTTCCCAAGAGGCAGCGATGAAGCAAAGAATGATGAAGTGAACATCTGAAAAAATTGGACGTATACACACCTATGGGGCCTGACGGGATATATGACAGGGTGCTAAAAGGGTTGTCTGACATCCTTGGAAAATTGTTCTTTATTATCTTTGAAAGAGTCAGTTGGGGTCCTGAATGATTGTGAAAGGGAAGATAATACATCCATCTATACACAAGGCAAAAAGTGAAGGTCCAGGAAACTGTAGGCCAGTTAGCCTCACTTAAGCCTAACTGGAAAAATTAATGACTAGGTCCTCATGGAAATTATTTCAAATATTTCCCAGCACATGAAAGGCAAAGTGAACAGCAAAAAGTGATGGGAAAATGCAGTGCAAATTTACCAAAGGTAAATTGTGCTTGACAAACTCAGTTGTCTTCTGTGATGCAAGTACTTGCTCAGTGGATGTAGGCAGAGCTGTGGATGTTTTGTATCTTGATTTTATCTAAGCATTTGACATGATTTCCCACAATATTCTTGTTGACAAGCTAGTGAAGGTATGGACTGGACAGGCAGATCACAGCATAGGTGGAAAACAAGCTGAATTCCTGGGCTCAAAGGGTGGTAGTTGATGGTTCAAAGTAGCACCCATTCTTAAGTGGAGTTGCTCAGAAGCTGATACTGCAGCTGTTAGCATTCAGTAAACAGTTGGGATTATGGGGTTGAATGCACCCGTACCAACTTTGCAGATGGTACCAAACTGGGAGGAGAGATAGATATATCAGGAGGAAGAGTCGCCATAGAGAGAACTTGACAGGATGACTTGGCCAACAAGAATTCCATGAACTTTAATAAGGATAATTAAGAAGTCCTGCAACTAGGAAATAATAATTCCAAGCATCAGCACAGAATAGAGTATGAAAAGCAGGGGTGTAGCTCTGCCAGAAAGGTCCTGGGGTTCATGGAGGTGAGCATTCTGGTTATGAACCAGCAGCATGTTCCCTGGCAATAAAGAAGACAAAGCATATCCTCTACTGCACCAGCAGTATAGCGAACAGATCAAGGAAGGTGTTTGCTCATCTGTGCTTTATCAAACCAGTTTTATTCTATCCAGTCCAAGAAAGGCATTGAAATACTGGAGAACATCCCAGGGAGGACAGCCAAGGTGATAGGGTTAGAAAATTTTACATATGATGAAAGACTGAAGGAACTGGGTTTATTCAGAGAAAAGAAACCTTAGGGGGACTGTAATTACACTCTTCCTAAAACTACCTAAAAACGATTATAGAGGAGGTGGGGATTCCCTTTTCACAAACGTACATGGTGATAAGGCAGTAGGCCTGAATGTAAGAAAAAAAAATCTTTATCATGAAAATAATTTAACACTGGATTAGGTAACGCAGAGAACTGGCAATACCTTCCTCCTGACAGTATTCCAGGCTCTGAAATTCAAGACAGGACCATGGATAACCAGATTTCCCTTCTAAACTAGACTTTTCTATGGTTCTGTGGTATCTGTAAGAAATATGTCTTATAACTAGAGATGAGAAGAAGGTTAAAAATTGTGGTTGACACCAGGTGTGACCCTTGGAAATGAGGCCTTCTGAAAATCAGCATACACTTGCTCAGCTTTGGTGTCACATAAACAAACTTCATGTAATTTCACCTGTGGTTCAAAGGAGGGCAAAGATGTTGGGGTTTTTGTGCTCTTGTAAATCGCTATGGTAACACTTTTTCATAAGAAGCACCCTTGTGGTAGCAAGAGGGATGATAATCTCCCTGGCTTCAGTTTTCAGAAATTCAGCATCTAATCTAAACTAGCCATACAGCATCTCATCATGCTTAGTGCAGACAGACAGATGTTTCTGGAAAGAAAGATCCTAGACAACTACCCCAGGCCAGATGCCTATTGTTTAGGCATAGCAAAAATTGAGATGAATTGCTTTTTAAGTGACATGCCCAAATATTTCTTATATAATAACTGGCTCAGAAATTTTCTGAAAAGGAGTAAGTTTGAAAAGGGATGCACCATGTACCGATTCATGTTCTGAGTGACAAAATAAATTATTTCAGATGTTTAGGGGGTACTTTTTTATGAGGTGGATGACACAATGGTCCTAAGACCATTATGGGGCTGTATAGAATCTTCTAGTAATGGAACAGAAACCTCAGTGAATAGAAATAGAAATAGAATGAGAGAAAATTTCAAAGTGTTTGATAAGAGAAATCTGTTGGGAATAGGAAAAAGAAATCACAACTGTTTTGTGCTGAATGTTGTATCTAGGTTTAATTTGTGCCTTTCCAGACTTCAGTGCCCTTCTATTACTCTTTTTATACCTATACTTGTATACCAGAATTTAATATTGTTTTATAGTATAATAATTTTGATTAATTTTAAGGTTTTGTTTTTTTTTTTTAATGATAGAATAAACACTTCAGCACAGAATACTTCAAGCTTTGTGGGCTTCCTGATTTATTCTTTGCCAGCAGCAATGCACCTAAAGTCTTATTTAAAATACATTGCCCACCATCACTGCCTGAACTCCTTTGGTGTTCTAATGTTATTTCCAGGGGAGCCAGAACTGTTTGCTTTGGGCTTTCCAGGTGATTGTGGTCCTCTGCTTTTCAGATCAATTCCTGAGGCAGGAGATAGAACCACTGCAAATCTTAGCAACAATACTTTATTGGCACCAGACATACCTGCCTTATTTTCAGGAACACATATAAGGCAATGTCCATAGAAACTGTGGCTGCACAGATCACTTGGGCTCAAATGCCGTTATTGCTTCTGATTTTTGGAAGGGTGTGTGGAGCATAGACAAAATGAGGTCTCTAAGTGCTGGGCAGTTTTGTTTATCATTTGTATCTTAGCTACCTAAATAGTAATTCTAAAAAATATTTTTAAATGAGACTTGTTTTGTGGATTCTCAACTCTTGAAAACAGCTCTGTATTACTTGTCAGCCAAGTGCAAAACAATCCTTAAAATTACAGCCATTGTAGTTCTCTTAGATACATAATTATTCTCATCTTTGTTATTTAGTCAAATCAGATAAAGCTAAAGAAATTGGAAATAGAAAAGAAAAAGAAACGGTGCTTTCATATTGAGTTTCTTAGCCTTTCTTAGCTCATTTCTTAGTCAGGATAGATTGTATTGTGGTCTATCTGTTCTCATATATGTAAACATTCTTTTGCAATACCCTTGCCACGTAAACCCAATACATACGGGTACAGCATAAGGACTGTGAGGAGTCTTTAGACTTTAGGAAAGTATAAGAACTCTGTAGACTAAAGCTGACATCAGATATAAACCTAATTTGTGGACCACTTATCCAATTTTGTATCTGCTTTTTTGCAGCAATACAAAAAGTTAATTGAAGTGGTTTTACAGAGCAGCACCACCCAGACAAGAATCTCAATTATTAAATACCCAATTTACAAGAAACAAGATACACAGGTTCTGCATCTCTTGGAGTCCTGTATCACCTCCTTTTTTTACTGTTGCATCATACTTACAAAAAATAATGCCCATTTACAGTGATCAGTTGTCACTAAGCAGACTTGCTTGATAGTGTAAAAGACTACTCTGTGAGACAAAGAGTACTGTAGAAAAACTTTGTTTTCAAGATTTTCTTGTGTGTTATATTCAGTACATTTCTGAATATTTCATGGTATTTTTTATTATGAAATCAGAGTACTACTCATTGTAACAAATAGAAGTGAGCAGACACTGGGTTTGCATATATTACAAAGTGAACTCAGAAGCACAGATGTGGACTCTTTACCAGCAACAGATCACAGTGTATTTATTGACAAGTCTAAACCTAATGATTAGCCAAAATGGTTTTGTGTTGGTTTTCTCTGTTGCCTGCATCTGGTACTTGTAAGGTTTTTATTCTCAAGTGTTAATTTACATCAACAGAATAATTCATAATAGTTGTTGTGAGTTATTTGGTAATAGAAATCATTGTATTTGAATTTTGACACAGCCCCACAGTGCTGGGTGAAACTAAATATCATACATCTGTGAGCCCAATTTATGCAAATTGTGATAGGCTGTTAAAATTAGCTGTCTCTAGGCTACTTTATGTGACTACATGGGTTGCTTTGACAATGAGTCTTTGCTTTTCCTTTCTGACACATGCTGCTAGAAAATAGAGGAATACTGTGTTTTCTCATATATAGCACTGACACATACAATTGAATACCCAAACTTTTTACTTTTTTCTGTTCTAGCTGCTAACAGCTGAGTGCTAATGTGATATAAAAGCTGTTTCCAGAAAACCATGCATATTTATATATCTGCCTCTTAGAGCTGGTAGCATAGCCATAAGAAGAATTAGTTTTGGAGGAAATAAATGTTAATGCATGTATAAGCCTTTAAACTGTTTATTTTATTACACATTATTTTATCATCTTAGTATATTTAGTTTAAGGTGAACTGTATTTTGTCAAGGGAATTGAAAGCATCCTTCTCTCTCTTCTGTCATGTACAGCATTTCCAAATCTGAGGGTTTTTTGGTTTTAGGTGGGTTTGTTTTGGATGTTGTGGTGGTGGTTTAAATTTTTTTGTTGGTTTTTGGGTTCTTGTTGTGGTTTTTGTTATTATTGTTTTGTGGGGGTTTTTTGATTGGTTGGTTGGTTGGTTTGGTTGGGGTTTTTGTTTTTGTTTTTGTTTTTTTTTTTTTTTTTCCCCTGAGGAAATTCTTGAGGAATATTTATAAAATTATTTTGAATACTATGAAAATAATAATCTCTAGATTTTGAGGTTCTGTCAGTCTCATCTGAGTGGCAAATATGCTATTCTCTTTATTAAACTCCTCTACATTTTATTTCCTGCTATTGCACATTTTGTTGGCAATTTAAAACTCCCCCTTTTTGTTGATCAAGCCTTCAAATAGTGAGTTTCTTATAAAGCTCAGAAACCATTGAACAGAAAATAATTCAAAATCCTTTCTCGCAGTGTTTAGATCCAGAAATAAATATTTCCTCTCCCAACACACACTAAAACCATCATAGAATGCATCATGAAAGACTGCAAGTTTCTTTTACAAGTTTGCAAAGGTTTTTATAAAATTGCACAAGATTGCCTACAGGACAATTGTATTTATTACTGTTGCTATCACAGTTGCATGGAGAAGAAAATATATTTATTATAGAAAAGAAACACAAAAGAGAAAACGTGCGAAATGGGATGACTAAGCATTGGGCACCTAGATGGTTACATGTTAAAATTAGGTTTTATGAACTAGAAATAACAGTGTTCCCACTGACTTAATGAGGGCTAGGACGCTACCCAGCATTTGGGAGCCATAAAGATCCTATATTACTTGAAATGATGGAAACAATGCTATATTGTTTTCAGGCTTAGAAAGATAAAGAATACATACTGTACAGTGAAAGAAGTATAAAAAAAAGCTTTTGCAATTTAGAAAGGAAAAACACATTTTAGAGAGAAGAATATGTATTCATTTTTGTTAATTTGCTGAATTTATTTCTTTGGCATTTTCTCAGTTTTTAAACTTTTAGCTTCAATTTCTTCTTCTCTATTACTTGAGCTACTGTCATGTATTTATTCTACATGTGCATACTACGAGCTAGGATGATTTACCTTTGTATTTTTTTTATGTCTTCTGAGACACTTTGAGGTAAAAAGAACGATGCATGTGAGAATGACAAGCATAATGTTAGTATCCAGCAAAGGTAATAAGCATTCTTTATTCCTCTCTCATTCTCTTTCCATTCTAAAATTTAGTAGAAGCTATTTGGCTTGATATTCTTTTAAACAAAAGCTTTACAATTTTAATTTAAAATAGGTCTTTGATGGGAAGCTGAACAAAACTATAAGCAGGATATAGGGTGTCTTGCAAGCTGTTGGAATCGGAGGGGCAGGCTGCAATTCTCTTCTGTGAGGAGAGGCTGGGGCTGCCCTGTGTTGTACACAGCCAGTTCCAGTTGGATTCAACCCCCACACCGCAGGGCATGGCTAAGCCCCACAGCTGAGGTGGCAGTGCTTCAGGGAAAAGGTATTTTAGAAAGGGCAAAGAATGCCAGGTGGTGAAGGGATGATGACCATAAAAGACTGATAAAATACAGAGGCAGCACCAAGGTGAAAGAGAAGTAGAGGAAGAGGTGCTCCAGCTGCCAGAGCAGAGATTCCCCTGCACGCACATGGAGAAGACCCCAAATCAAATCTGTTTTGCCCATGACAGGAACTGGCAAGTGATTTCCCTGTATTTATGTCAACCCATGAGTATTTCCATCTCATTTTCTCCCTGTATCCTGTAAGGGAGGTGGAGTGAGAGAGCAGCTGAGTGGAGATCTGGCAGCCAGGCCAGAGTCAATGAACCACACATACATAAGATGCGTTGTGTGTAATATATAGGTAGTCCTCTTAGGATGTAGAATTGCTTAAAGGAAAAGAAGATAAAATGAAAGAAAGAGAAAGAAAGACAGAACTAACCTAGGTCACTGATCATTTGAAATGACTATTGAAGGGTTTAAGTTCACCTATATTACCCTTCTGAGTAATGTTCTATGAAAACTATGTAACATCTCTTTCCTATTTTTATTACTCTGATGCACTGACAAATGAAGACCATGGGCATTTCTTGCTGACATACATTTATTATAATAGCACAAGAGTATACCAATAGTATAAAGATTGCCTTCATTCCATCATCTATTACAGTTGATCTTCAGTCATAGTCTTAGTATTCTTCTTCTTGAAATTGGTTATGTTAATTAATGTCCATCTAGTTCACAGATGAAAGGATAATTACAAAAGGAAATATTTTATCAACAATGCTCACATTCATTTCCTTTTCTTGAAAATTTATGTGTAAGTTTGTTGTGAGTTAACCTCAGTATGCAGCCAAGTGCCACACATGTGTTCACTCGTTTCCCTTTTCATCCCCAGTGAATGCTGGAAAATAAAAGGAATAATAAAAGTGCCACCAATTATTGTGGTATCAGCACTGTTTTGGTCACAGATCTAAACCACCACCATATGCGATGCAATGAAAAAAATTAACTCTATCACAGCCTGAGCCAGTACAAAGCTACATGTACAAAATGGCTTTCAGATACCAAGGTTGTAGTACCTATTTATTATTTGAGATCTTAAATCCCAACATCAGTCTTGATTTTGGTTTTTTTTCCTGATATTTTTTCAGTTTGAGATTTTTTTAGGTAGGCTTCAGTTTCCACTGTTGTTTTAAAATTATTCAACAATTGGCAACTGTGGAAAAATAAAATTGAAGCTATTCAGTCATTTCCAAGAATGTGATAATATTTTTCTGCATGATGAAAGTATCTGGCTGCTTTCCCCTTAAATTGTTCCATTTCAGAACAAGGGAACCACATTGCAACTGCAGCTAAATACTGGCCAGTCTTGAAAACTACAACTTTCACCTGCTTAATAGGAACTCTAACCTTTGCGACTGACCTGCCAAAGCTTTTATTTTTACCAGACACTGTCAAAGTTCTCACAAATCAGACTCTATCTATACTCTCTATCAAAGTGGTAGAGCACAATGAGTTCCTTCACGTCCCCAGTCACAAATACGACTAGTGACAATTACATTTTCTCAGGCCAAAATTGTGTTCATACCATTACAAAAAGGTGAGCTGATAAGATGTGGCCTCTGAAATACCTCTTGCCAAATATTTCAATCCTAATGAATTGGCATTTCCTGACAGAAAAGTACACCACTGTGTGTTAATTTGCTTCTGCCCCTCATCTTCTATGTGGTAAAAGAACAAGCTGTTTAACCTGAAGTTTTCACAAGAACTGTTTGCATTCTTTGGTTTTGGCTTCTCAGTCAGAGACCTTGCATAGTGATTAAAGATTCCTAGTGGTTTCACAAATCCAGAGAATTCAGTGCAAACTATTCTTTAATATAGAAATTCTATAATATGCTACCATACCTGTAGAAATCTGGCTAAAAAATAGCTAGATACCCAACAAACTAAATATCCAAATAATAGCCTTTTGCCTTTCGTATATTACTTAATGTTTGCTGCTTCTCTAAAATGTGGATAATACTCCACTTGATCTGCAGTTAATGAAAATTAATGAAGCACCAGAACCATAGGGCTGAATGTTCCAAGAGAAGCAGAATAATGTGATTAATTCTGTGTATGATCTGGCTTCTCTCACTTAAGCACCAAATTTCCCTGAAGTTTTAGTGGTCAAGTGGAATATTTCTCCTCAATTAAGTGTTCATGTTCTCTCTATTATCAGTAGAAGTAATCTGAGTGCACAAAAGTGTTGAGCTACACAGACAAATAGTGGGTTTTGATCTTCTGCCACATGTTTTAGTTATCTTGTTTGGTTTCTTAATATATTATAGATTTTTGTGTGTGTGTGGTATGTAGTATCACAGTATACAAAAAATACATGAAATCAATGGGACTCTGTCTTATTTTACTATTAAGTTTTATTACAGAAGCACAGTTGAGGTTTGAATGACTGAAATTGTAGTGGATTTTAATATAATGCATTGCCCTATACAATAATTTAATTTATCAAACCTGACTTACTTATTTTTAACTTAGTCTTTCTGTAAAGAACTTCTTTTTAACTGGATGGAAAAACTAAGTTATGCTGTCATCCATAAATAATATTTTCTTTTCGTGTTAAATTAAACAGAAAATACTACCAGTATATTGTGAAAAGGTGTTTTTTTTTCTTGTATCTTTTCTTCCTTTCAGTTGTTATAAATGAATATATGTTTATTTTTTAAGGTAATTACTTTTTAGGACATGTACTGATTATTACATAATTATTTTCTTTCTTGTATTTGTTGGCATACTGATAAATTGTTTTTGTCTTGAGGATTGGTTTATCTCTTATCTCTTTAACTCTTCCTGTTTCTTTATCTTTCATTTTTACTGTTCTTTTCTTCTTTTCTCAAATTGAGCATCAGTGTTGTTATGGCTTGAAATTTAAAGTACTATCTTGTAGGCTCATTAAAAATATTCTTTTTTCAAGTGTCTTTCAAGGGGCTGTTGAGATGCTGTCCAGCCCTTGGGCTATAAAACCTTCTCTGTCCTCCATGTGGCCATGAATGATATTGCCAAGGGATACCCGAAGAGCATCAGCAGTGAGCACAGGTCTCAGAGGGCTAATTTGAAAGCCAGGGGAGTCCAGGTGATGGTCTCTGGATCCAGCAGTGACATGGAAAGGATTAAGCAAGCCTGGATGCACCCTGTGAGTCAGTACCTGTCTACCCAGCCATTGCTGCTGAAAGGACTGTGGCTTAACAATCAGGAGAGCCTCACTAAGTACTGAGAACAATTGAAGAGAGACAGGGTCTAGCTGACAAGCAAGGCAAAGTCCAGTTAATGAGTCATAAACCTAGAAGAGTTTCACAGTAGATTTGTGTAGAGTGACTAAATACTGAAGAGGAGTTAATGTACCAGAGCAGTGAGGAAGTACCCAGGAACCCAAGAAATTGCATGATGGAGGTGTTTGTCAGACCTCTAGGAAATCTCTGTGAATGGGCACCCATACCTCAAGCCTGTATGCAGATGTACATGCTGTGGAAAACAAGCAGAGAGAATTCGTGGTCTGTGTGTGTTCATAGCTTTCATCTCACTGGGATTACAGAGAAATGATAGGGTAGGCTGCTAGCAAGTGTACTGAAATGGATGTATTCAAGCTTTTAAGAACTTGCAGCCAGAACAGTAGAGTAGGTGTCAAAAAGGCACGGGTGCACAGGGAACTCCTGACGGAGCTAACACAAAATGGAAGTATACAGAAGGTAGAAGTAAAGATAAGCTACTTAGGAAGAATATAATGGCATTGCCTGAGCTTGCAGGGATTGAGTTTGGAAAGCCAGACTTCTACTGGAGCTGAAAGTATGGAGCTGAGGGGTATAAAGGAGCTTCTGTAAACACACTGACAGGAAAAAGAAAAGAACAAGGAAAACAAGGGCCTACTGCTCAGTGGGGCAAGGGAGCTAGGGAGCAAGGACAAGAAAAAGGCTAAGGTACTCAGAATCTTTCCTCAATATTGACTGGTAAGGTTTGCTTTTATGGTCACTGGGCCTCAAACCAGAGTCTGGAATGAAGCTTTGCCTGCAGTAGTTAGTGATCATTTAAACAAATGTGACATAGAGAAGCTCAAGGTAAGGTAGCATCTGTACAGCCCACCCATGGCAAATGATGTGGATAACAACTGTTGATAAGAGTAAGAGTGCAAATGGCATGTCTGCAGGCTGAATACACAAAAGCATTTGGAGGGCGTTTGCCCCAAAACAATCATGTTAAAGAGGAAGATGACCATCAGCTACATTCAGCAGTACCAGTCAGGGGAAAAGGAAGCTAAAGAAGGGAATTAAAGGCTTGTAAAATGATACAAAATAAAATAACATTTTTTTGCAGGAGATTAAAACACAGAAATTTATATTTTCTTTGTCCCATTAATTTTTATTGCAGTACCACCTTGTTGATGAAAGCAAAAATTAGATTCTGATCAAACCACTTGGGAAAGTCTTTTAAATACTGTTTTCTTAAACTAGCATTAATGTTTTACTAGCTGTCCTTTCATGAGTAGTTCTGTCAGATATAATAATAATAATAATAAACTTTTTGCTCAATTGTTAATTTTTCAGACTGCTGCAGTACTTCTTACAATTATTTTACATTTATACTGAGAGACATAATGGACATGGTCATATGACCTTTGACAAAAAAACTATTGTTATCAGGTAACAGCTGAATTGCTTCAGTGGAGGGAGGGAGAACCCACTTTTGATGCTCTTCACATCATAAAACACCAAGAAGGATATAATTTGGCATTGGTGGTTTAATGATGGAGACACGTGTTCACTTTCAGCTACTGTAGATAGATAAAACCCAGTAACTCACACTTCATAGACAACAACACAGAACACCTGTCAGATGGTAATGACTTTCAGTCACAACTAACATGGAATTAATTCAACCCAGAAACCTACTAGGAAATTCATGTACATGGTCAATCAGGGAGCTCATTAAACTAAAGTCATACAAGAAGACAGCTGCAAATTCAAGCACAGAGGCTTCTCTGAAACTTAGACTGTGTTGATTAGCATTGAAGAAGGAACCAGAACATAAGCATTATCTTGATTTTAAACAGGAAAACAAGTCAAAATTTTACATCTTAGTGTCCTTTATTTGATGAAGTTAGGAACCATATATTCATATTTTCTTACGGAGTCATAGAAGTTACTTTTTTTAAGAAACAAGGCAGCATATGCAGATTGTTTTTTACATAATTATATAGGCTATAGATTCTTCTGAGGGAAAGTAGAACTGAAGTCAACTAAGTCAGGATAGAGATAAGCTCCCATCACTCTGTGTGGTATCTTATATTTAAAAAAATGAATAGAAGTGCTTTAAAGAAGTGAATTATAGGATGTATTAGATGTTAGGTGTGTAAGATATCAAGGTCATCTTTAGTTGATGGAGAAAACTGTAACCCTCCTACTAACGTTATGTCCACATCCACAAAAGGGAAATACAAACCTCCAGGGTTGTCATTTTGAGCGCCTGATAGAAAAGTAACAAAGGTTGAAAAGTTTATCTAAATATTTATGAAATTAGTATGTACCACTACTAAGAAGTAATAATGGAAAAAAGGACAAGGGACTCATGTGGTTAACTAAGAAAGTAATAAAAGCTATCTGTGGGGGGAGAAAACATGACATAAAACAAAATATAAAAAGCATGAAAAAGAGTATGAAGTAAAGCCAAATGATTTATAAAAGCTAAAAGTGAAAGGAGAGGATTGTTCAGGAAAAGAATCAAATAATAAAAGTTTTTTTCATAGATAAAATCTTTAACAGGGAAATACATCCAGTATGTAAATCATGGGAATCTAAATCATGATGCTTGGAAAACCCTCAAAATCTTTTGCTATATAGACACTCATCCTCCCAGAGGAGTCCATTCTGTCACAGAGAACTCTTCTGTACTTTTGATTTGACTTCCTTTTCCCATGGTATTAAGTATCTCTTGGAGTTCTTATTTCCCATTTTGCTTTTCAACAACTGGTATATAACAATATCTCCAGTGCACAAGAAAATTCATAAAGAAGAGCCCTTAATCTCCCCTTAAAATTAAGTGAAAATAAAGTAAAGTAATATTAAATAAAATAATCAAATCTTCAGCATCTAGATGGTGGAAGCAAGGACACGTAGGTTGAGAGGAATACAAAGAAATTGTCTGACAGCCAAGAATCAGGTTCATAAAGCTAAAACCCCAACAGAATTAAATCTGGCCAGGGACATCAAGGGCAACAAGAAAAGCTTCTATAGATACATCAGTGATAAAAGTAAGGCCAAGGAAAATGTAGGCCCCCTCCAGAAGGAAATGGGAGACCTGATTACCCAGGATGTGGAGAAGGCTGAGGTATTCAACAACTTTCTTTCCTTGGGCTTCACCAGTAAGTGTTCCTGCCACACTACCCAAGTTGTATAAGGCAAGGGCAGGGACTGGGAGAATGAAGAACCACATGATGTAAGAGAGTATCAGGTTTGGGACCATGTAAGGAACCTGAAGGTGCATAGGTCCATGGGATCTGAGGAGATGATGCATTTGTGGGTCCTGAGGGAACTGGTGGGTGAATGTGACCAAGCCATTATCCATCATATTTGAGGAGTTGTGGCAGTCCAGTGAAGTTCCCACTGACTGAAAAATGGGAAATATAACCCCTATTTATAAAAAGGGTAAAAAGGAAGACCCAAGGAGCTACAGAACAATCAAGCTTAACTGTGTGCCTGGCCATATCATGGAGCAGATCCTCCCGGAAACTACGCTAAGATGCATGGAAAATAAGGAAGTGATCGGTGATGGCTAACATGGATTCACTAAGGGCAAATTTTGTGTGACAAATTTGGTTAGAGCACTGGTAGATAAGGGAAGAATGACTTGCGTCAATTCTTTATCATGAGTGTGGTTAGACAGTGGAACAGGTTACCCAGAGAAGTGGTGAATGCCCCTTCCCTGGAAGAGTTCAGTGCCAGGCTGGATGAGGCTTTGAGCAATCTGGTCTAGTGGAAGTGTCCCTGCCCATGATCTTGTGGTTTCTTCCAACGCAAACCATTTTATGACTCTGTATTTACAGATCAGTTCTATTTATATATGCATGATATTTCTATGTAATTTACTTCTGCTTTTCTTTCTCTTGGATATTACCAGTTTGCAAGCAGTTCTTGTGGCCAGTTGAACTGGATTTCACAACTAAAACTAAATTCTATTAACAAGACTAAGAAACTAGTATTAAGGATTAAGGGAAAAGTATATTTTATAACTTTATAACTCTGGGAACTCTTGTTGTTTAAAAATTCTGACTATTCATCCTAAATCTATAAACTAATTCCTCCCATGTGACCTATTGTGAAGATTATTAAATCCATTAGTGTACAGTCAGGACCTTCTATAGTTTCTATTATTCTGTGGTGTATAAGATATCTGTAAAATGTGTGATAATGTGTATGATAGTAACAGACTCTTGGGCTATTATGCTGTGATATTACATGCTCAATTTCTAAGCTCATTTGCTTCCTTTATTATTTTCCTTTTTTTCCTGATCATCATTTTTTAGAGACAAAATTCATAATAGAATGGAGTTAAGGAGAGGAAGAAATATTTGTACTCTGAAGATTCTAAATTTTCAGGTATTACAGTATGTAATTTAAAATACTAAACAGGCAGTCCAGAGTTAAAGTAACTCAAATATGCTATGCTAAGAAACAATTATTACAAAGAAATTAGAATTTCAACTGCATATCTTGCCATAAAATTGCTATTGGGAAAAAATAGAAGATACTTTGTTGGGAAGTTTTGAAACAATATAACTTTATATGGTGAGGGCCTGACCATAAGAATAGGTATGACACATCAAATATCATCTGCCCTGAAGTCACTCTTTCAGAGGTGGAAACCATTTTTAAATGAATATGATTAAGACTGGAACAAGGTCATGTCTGTTAACATGTGAGTTAAAATGTCTGGCTGCACTATATTAATGTTCTTAGAAAAACCTTTAAATGAAATATGCTGGAAACTTTTTCACATTTTTCAGGCCTTTTCATAGAATAGTTAGGGATGAAAAGAACCTTAAAATCATCAAGTTCCAACCTCCCTGCCACGGGCAGGGACACTTCCCACTAAACCATATCACCCAAGGCTCTGTCCAATCCGGCCTTGAACACAACCAGGGATGGAGAATTCACAGCTTCCCTGGGCAACACATTCCAGTGCCTCACCACCCTAACAGGAAAGAATTTCCTCCTTATATCCAGTCTAAACTTTCCCTGTTTAAGTTTTAATCTGTTATCCCTTGTCCTATCACTACAGTCCCTAATGAAGAGTCCCTACCCAGCATCCTTGTAGCCCCACTTCAGATACTGGAAGGCTGCTATGAGGTCTCCATGCAGCCTTCTTTTCTCCAGGATGAACAGCCCCAACTTTCTCAGCCTGTCTTCATACGGGAGGTGCTCCAGTCCCCTGATCATCCTCATGGACCTCCTCTGGACTTCTTCCAACAGTTTCATGTCCCTTTTATGTTGAGGACACCAGAACTGCACAAAATACTCCAAGTGAGGTCCCACAAGAGCAGGATCACCTCCTTCGACCTGCTGTTCGCGCTCCTTTTGAGGAAGCCCAGGATACGGTTGGCTTTCTGGGCTGCAAGCACACATTGAAGCCAGCTCATTTTCATTTTCTCATCAACCAGCACCCCCAAGTCCTTCTCCGCAGGGCTGCTCTGAATCTCTTCTCTGCCCAGCCTGTAGCTGCGTCTGGGATTGCCCTGACCCAGGTATAGGACCTTGCATTTGGCACGGTTAAACTTCATGAGGTTGGCATCAGCCCACCGCACAAGCGTGTCAAGGTCCCTCTGGATGGCATTCCTTCCCTCCAGCGTATCAACTGAACCACACAGCTTGGTGTCATTGGCAAACTTGCTGAAGGCGCACTCAATCCCACTGTCCATGTCAGCAACAAAGATGTTGAACAAGACCGGTCCCAACACTGATCCCTGAGGGACACCACTTGCTACTGGTCTCCAGCCAGACACTGAGCCATTGAACACAACTCTTTGTGTGCGGCCCTCCAGCCAGTTCTTTATCCACCAAGTGGTCCATCAATCAAATTGATGTCTCTCCAATTTAGAGACAAGGATGTTGAGTGGGACAGTGTCAAATGCTTTGCACAAGTCCAGGTAGATGACATCAACTGCTCTATCCCTGTTCATCAGTTCCGTAGTCTCATTATAGAAGGCCACCAAATTGGTGCCAAGATTTTTCAAATATGCTGGAGAGTGGCTTAGCGACTTCGTTTGCCAGCTCGTTCAGGACCCACGGGTGGATTTCATCAGGTCCCATAGACTTGTATATGTACAGGTTCCTAAGATGGCCTCAAACCAGATCTTCTCCTACAATGGGCCTAGGGTCTTCATTCTCACAGTCCCTGAGTCTGCCTTCCGAGAGTTGGGTGGTGTGGTCAGAGCCTTTGTCAGTGAAGACTGAGGCAAAGAAGTCATTAGGAACCTCAGCCTTCTCCAAATCCAGGGTAGCCTGTTCTCCTGATAGCTCCCAGAGAGGGCCCACGTTGTCCCTAGCCTGTCTTTTTACATGCTTGTTGAGAAAAAGCCCTTACTTTTGTTATGTTTCTAACTTGTTAGAGTTTGATACATATCATGTGCTGTACCTGTTATACATATCTCACCTTGTGCTGTTTGGATTTATTTTCATTTTCTTTTTTCCTTTTTTTCTTGCACATATTATATTGAATGGAAATAGAAACCTCTTTATAATGAAGCTTAGAAAAAATCGCAATTGTTTTGGAGCATACGATTTTCCTGAATAATGTCATTTTTGCTATTTATAGTATTCCTTCCTCCCTCTCTTCATCATCTTCTGGTTCCCCACGCTTTCTCTTCTGCCCTGCCTCCCCTGCTCTTACCTGATGATTCACTGCCGGGGACCTGTAAGACCATATGAGACATTTCTTGTTTACTTTAAAAGTATTAAGATGCAAAGTGAAGCTGATGTTCTTGGAGCTTGAGTCATTCCCTGTAAGGGCTCCCATCTACTACCATGACATATGTGTTTAAAAAACACCTTTGTGTCAGTGTGATCTAATCCTTCTCAGAAATATAGTGCTTTTATCTCTGTCATTCTGGTGGGTGATATAAAGCAGGTAAAATGACAGTTAAAAGTGAGTCATGAGCTGACTTTTATTTCTTTTTAAGCAACTACAACATTTACTATGAAGTATCTCTAAAAAACTAGAAAGCATTATTGTACAGAATTCTTTTTATATATTGTTCCTACTTTCTAAATAAGCACAGCACAATTTCTGCATTTTATTAACTTGACCTTTCCTATGTTGTTTTAATCCACACAGAGTAACATAAAATTGACGTTCCAGAAAAATACCATTAACAGCTATCTAATCCTTTACTGGATTAATTACTCTTTATTAAAGTCGGTAAGAAACTAGTAGACAGTTGTCTTCCTATGGCCTTTGCACAATTAAGCAATGTGTTTGAGAACCCTTATGAGGTAAGAAACTCTAAGTGGCACAGTAAAATCCTCTCAAGCCCACTTTGCATATCTTCGTGTCTCAGGATTTGCTTGCACCTTTTACATTGTACTAGGGAAGGTACTTGTTTAACTTATTTAGACAAAATTGCAATTTCTGACACAAAAATCAAATTTAATGTTGATAAGAGCATGTATTATAGATTTCTATATATGCATATGTACATATCTATATAAAGATCTAAAGAATGGGCATTGTATCTGAAATCTTTTGCATGTGTCTGGGGAGATAAAGTAACTGCCTAAGGTTAAAATCCTCAACTTACTTGTCTGAGTGATTTATTCAACAAAGGAAAGATAAAATTACATGATTTTGATTACAGTCTATGATCTTTAAAGTGGAAAAATACATGGCAGTCACATTTATTCCTTTGGAGAATGGGCAAGAAAGATGTTTCTGAAAAGAAAATACAAGAATGGAAATCTGTTTGTTTGGTGTTTTTTATTGTATGTGTGTGGTTTTGGGCTTGGTTTTTTTTTTCCTTTTTGGGGGGGGGGGGGGAGGGAACTTTTTTTTGCTGAGGAGCAATACAGGGGTAAAAATAAAATTCCCACTGAAGCCAGAGCAGTAAAACTGACTCAAACTAGATCACTGCAAGCAATTGCTGTTGTAAAGAGTTCTGTCCAGTGTATTTTGTCAGTGAAAATTTCATAGATAATTATTTAAAAGAGTGTACAGGCATAAAGTGTTTTACATTAAATATCTGTGAAACTTCTTAAAGAATATACCCTGAGAGTGCACAGCAAGTTGAAGTCTGGAATTTTGACACAAAATATCTCTTCTGAATCAAACTGATCTAGTCTCTCTGAAAATACAGGAATAGTCTTCCTTATCCTAGGAGTTGCAACGAAGTATCTAAAAAAAAAAAACCTCAACAACCAAACCCACCAAACTTAAAGGCACCATGAGTAAAGGATTCTGAAAAACCTACTATCAGAAAGAAAAAGCCAATCCCTAATTTCTTTTAAACTCAGTAATTCTGAAGAGCAGAGGAAAATGAAAGAAAGTATCTTTTTGCCTGTTTTCTCATCACACATGGAATGGCTTGCTACAGAGAAGAAAAACACTTGGAATAAAAAGAAATAAAGCAGAAAATCTTGCTACTTTTTAGATATCTAGTGTATTTTAGAGATAAAATTTTCTAATCGAAAATCTACTATGTTTAACAACAAATACAAATATATATTCTATAAGAGGTATCATATGTTAAACTTTATTTTACAAAATTTTCACTAGTATTCCTGTGATTGTACAACTCTCTCCATATTCTTTCAATTCACTAATGATTTTAGTAACATTATGCATGACAATACAATTAATGTGATCTGACCTTTGTAAGGTGGAAGACTAAGAAATACTTAATTCAGAGGGAGTATTGGAAGAACTCACTATAAATATCACTCATTATTTTCCTTCTGGTCTTCATGGTGGCTGTAGGAAAATGATGTTTTTTTTCAGTATCAAATTCTGCAGATATGCAAGCAGCATCATTGCTTTTTTTTTTTTTTTTTTTTTTTGCTGCTGCAGCAAATTTATCCATATAGTCTCCACCAATATCTTCTTATTTCTCATTTATGAAGGAAAAAATGTATATCACACTGAATTCAGTCCTTAGCAGACACACAACTAACTTAGGACCTGAGCAAGACCCAGGTGTTGCTCATAAATTGGATATACGGATGCTGTTGCTTTGGATTAAGAAGTAAATAATTTATGACAAATAATTTGTGAGATGTTGACAGCCAATTAGAATATTGGGGTTCTTTTATAAAGTAATTAACAAGCCATATTTGTGTTCTGTAGCTGGTTCAGAAGTGGTTTGGTTATTTGTTATTAAATAGTTTGGCAACAAGGTATTTCTGAGTCTTCATAGGATAATGCAAATGATATGGAAACAAAAGTAAAGGAAGGCGGTGCTGGGGCTGGAAAGGGTTTAAGATTGTTGAGAGAAACTTTGCAGAGGTGAGAACTCAGAAAGAGGCCCAGGTGAAAGTATTACACTTCTCTATTGCTACCTTTTCCTCATTAAAATATCCCTTAAAGATTCACTGCTCCTGAGATACACACAAGACTAGATTTTTATATTCATGAAAATACAACACCCAAGGGCTTTAGTGCATATTGTCTTTTCTGCAGCTACTGCTTATTTTGCAAGCTCTTTGGGAAAGGTGTCCTTTGTCTTCTACAAAATAATGCATGCTATTGATCATGATCAAAAATAGAAACAATATAGTTGATATACACAATATGATATTCAAGATGTCTTCCAATTATAACCACAATATGTAAAGTGAATGTGAAAGGTACCAGGGGACTTCAGTTTGCTCATGCACTGTAGCTTCTAGCTTTCAACTGTTCTGCTTGCCACTGTAGTTAATGCCTGAGAATTAGTGACAAGCTGCCATGGAGGAGATAGGTAGGTATCTAAAACAGGATTTCACAACCCTGCTGGCTGCCTTAGTCAAAGAGCAGAAAATGAAAAGGAACAGATAGGGCATATGTTCCACCCCTTTGCATTCCCAGGCATCTGAATCTAGGCCAGCTGGAGATTTCTGCCTCCACTCAGCTGTGAGACATCTCAGCTTTAAGTCAGATAAAAGGAGAATACAAGCCTAGCTTTTTAATGTCCCAGATAGGTTTTAATTGAAGAGGTTTTGACAAATGCATAAAAATGTAATAAAATGTGCAGCCATGTCCTCAGTTGACTTTGTGTGAGGGTCAGATACAGTCTTACAAGATAATGCCATAGATAACATACCAGTGCTGAGATACCTGCTAGGGTACCTTGAACAAGGGCTTTTAATAGTGTAGGGGTGGATGGGGCTGGATCCATCTCCATCATAATGTAAGATAGAAGGAGGGGAAAGCACCGCTGTACAGATTTCATTCATGTAATTACTTTTAAGACAGGCCACTGAACCACATGGCACTACTGGTGGGGCTAGAATCACCTCATTAAATATACAAATGGAGCTTCACCACTGTCAGAAGCTTGGTTACGAATTAAAGTAACTACAGAAGAGAAGCTATGAAGTAGCTGTAGGTACAAACAGTTCTGAGGATTTTATTGTCAAGTGTATCTATCTAACCATCCATTTAGGTTTGAAATATCATTTTTAGGCAGGAAAGAATATAATGGCCTAGGATGATTATATGTAGCACATGTAATTATTCTGTGGAATATTTCTTTTTTCCTCTTATTTTCTTCTTCAAGCATTAGAACAGGCTGCCCAGGGAAGTCGTTTGCTCACTGTCCCTGGAGATAGTTAAAAGACATGTAGATATGGGGCTTAGGTACATGGATTAGTGGTGGGCTTGGCAGCTAGGTTTATGGTTGGACTCGATGACCTTAAAGGTGTTTTTTGCAGCATAACTGATTCTATGATTCTCTTTGGATATTCATTCTTTATACACAGTATAGACTGTCTATGTGTTGCTTTATGAAAAATGGAAAATACATAGATGAAGCACTATGATGTGTTCCCTGTCGTGCAGAGAATTATTTCATTGCAATTTCTGTGTTTGTTTTTGATTATTACAATCCAGGATCACAGATGTTTATATGTAGACACTTCATCTGAATGTAATAAACATTTCACTGGTAGAATAGAAAGCAGGCGCTGTTCTAGGCAGTGTTTAAATAGTTTGAGTCATCTATTTACAAGCAAGCATATGTGTTTCACTCACATGTTTCTGAAAACAAAGGGTAATATTTTTTTAATTCCAGAACAGACATTATTCTGATGCATCTATATGTATTAAGAACGCATGTGCGTCGGTATCGTATCATATCACTGATTTTACCACCTTCCTTCCTTGCTATTTGTTTTTCTACTACATCAGTCAAACTAATTATAACTCTTAGCCAGATTTTGGGTTATCCTAATTGCCCTCTACATTAATAGCTACTTTAGTTGGATAAATTCTACTGTACTGTAAGACTTGATAGCTTTCTAGATTGTCCAAGTATTGAATATACAGCAAGTAACTGGGCATTTTTGCACGCTAGATTTGTGAATGAGGGGAAAAAAGCAAGCATACTTTGGCCTTAAGACTTGCACAGAAAAGCACATTTAAATACACAATTTTCTGTGATAGCTACTTGTACTATTTCTAACCATTCATTATTACATAATAATGATTGGATTACCTTTTGATTCCTTATATTGCCTTTTGTGCTGCAAATTAGATAATTTTTTTATTCATTTTGCAGTCTGTGTGAAAACAAGACTCCCCTTTATACTTATATATTAATGTATTCTCTTTTTAATCACCAGTGCTGCTGAGTGCAGAAACATGCATTAGGCAGAAGAGAGAAGGGGGTTAAGAGCACCTTTTTTTGCAGTAATGAGGCTTTCAATCAGGTTGTATCTGGGCTTGAAGTGGTCATTAAGTACCTCAGCCTTCTCCATGTGTCAGGTTACCAGGTCTGTTTCCTTCTGGAGGGCGCCCTATTCAGCTTGATTCTCCCAACAGGAATGTTAGACAAACGTTTCTTGTGTGGTATGCTATAGATTTCCGAAGATATTCTTGCATCACCTCTCAATGGTTAAAATAACATTTTAAAAATCAAGAGAATATTCAAGGCAAATTCCAACATCAGTTTTACATAACTGTATGTAATACACTGCTTGCTATAGTATGCAGTTTTATAGTATATATCATAGCCACAGTGAACCATAGTATAACATGGTCGTGTTAATCTGATCAGTATTGCCTGTATCCTTGTATGCTGAGGAAGCTTCTCAGATTCCCTTTGTGGCCTTCCAACATCCTTTCATCATGATGCTGTTGATATAACTATTTGATGAAGTGCTTTCAATTCTGAATAAGCAGATGTTAGCTCCATAGAAGCTATGCTGTCCTCTTTGGTGGTTGGGCATATAAGTTCTAAGGGGAGGGGTTGTTCAATAAATAATTAATAACAAGGAGCTTTCCAAGGTAGATGAGAGACAGGTCCTATTTAAAGTGATTTTGTCTCAGTAGTTGATCTGTTTAACTCCAGGGTTATTTTATCTCAAACTTGTATTAGTTCTGCTTCAATTAGCATTTTAGACCCCAGTGTGACACTGATGATTTATTACTTATTGTTCAGTAACTTCATCTTCTGGCCCTGATTCCAGCCACTCAGTCTAGTGTGTATTGATCAGTCTCAATCTGTGGAATGTTCTTTTTAAGGCTGCTTAAGAACTGGTCGGTCCAGATGAACTATATACTGACCTTGGCCTTCGTTCAGTAACATATTTAAGCATACACCCTCATTAAAAAAGGAGAAAAATGCAGTAAATTCAACTAAACTATTTTTTCCTTGCTAAAGTTAAGCAGATACTTAAATGCTATGTTGCTGACAGAGCTTTAGCTGGCTGTCTTATAGATGAAGTGTACTAAGAGGTTGGGAATTTAGGAACACTGAATCTTGGACAAATTTTTAAATCCATCTTATCTATTTCAAACACTGACTCATACCATACATCTTTTTTGTACATAAGAATGAGCAAAAATCTTTGCCACAGATAAATCACTTGTAGGAGATTCTTCTTTTATTTTTTTTTTCCCCCTAAAACCCTAACATTTAATACTTTGTGAAGGCTTCAGAAGGAAATAATTTCAAAACATCCTGGATATTTAGAAATGTTTGGTGATGGTGTAGCACGTGTGATGCATTAACTAGGCACCTATGAACATGGAAGATTCTCAGATCACTTTTCAACCTTTATCATTCACAGATGTTCCTAAGGTTTCTTGTAAAGAAAGGTATGAATATATAGCACTAAGAGTAAAATGCTTTTGTTTGAGTGGGACTGTGTAGGGAATGATTCATTATGATCAGTAATTTCTACTGTCCTAATATAAAAGAACCTGCTATAGCTGGAATATCCTGTGCAAATTCAGGATGCTACAGAAAAGTGATCTTGTAATTTCATAAACAGTCATTCTAAATGTTTGACATTTTCTGCTTTTTATGTGTGTCCTGGGTTTAGCAGCAGCAGTCATTTTTTCTCCTTCTTGGTAGCTGGTGCAGTGCTGTGTTTTGACTTTCGGGCTGGGAACAAAGCTGATAAAAATAATGTTTTGGTTTGGCCAAGGACTTTGTGGGCCTCATGCTCTGCCAGGGAGGAGGGGAAGCTGGGAGGAAGCAGAGACAGGACACCTGACCCAAACTGACCAAAGAGGTATTCCATACCACAGCACGTCATGCCCAGGGGGGAACGGGGAGGGACCCGGAAGGAGAGGGGGTCGGCCGGGTCGGACTGGTGGTTCGGCGCGTGGTATTGTACTCCTTTCCTTTGCTATTTTCTCTTATCATTGTTGTCGTTGGTGGTAGCGGTGGTGATTCGTATTGTACATTAGTTGCTAGACTGTTCTTATCTCAGCCCGTGGGAGTTGCATTCCTTCGATTCTCCTCCCCACCCCTCTGGGAGCGGGGAAAGGGGGCGGCAGCCCCTGGGGAAGGGGGGGGGGGCGGACTAACGTGGGCCTCGATTGCTTCCAGCCTGGCACCACTCACTGGGAGTGGGTAACAAGCTGTCTGGCTAGGGTTAAACCACGACATCCCTCAAAGGTCTGTTTCATCTTACATGTATATATGACCCTACAGGTTTCATCTGCATTCAGTAGTCCCTGCCCTCTTGGGTGCAGTCTGAGTTACACAACCTGACACCAGGGTACCCCACTGTGTGGTCAGCAGCCTTTTGGTCTCCTGACGCTATCCATTCCTGCAGAAACAGCAGATATCCTGAGCTTATAAATTCCAGGAAAACTTTCACACACTGCTTTGTCAGCACACAGGTTTTCTCACTTCAGTCTTCTGGGCTTTGGCCAGAGCATGAGACTCACAAAGTCCTTGGCCAAACCAAAACATCATAAAAATGATAAAAATCAGCTTTGTTCCCAGCCCGAAAGTCAAAACACAGCACTGCACCAGCTACCAAGAAGGAGAAAAAATGGCTGCTGCTGCTAAACCCAGGACAAGGGATTTTATAAACAGCTGTATAGAAGACACTGGTGTGCCAGTGGCTCTTTGTTCTCGAATCCACTGTTGGAAATGGAGTCTAAATTGAAACCTGGACAGATAAGTATGTGAGAATGCATGCACAAATAAAGTTTGTGTGAGTAGATAAGTGTGTGTGTTTTGTTAATAATCATTCTAATAACAAAAGCTTGTTTCTACTGATAATAACTACTTGGTGTATGAAAGCTTTCTTGAGAAATACTGTTTGTAGTGGTGCATCTGCTCTGCATCATTTTCTAGGCCACTCTATGATCCCAGGAATTCCTACCATGCCTTGGCATTTATGTAGTGAGCAGAACAGTGAAATCTTCCATGGCTAAGGAATGAGTCACTGTTTGTACCAGGGACTCCTGACTCTTGGTTAAGGTGGGAAGTAAGAATAAGGATAATCAGTCATCCCCTGATAGCCTCAGAACATTACTTCCCTTGATTGTAGCCCAAGGGGAATAGTACCAGTGTCACTGGATTGAAAATTTCCAGTAATTGCTGGCTTGTGTTGTGGCCATGATGGAAATTCACTAATTACTAAAACAAATCATATTGAGAACCTATAAACAATGCTCTTAAGTGAGGCCCTTTGAGTCCTTCTGGACTGCAGCAGACTGTGATCAGCATCTCCCTCTGAGTGTAAGAACTCTCAGAGTAATGGGAGGACTGTTGCCTTAAGACCAGATCAGGGCTGAAGTTCGCCACTCCTCAAGACTTAACCCTTGGATGTTGAGAAATGTGAGATGTTATATGCTAATATTTCACTGATCTTGAGGGGAATTCTGGACAGGTATACCTTTATATGTCTTCATGCGTGTGTACAGATTGCTATAGCAAGTGTAGTAAATTCTATTGACTCACTTTATAAGGTCCGCCACAAACTGCTACTAAATGAAAACTGTAAAAATCCACTTTGTGGTGAACTGGTACACTTGTAATCCTTTAGATACATGCTGTTAACCAAGTCAAGTCAGAACTAAGACTAGATCCAGCTACAGCTGGGCTCCTTTGGGAGTTCAGAAAACAAGAGTGTCTATTCTGAGCCTTGTGACTCAACAGGAGGATTTTCTTATTCCCTACATCTTTCCAATTAGACAAAACTTTTTCCAAGTCTGAGGCTAAGATTGAATTGTGCTGCACCTAGGCTCTGTCAGGAGTTCAGAAAGCATAAGTTTTCACAGCTTCAACATCTTGCTCTAATATCTACATTTAAGTGGAATGAATTTGGGCCTCGATACCTAAGAAACAACGTTTTGGAGGAAATGTTGCTCTCATTTAGAACTGCAGTAGATAGATGGAGGGCAATCTGTCATCCACCTTTTTCTGATCCTCCTAGACCCTATTAGTTTTAGAAATCACTTTACACCTTGCAGTCTTCGTGGAATAAAAAAATGTGTAAGATTTTCTTAATTGGTGCAGTGTTTAACACTGAGAGTTTGTGCTATCCATTGGAAAGTTCAACTTAGCTTGAGTATTTTCTAGCAAAAAATGTTATAAGAGAAATCAAATGAAACAAGACTATTCAAATAAATTTTGATTATGTGTTTATCAAAATAGGCTTTTCATAATCAAGAGCATTTAAGAATCAAGCCTAAGGAGAATAATTCATGTGCTAAGTAATTTTTTTTTTTTTTTTTTTTGCCTGTGAAGTGGAAAATCTAGTAGGAATCATAGAAAAGAAGGAAACAAACCTCAATTTTAATATCCTGTAAAAAATGTCCTAAATGCAATTGAGTTACTGGAGGTTTTTTTTTTTTTTAATTGTCTTTTCTGATTTAGTATAAAAAGTCTTAAATTACAGAGGGGAATGGCAAGCTCATCCAGATGAAGTCCAATATCAGGCTAAATTCTGCTGAGTCCATTGACTCAGTGATGTTGTGTAGAGATGGTTTTCACAAACCAGTCCTGTCCTTTTGTATCCTGAACATGCTCCATTCTAGTTTCTCAAGCTTATCTTTTGTTTGCATATTTTATATATTTTTTTCTTAAAAATGTAAACAAATTATCCCTCCCCCCCTTTTATGCAACATTCAGCAAGAAAATAGTTACAGAATTAAAGAATTCTCTCAGATTTTCAACTTCATTAAAATTGTTTTAAAGGTTCTTTAGGGATAGTTAGGACACGCTGTAAACAGATGGAATGTTGGTTTTGCATCCTATTGGGTTATTTCAAGTAATTAAAACACCCCATACGTGAAGATTCTAGGAGAATCATTTCAATAATTTTCTTCTGCAGATACTGGCTTTGATTTTCTCATTGTCAATATAGACTGAATTGTATTGAGGACACCCACAGCATATTAAAAAAAAAAAAAAAAGAAAATTTAAATTTGGGTTAGATAAAAAATTTGACAGCACAGTGTAAGTTAATAATACTGTACTACATATAATAGCTTTCCCTGTTCTAAACAATGAAAATTTTATGCATCTTTTTCATGTTACTGGTGGGGTTTTCTGTTTGGTTGTTTGTTTTTTTCTGTTTCAGTTTTTTTGTTGTTTTTGTTAAGTAATCATAATTGAAAACTTGGCCTGCAATGAAGAAAATGTTAACTGCATCTTTATGATTGCTGTGAGGAAAGCCAAGAAACAGCATGATAAATAAAAATCATGTTAATTTAAATCACTGACACTTAATCTGAAACTGTTGTGAGTCACTCTGGCATAAAGCAGAGCCACCAGGAGTCACAATACATGTTTTACTAGTCTACTATATAAAAATGCATATAAAAATATATTTCAAAATAAAGGTTAAGACATTCATCCACTGACTTACATGTAATTTGCTATAATAACAAGATTATTTATGATAGGTTCAAAGTGGTTTCTTAGATTATAAATCAGAAGTGAAATTCTACAGTGCTGTTAGATGAGAGTGGTTAGTTATATGGCTGGGCAGACAATCAACTGAGTGCAGTTATTTTCCTTCTGATTCAGTGAGAGCTGAAAATATATCTTCAATCTGCATAAGTGTCTGCAGACAGAAATACCAAAATAGGGATTTGGAGACTTATTTGTATTGAGAAGCATGTTTCTACAAGACTGATGGTCAGGTTCTTTTATGCTATAAACTGTGTTTTGATGGGATTTATCTTCTGAGGTTAGGGCATAGTCTTGTAGGGCTTAGCATTGTGGACACTGCTAAGTTTTTAAATAATTGTTCTGTGATGTGATTACTCCCTGGAATGCAACAGCAAACCCCCCAGAAATCTAGTTTTTAACTCACATGACTTCTTGAGACCATAGTGATTTACAGTCTCCCCAAAAAGTTTTCAAGGAAACAGCATTTCTGACCACTTGTTCTGCTTTCATCTGGATAGAGTTAATTTTCTTCCTAGTAGCTGGTGCAGTGCTGTGTTTTGGCTTTAGTCTGAGAACAGTGCTGATAACACACCGACATTGTTGCTAAGTAGCACCCTGATCAAGGACTTTTTAGTCTCTCATGCTCTGCCAATGAGGCGCACAAAAAACCGTGAGGCAAAAAACCATGCATGCAAGCGGAGCAAAACAAAGAATTCATTCACCACTTCCCATTTGCAGGCAGGTGTTCAGCCATCTCTAGGAGAGCAGGGCTCCATCAAACATAACAGATACTTGGGAAAACAGAATGCCATAATTTCGAATGTTTCTCCCTACTTTCTTTTTCCCCCAGCTTTATATGTTGAGCATGAGGTCATATGGTCTGGAATATCCCTTTGGTCATCTGGTGTCAGCTATTGCATTTGTGTCCCTTCCTAATTTGTGCACCCCCAACCTGCTCTCTGGTGGGGTGGGGTGAGAGGTGGAAAAGGCCTTGACTCTGTGTAAGCACTGTCCAGCAGTAACTAAAACATCCCTGAATGATCAACACCATTGTCAATGCAGATCCAAAATACAGCCCTATAGTAGTGACTGTAAAAAAAATAATCTCTCTAAACCATCACACACCACTATCATGAATTAATAACAGTGCAAATGGCAAACCACAAATGACTTTTGGCTATGCTCTCTCCCCGCTATGTATCTTGTATGTATATGTGGATTCACTACTTACTTCTGCTCCTCTCCCACTGGTACATCTGCTCTTAATGTCTTTATGAAATTTCCTTTAGAATTTTTGTTGTCAGTTGCAGTTTGAGGACCTTCTTGAGCCTGACAAAAGATTTTTTCCTGGATCATGGGTGCTCTAGGAGAAAACATAACAAAGAAATAAAGAAAAACCACCAGAAAACATAGCAAAGTAAATAAAGAAAAAACACCATAACAACTGCAACATAAGTTCAGGCTATTTCACTTTCAGATTTTATTATTTTTAGTACCTGTTATTAAGATACTGAGTAATCCATGCTTTATTTTTTTTTTTTGTTCTACAGCAGAAAATTGTTTAAGTAAGCTGAGTATGTTTCACATTTGAAAATTCTAACATTTTGAATGTTAGCCTATGAACAAGTTACGAAATAATGTAGTTTCTGCACTTCCAATTTTTTTTATATATTTGGCAATTTTTTTTCTTAAACTATGCATATTACAGTGTTGTTAACACATTAGGAAATGCACATGCCCATGGATATTGTAAAGCAGCCCCTGGAAGTAATATTTTTCCATCCTCACATCACAGAATCTGTTTGTAAATTACTTTAAAAGTGTGCTGTTAAGCCAATCTCTATCTGGTCCAACAAATGCCTTTGTAAAATAGCTTATTAACAAAATAAGACGCTTAATAGAACAAAGTGTCATCGTCTTTGCTTTTATAAACATAAGATATGTATTGTTTTGAGTTTTAAGGTAAAGATTTAGTTTTTACTTTCTTTGCAGACTCCTGTTTCTGTGCACATCTGGATTATCGAAATAGGTGTTTGTGAAGGACACATACACACTTAAAAAATGTAGCTATAACAAGTGAACTGGGAATGGAGTAAGTCACTCAGATGTAAAACATCAGGTTTCAGACTCCTGTTTTTTTATTATATTTTGTGTCTAAGTATTAAGACAAATAAAGTAGGATTTATTACACAGTGCAGATATATCTTCAATAAGACACCTGAAGTACTCTCCCAAAGTTTCTTTTATAATCAACTGAAAAAAACAGATGTTTCTTTATTAAGAATTACATGAACTATATTAAATGTGTACCTGAGGAAGCAATAAATAGGGCTTCGAAACTGTTTATTTCCTTCTCCTGAATGTAAAAGAAATCTATGTACAAGTTTGATTATTCAGCCTTATAACTCTTCACAATAGATTTGTGAAGTGAGACAAATACTGCTTTTTGTGTCAGGGTTTTTGTTTGTTTGTTTGTTTTTTACATTGGAGGTGGCTAACAGTCCATTTCTGGAAGCAGCAAGAGTGTTTCAGTTAACATGAAGCTGTAAAACTCGTTTAGCTTTTGTTTGCAGCAAGAGCCACTTCACATTCATGCTTCGGATATTTCTGGACTTTTTTGCCATATCTTATGATAATGTTTTCAAGTTTAAATACCACATGTTTTGCAGCTGCCAGATATCTGCAAGACATAAATTTAGACCAAAAGGAAGTGATTCGTCCTTCTTTTTCCCAGCTAGGGTTATAGCTCTGATGAGATCTACTGCCTAGGAATAGGATTAATTTGGTTTGAGGAAGTTCAAAATTTCATTGTTATCCACATTGCCTTAATCACTGCATTATAGTGGAAAGTTACATAATGAATGTTCCCACAGGCATGCAAACAGAGAATTGAGATCTACCAAATAAGAGAGTAAACAATGTAAGATTTTATGTATAACCTAACCTTTGTAGTTACGGCAACCATTTATAAGGGTGGACTGAAGTATTTTTTCATTTTATTCCTGAATTGTATCATGAAAAATCCAGTTGCAGTGTCTGGTGTAAGACCAGACACTCAAAACTTCCTTCCAAGGTGGATGCTCTAACCTCTAGTCATATTCAACAGCTTCAACCACATTCCACAGTCCCTTGCTATCTTTTTTTTAAGATGGAAGAAGTATATCAAGGTACATTAAGGCTAACTGTGCCCCATAGTATTTTACAACATGTAGGTTGCATTTCTTTTGCAGGACACTGAAGAATTTGCAACAGTGTCAAAAAGAGTCTCTGTATTGTCTCTCTTTCATGTACTTGTCCCAGCCATGACCCACGTTGACTGTTGTTGGAAACATGGTGTCTCATATAGCCATTTAAGAAAAGAAAGATATTAATGCTTGGTCTTTGAATGTGAGATTGTACCCCAGTGTCAGAGAACTATGCAAGGCCATGCATCCCTAAAGATGAAAGCCCTTTCAGATATCTGAGTAAAGTCAGCTGATCCCCAGAAATACACCCGTACTCTCTCTCAGTGTGCTAGGTATTTTCGTTCACAGACATTTCCAAGCAAGCCCAAGCCCAATTTTTCCCTAAACTTGTTAAATTTTTCAATCTGGCTACTAAGTTATTTCTCTTTGATGTTTTTAATTAATCCAAATTTTAAAACCATTATTGGAAGAAAAATCAAATGTGTATAGGATCTCAATGAAACAAATCTGCTGTGTCTACACTGACTACATGTAGTTCTGCACAAACCAGCATGAAGTGGTAGGGTTTCAGAACAGTGTTGTCATAGAGATGGATATAAACAGGATAGACGAGCAATGATATTATCAGTATTAACATATCTTGTTCATGAATATTAAAGCAGTGCTTCGCTGAAGGTTACACAACTCTTGATACAAGAGGAAAAGGTTCAAGTAAAGACAAGTTGAACCCAGGACTACCTCATTTCTCTCATGGACTTTACAAACCATGGCACTACACTGTCATGAAAGCAGACGGATACTGAGTTTCTCTGTCTCCAAATAAGAGAGACTGAACTTTCAGTATCTGTGTAATTTACAGTTGTACTTGTTTCATTTCTGTCTTATATTTACTCCTGATTCATAGAGTCCTCTGTCATTGCTAATATGATCTGTATAGAAAAAATGAAATCTGTTAACCCCTCAGCTATTTTAATGGCACAGTGTGGTATACATATGTCTTCAAATACTACTTACTGAACTGACTGGATGTTGGTTCACTGATTTAGTTTCACAGCCTAAGTTAGACAAGGTAAGGGCATTTTCTGACACTGAACAAAACCCATTTGTTCTGCTAACAGGCAGGGTACTAAAAAGAGTCCAGCAGTAGAATCATAGAATCCTAGAATAGTTAGGGTTGGAAAGGACCTTAAGATCATCTAGTTCCAACCCCCTGACATGGGCAGGGAGACCTCACACTAAACCATGTCACCCAAGGCTCTGCCCAACCTGGCCTTCAACACCACCAGGGATGGAGCACTCACAACCTCCCTGGGCAACCTATTCCTTCTTATATCAAATCTAAACTTCCTCTGTTTAAGTTTTAACCCATTACCCCTTGTCTTGTCACTATAGTCCCTAATGAATAGTCCATCCCCAGCATCTCTATAGGCTCCCTTCAGATACTGGAAGGCTGCTGGTAGGTCTCCATGCAGCCTTCTCTTCTCCAGGCTGAACAGCCCCAACTTTCTCATCCTGTCTTCATACAGGAGGTCCTCTAGTCCCCTGATCATTCTCGTGGCCCTCTGGACTTCTTCCAACAGATCCATGTACTTTTTATGTTGAGGACAAGTAGCCATATAACATGCAATTTATTAAACAAGCACACTAAAGCAAATAAGCACGCTAAAGCAGATGAGCACAGTAATCAGGTTTATATCTATCTATATATAGTAAATAAGTACAATATAGTGAATCAGAGATATATGTATAGCACAGATAAATTAGCAATGTATCAGATCATTACTGCATAGAGAGAGCAGAGATTAAGAAGGAATATGTCACCAGTTGCCACTGAATCATCATCCAGGTTCACACTTCAAGCTGGGAAGGCCAGTTGCAGCTCATTCTGCTTAACTGGGAAAGTTCCTGTGCAGTGCATCCACCCATAGGTGAGGCTTCAGGTTCAGCTATAAGAGGGCTTTTCTACTCTTAAAAAAACAACTGACACTATGCCAGTTTTTGTTTATTCATGGAGCCATGCAGTTGCTCATGATCTATTGTCTGTGCTGAGAGTGCTGGCCAGGCGCCCTAGTTTGGCCAAGTATGAAGGTCGGAGAACAGCTGCACCCTTACGTTTTCCTGCCTCTTTCTGACAAATAGCCGCAATGAACATATGCAGATATACACTCTGTCAGAAGTATACTTTATGTCTCTCAGTCATGAATCGGAATCAACTCTCAGCTAGGGTCCCATCCATTATATTGTTTTAACAACCCCTATTTAAAATTAGAATCCCTTTTAAAGACAGGTACTTCACATAGGTGGTGAGAAGGAGAGAAATATTTCTTCAGAATGAAAACTTAACACAAAATATCTCATAAATAATACATCAAAGATACTACAAATAAGCATCTGCATGAAATCCATTAAGATTCTTTATCTGAATCAGAAGACCTGGTGTGTAACAGTATCTGTATAAGCAGATAAGGGAGATGGCAGGGAAAACAAGTTATATAAGGTTAAAAAAGAGCATTTTTTATGAATGACTTTTTAATTAATATTTTCATCTGTATGTCATCAGGTGTATTGGGTTTTCATGGCAAGGTTTAGGTAGCAGGGGGACTACAGGAGTGGTTTCTGTGAGAAGCTGCTAGAAGCTTTCTCTGGGTCCAATAAAGTCAGTGCAAGCTGGCTCCAAGATGGAGCAACTGCTGGCCAAAGCCAAGCTCATCAGTGATGGTGGTAGCGCCTGGCGGATAACACGTTTAAGAAAGGAAGATAAGCTGCAAGACTGCTGTACAACAGCAACATCAGCCACAGAGATGAGTGAGAATAAGTGAGTTTGGGTTTAAATTAGATGATCTCCAGAAGTCCCTTCCAACCCTAATGATTCTGTGAAACAGCTCTGCAGGCACCAGGTTGAGTGCAGAAGGAGGTGCTCCATGCAGCAGAGTAGAGATTCCCTGCAGCAGGAATTGAATGGTTTTGGTGAACACCTAGAGTGCAGACATGCTCAACCCACCACATCAAGTTAACAGAAAATTCCTCCTGTCTCTTCAGTAATGTCAATCAGTAGAACTCCTTATTAATTTAGAAGAATTTTAACCACAAAATAAAATTGAATGTATAATATATGGCAGAATTAAGCCAAAATTTCTCTTACTGAATCCTTAGGTACTGTTACATACACAGAAACAAAACCATACCCAAAGCAACTTGTTTAGTTGAAATGTTTCTAAAAATTCAAATATCTTGAAGAAATATGCCAGAGATGCAATTCAGCTGCATTTGTGAACAATGCACGAGAAAGTTGATTTTGCACAAAGGTCTTTGTGTTGAAGACCTTGATGTTTGTTAAATAAATCTGGTTCCTTTGACACTAATATGCTCTGCTGTGTTCCTATACTGCTAATGATGTGAATTCCTCACACACATTTTGTAGATGACATCTAAAACATTTTAAGTACCAGAAAGGATATGGCACCAAGGTCAGACCTCAGCTGGATTCTTTTGTAACCACTTTGAGCCAAAATAATGCTCACGAGTTATTGCACCTGAAGGTAGCATTCGTGGCAAAAACAAGTATGTCCTCAGATAGATAGTTTTTTTTCACTATCAAGTTCAGCTGAATTTCACTACATAGTACCCAGTGATAACCTATGCAAAGGTTATGGCCTGTTGGTGTTCTCTAATGGGTGTTGTGATTTATTAATTTTTAACTCCACGTACACCTAAATGAGAATGACCCATGGAGCCATTTTAATTAAAACTCTCATTGCCCACTTGTTTGCCTCTCTGATTCACACATCCTTACTAGTCCATTGACAAGACAAGCATGATACATGTGTGCATGCAGATTTTACAATTTAAATTTCATTGATGTAAAACTTGCAAACAAAAATCTCTAGAATAAATTCCTGCTATTTCCAGCCCTAGGAAACCACCTGCTTAACTCAGAGGTGATTATTTTACTGTCCCTTTGAAGATATTTGTCCTCCTTTTTAAAATATTTTTTTTCATAGAGTGCCTTAATCAAGCCTTTTATCTAGGCAGATAAACAGATCACACCATTTTAATTATTAGCTTCCTTATTCCAACAATTTTCAGCAAGGTAGGATGTGTATTCTAAAGACTGAAGTTAAATTAATACCACCTCATCCATCAGTATTTCTACACGTAGCAACGAGCAGCAGATCATAAGCCCTTTCAAAAACTCTTTCAGAAAAGAAATTCTTCTAGAAAAAAACACTTTATCTCTACCTGAGTAAAAAACATTCAAAGAATATGTGGAGAAAGTAAGAACTTTTCAGCTACAACTTCAGCTACATTGGAAAGAGAAACTTCTCACAGTTATCGAGGCAGTAGTTTTTATAACACCTGAAATACTGTTGATACTCTTGTCTGGTAACAAAGCTCATCTGTAATGTAAATCTGTTCTGTGTACCTCCAGCTGATGGTAAAAAAACTGCAGGAAAGAATGATAGAAAAATAACTGGAGAAAAAAATTAATTCAGCATCTACAAAAAGACAGAGAAAGTTTTGTCCTACTGAGAAGAAACATGTACAATTTGTCTTGTTCAAAGTAGCAGAGGAGTTTGCTTTGGGAGATGAGGATTGGGATAGGGATCAGTTAAGCAGTCTGGACATCTATAAATCGATGGGTCTGGATGGAATACACCCACGGGTGCTGAGGGAGCTGGCGGAGGACATTGCTCGGACACTCTCCATCATCTTTGGTAAGTCATGGGAAACAGGAGAGGTGCCTGAGGATTGGAGGATGGCAAATGTCACAACAGTCTGTAAGAAGGGCATGAAGGAGGACCCGGCTAATTATAGACTGGTCAGCCTTACCTTCATCCCTGGAAAGGGGATGGAACTTATTTTTGACACCATCTCTAGACATATCAAGGATGAGGGGGTCATTAAGAGCACCCAACATAGTTTTACCAAGGGGAAGTCATGTTTGACTAACCTTATAGCCTTCTACGAGGAAGTAACTAGGTGGATGGGTAATGGTAGAGCAGTAGATGTGTTTTTTCTTGATTTCAGTAAGGCATTTGATACTGTCTCCCACAGCATCCTCATAGATAGGCTAAGGAAGTGTGGGCTTGATGATCAGGTGGTGAGGTGGATCAAGAGCTGGTTAAAGGGAAGAAGGCAGAGAGTTGTGGTCAGTGGGGCAGAATCTAGCTGGAGGTCTGTGACTAGTGGAGTACCTCAGGGGTCGGTGCTGGGACCAGTGCTGTTTAATATTTTCATCAACGACCTGGATGAGGGAACTGACAGGAACAGCAAGCACTATTTTATAACAGACTGCAAAAATACACAAGCATTTTCATAGCACTTTCTGATAATAAGACCTGTTGAAGTGATGCCCTATGGCTTGCTTCCTAATGTAAGTCATTAATAGTTGTGGTCCAGCATTGCCAGTGAAGATGAAAAATCTTTAAAGATTCAACCTGATGCACTTCCTGCAAGTGAAGTATCTCACTGAAATTGTGTATAGAACTACGTAGATGGGAATTATCTGCCTGGGAATGCAAGAACTGAAGTTTGCTGATAACACTAAGCTGGGAGGAATGGCTGACACACCAGAAGGCTGTGTTGTCATTCAGTGAGACCTGGACAAGCTGGAGAGTTGGGCGGGGAGAAATTTGATGAAATTCAACAAGAGCAAGTGTAGAGTCTTGCATCTCGGGAAGAACAACCCCATGTATCAGTACAAGTTGGGGGTTGACCTGCTCGAAAGTAGTGAAGGGGAAAAGGACCTGGAGGTCCTGGTGGATAGGAGGATGAACATGAGCCAGCAATGTGCCTTTGTGGTCAAGAAGGCCAATGGCATCCTCAGGTGTATTAGAAAGGGTGTGGTTAGTAGGTCAAGAGAGGTTCTCCTCCCCCTCTATTCTGCCTTGGTGAGGCTGCATCTGGAATATTGTGTTCAGTTCTGGACCCCTCAGTTCAAGAAGGACAGGGAACTGCTTTAAAGAGTCCAGCGCAGAGCCACAAAGATGATTAAGGGAGTGGAACATCTCCCTTATGAGGAGAGGCTGAGGGAGCTGGGTATCTTTAGCTTGGAGGAGACTGAGGGGTGACCTCATCAATGTTTACAAATATGTAAAGGGTGAGTGTCAGGATGATGGCACTAGGTTTTTTTCAGCAATGTCCAGTGATAGGACAAGGGGCAATGGGAGTAAACTGGAGCATAGGAGGCTCCTTGTGAACATCAGGAAAAACTTTTTTACTGTGAGAGTGACAGAGCACTGGAGCAGGCTGCCCAGGGGGGTTGTGGAGTCTCCCACATTGAAGATATTCAAGGCCAGCCTGGACAAGTTCCTGTGTGGTGTACTCTAGGTTACCTTGCTCTTGCAGGGGGGCTGGACTAGATGATCTTTTGAGGTCCCTTCCAACCCTTGGGATTCTGGGATTCTGTGATTCTGTGACTAGGTCTCTTGGCTCAGATGTTAAAAAGCCAACACCGCTGATTAAGACTAATATTTAGGAATAATAGAGTACATAAAGATATCAAACATGCCGCTATAAGTCACAGAATGGTACTGCTAGAGCAGGGGGATTAGACTAGATGATGTCCAGAGCGTCCCTTCCAATCTCAGTCTTTCTGTAATTCTGAGATTCTGCATGGCTTGAGGGATTTGACTCTTATGACTATGGAACACTTTCTCAGGATCAGAAGATCCTAGAAAGAAATAGTATCTGCCTGACCACATGGGGCATGAGCATTTCTGCTCACAAGCTAGGCAACCTCATGGGAAGAGCTTCAAAAAAATAAGACTACATCAATGGACAGGGAAAGAGCTATCTATCTTGACTTCTGTAAGGTTTTTGATATAGTACCCCACAATATCATCTCTCTAAATTGGAGAAATACAGATTTGATGAATGGATAAGGAATTGGCCGATGTTTGCATCCAGCAGGTAGTGGTCGATGGCTCAGTGTCCAGATGGACCTTGGTAGTAAGTAGTGTCCCTCAGAGGTCCACACTGGGACTAGTGCTGTTTAATACCTTCATCAATGGCATAGACAGTGGGATTGAATGCACCATCACCAAGTTTGCTGATGACACCAAGCTGAGTCATCAGCAGATGTGTGGCTGACATGCCTGAGGGTTTGGATGCCAATATGAGGGACTTGGGCAAGCTCTGACATGCCTCTGAGTCACTTGGGTTTGTTGAGCTTGGTGAAGAAAATGGTTAAGGGAGGAATTCATTAACATGTATAAACATCTGATAGGGGAAGTAAGGTATTTTGAGCTAGATCCTTCTCAGTGGTGTCAAGGGAAAAGACAGGAAGCAATGGACAGAAGCTGAAATACAGAAAACTCCATTTAAATGTAAGAAGATATTTTTACTGTGTGGGCAGCCCAGCACTGAAACAAGTTACCCAGAGAAGCTGTGGAGTCTCCATTATTGGAAACTCAGTCAAAATCTGAGTGGATACTGTCCTGAACAACCTGCTCTAGATGACCCAGATTTGAGCAGAGGATTAGAGTGGATGTCTGATTAGTCCAGATGCCATTCAACTTCAGTTCTGTGATTCCATGATATGATTAAAGAATGGGTGTAACCTTATAGGAAAAATAACCCAAAACTATGAGGGGCTTCCTGAAAGTCTGCTTTTGTGCGACACTGAAAATAAAAAAAAATTCTGAAGGTTCGATTTCGTTTCAAAATAAAGGTGTGGTCAGAGGAGTTAAACAGAAGGGCCGGAGCCAGAGGACAAATTCCTTGTAATGGTGGCCAAGCACAACAATAATTAGGCCTCTTCTATCCTGCTTCAAACAACAATAAAAAAAAAAACCCAGTATCTGGAGCACCATGAAACTGGGGAGATTTTACCAAGAGCAAAAACCCAACCATCTGGTTTTGCTGCAGGTAGTCATATTAATACTATTGTAGACTTTTTTCAAAACTCACTAAAGAATATAAATGAATCCTTAAAGTCTACATAATTTTTATTTTAATCTTTCATAGGAAAGGTTGGACAGAGCCTTGCGTGACATGGTCTACAGTAAGGCATTCTTGACCATGGCAGAGGGGGTGGAACTAGATGATCTAAAAGTGATCCTTCGAGCTCTAACCATTCTTTGATATTATGATAGGAAATACATGTGACTTTACTGATACTCTCAGTTTATCTAATGAAAAATCAGACTGTTTTTCTTGTACTGAAAATGACACTAGTTTACACACATCAGTTAAATATTAAAGAATGCAACATACAATTTGCAAAAAAACCACCAACAAACCTTTTGAGTGCTACAGTAGCACTTTCTTTGTAATTGTAACTTACTTGATATTAAGTTGGAGTGCTTTCAATATTATTGAAAATATTTCCATTCTGACAGGAACAGCAAGCACTATTTTATAACAGACTGCAAAAATACACAAGCATTTTCATAGCACTTTCTGATAATAAGACCTGTTGAAGTGATGCCCTATGGCTTGCTTCCTAATGTAAGTCATTAATAGTTGTGGTCCAGCATTGCCAGTGAAGATGAAAAATCTTTAAAGATTCAACCTGATGCACTTCCTGCAAGTGAAGTATCTCACTGAAATTGTGTATAGAACTATGTAGATGGGAATTATCTGCCTGGGAATGCAAGAACTGAATTATTGACCCATTAGTATAACCACTTTTAAGAAATCTTATTAATATACACTACAACTAAAAGGATTCTGCTAGAATCATAGCTTAGATAGCTTATGTAGGATGACAGATGAAAATATTTTAAAATTTTCCCCTGATGAGATGAAAGGGAACACAAGCTTATACAGGGGAAAGACCTGAGTTACTGAACATTCAGATTTTTATGATCTTGTTTTTTTGTTCCCTGAAATTCCTTGTATTTTGAGTGTCTTCTCTTTCACTCCATCGCTGTCCTGCTTGTCCCTTCACTTCAGTCTTTCTTACAGTATAATTTTATTTTGAGAATGTCCCTTATGTTTCCCAGTTTTATACTGCAACTTTGCATTTGTTGCATGCAGAAGCTAAGCATACAAAAACCTCTCCCTTTGCATCTGAGAGTGTATTATCCAATAAAAATAAATGGTGGCAAACATTCCCTTACACTTTTCTTTAATTAGAAGTTTGGTCAACATAGGACTCTAAAGAGGTTAATTGCAGCTGGCATTTCCAGGTGCTCTTCTAGAACACTGAGCATCAGAGGTTCAACAACAGTTCAAAGATTCGATGGCTTATTCCTGCATTTGTGAACTACCAGTTCTTCTTAATCATAGGTTTTTTTTTCACTTTTTTTTCACTAAGACTTAATTAAGAATAAACACTATTTTGGGTAGTTAATGAAAAATTTATATTCAAACATTTTCATCTGAAATGGAAAAAAAAAAAAAGTTCTATCCCTTTCCTGTTACTGAAAAGACAATTAGTGAAATATAATGTTGATACCAAATACATGTTTTTAACAATACATTTATTCCTCAGCATCCTTGAGTGGAAAGAGTGACCCAACACAGCTAAACAAGAAATCAAACATTCTAAACATTCCTTCCACCCCTCCTACCCCCACATGAACATATGTGAACACATAACACTTTTTAAATTAAAAAATTATTCTGCATAACATAATCTAATCTATGATTGTCTTTCCTGGGACTTCTTCATTCCTACTCAAGACAGACTTTTTAGGTCATTGTAGTCCTTGCTTTAGCACATATTAGTATGTATAACCACAGAAATATTTTCCCTAAGCACTAGTCAAAGTAGGACTCTTAAAAGACATAGTAAAGACAAGGATTTTTCTAACAAAGTTGAAAGAGTGATAGGTGATAAGTGGTCCTAGAAAATACCAAGGAAAAGGGAAAACAAAGAGAGAAGTGTAGCCTTGCTTGGTAGTAAGTATGGTAAATGGTAAGAATGAAGTGTAAACACTTAAGCAAAGAGGCTAACGTAAAAGTTTATTTTGCTGTTATTTTGACCAGTCTGTAAAAGGAAAGTAATGCCTTACCTTCATCTTGAATGTGTTAGTATAATGCTTTGCCCACAATAAAATTGTCCTTGTCAGAGCCTGTGGTCACTTCATAGAATCATAGAATCACAGAATAGTTGAGGTTGGAAAAGACCTTAAGATCATAAAGTTATAACTCCCCTGCTATGGGCAGGGACACTTCACTCTAAACCATCTCACCCAAGATTCTGTCCAACCTTGCCTTGAACACTGCCAGCAATGGAGCATTCACAGCTTCCCTGGGCAACACATTCCAGTGCCTCACTACCCTTACAGGAAAGAATTTCTTCGTTATATCCAATCTAAACTTCCCCTGTTTAAGTTTTAAGCTGTTATCCCTTGTCCCATCACTACAGTCCCTAATGAAGAGTCCCTACCCAGCATCCCTACTGGCCCCCTTCAAATACTGAAAGGCTTCTATGATATCTCCGCACAGCCTTCTCTTCTCCAGGAGGAACAACCCCAACCTTCTCAGCCTGTCTTCATACAGGAGGTGCTCCAGTCCCCTGATCATCCTCATGGACCTCCTCCGGACTTGTTCCAACAGTTCCATGTCATTCTTATTTTGAGGATAGCAGAACTGCACACAATACTCCAAGTGAGATCTCACGAAAGCAGAGTAGAGGGTCAGGATCACCTCCTTTAACCTGCTGGTCACGCTCCTTTTGATGTAGCCCAGGATACGGTTGGCTTTCTGGGCTGCAAGCACACACTGCCACCTCATGTTCATTTTCTCATCCACCAACATCCCCAAGTCCTTCTCTGCAGGGCTGCTCTGAATCTCTGCTTTGCCCAACCTGTAGCTCTGCCTGGGATTGCTCCGACCCAAGTGTAGGACCTTGCACTTGGCATGGTTAAACTTCATAAGGTTGGCATCGGCCCACCTCACAAGCTTGTCAAGGTCCCTCTGAATGGCATTCCTTTCCTCCAGCCTATCAACCAAACCACACAGCCAGGTGTCATCAGCAAACTTGCTGTGGGCATGCTCAATCCCACTGTCCATGTCACGGACAAAGATGTTGAACAGGACCAGTCCCAACACTGATCCCTGAGGGACACCACTTTTTACTGGTCTCCAGCTGGACATAGAGCCATTGACCACAACTCCTTGTGTGCGGCCATCCAGCCAAGTGGTCCACCTATCAAATTGATGTCTCTCCAATTTAGAGATACAGATATCATGCAGGACAGTGTTGAACACTTTGCACATGTCCAGGTAGATGACATCAGCTGCTCTACCCCTGTCCATCAGTTCTGTAGCCCCATCATAAAAGGCCACCAAATTGGTCAGGCAGGATTTCCCCTTAGTCATGCCATGCTGGCTGTCACGAAGCACCTTGTTGATTTTCATGTGCCTTAGCATTCCTTCCAAGGGAATCTGCTCCAAGACCTTACCAGGCACAGAGGTGAGTAATTCCTCGGTCATCCATTTTCCCCTTCTTGAAAATGGGGGTTATATTTCCCTTTTTCCAGTCATTGGGAACTTCCCCTGACTGCCATGATTTTTGAAATATGATGGCCAGTGGCCTAACAACTTCATTCACTAGCTCCTTCAGGACCCGTGGATGGATTTCATCAGGACCCATGGACTTGTGCACATTCATGTTCTTAAAATGGTCTCAAACCAGACCCTCTCCTACAGTGGACCCAAGGTCTTCATTCTCACAGTCCCTGCTTCTGCCTTCCAAGACTTGGGTGGTGAGTCAGAGCATTTGCCATTGCAGACTGAGGTAATGAAGTCATTAAGAACCTCAGCCTTCTCCAAATTCAGGGTAGCCAGTTCTGATAGCTTCCGGACAGGGCCCATGTTGTCCCTAGTCTGTCTTTTATTTGCAATGTACCTATAGAATTCCTTCCTGTTATCTTTCACATCCCTAGTTTCTTGGAAAAGAACTGGATCTTCCGACAGCACATTTGCTGTCACAGAAGCAATCTGTGATACAATACAGATAGAAGGAACTCTAGAACCCCAGAGAAACTATGGTCATTATACACAACACAAGAGTAGTCCAGGGAATACAAGTCACAAATAAACATTGCAATCGCTGTTCTTAAAGAAGAAAAAAGGACAATTTTAAAAAATATCCCAGTGTCCTAACTTTACAGTAACACCATTACTCTCGTATATGGAAGCTGTCATTAAGTATAACAGAGAGATACATTTCTAATATGCTGTCTTTTCCCAACAGACTATTTATATTTTGATCCTTGAGGCGGAATGCATTGTTTATGTGATCAGAAGCAGAACTGGTAAAAATGTAGCTGTCTTATAATAAAGAAAGCTCAAAAAAATCCACCAAAATTCATCTAGGCCTTATAGATCTGCTTCTCCTATTGCTCCTTATTGCATATAGTTCACATCTGAACAAAGAGAGTGAAAAGTGAGTGTAATAAGCCTCCAAAATTAGACTTTGCCAAAAGGACAGACTAAACAATAAAGCAACCTTGGATGCAAAGCATGTTTTTTAATATTCTAGCTCAGATTCTAATGAATTCTAAATGTGTGAATGCAAATCCCAACTTAAGGAAGACAAACTGAACCTTTTTTTTCTTTGCTTTTACAATAATCCCTGCTTTTTGATAATGCTCTGATTAGAGTACCAACTGATTCAGGCTAGTTCAATTTTTCAACACTGCTTGCAGCAGGAAGTATTTATGCTTCTGCCCTGCTCCTTCTCCAGGTATTTATTCCCATGTTCCTCTTGCAGTTCAATGTTTCTTCGATTGAACCTGTGAAACTTACTGGAAGACTCATAGGACTGTGACTTTAATCCAGATCCATGAAATAAGAAGTTAAAAACTCCACCGTCCACAATTTTTTTTTCTTTTCAGTAGAAACAGCGCTCTAAATTTACTTTCATTGACAAAGCTATTTTAGAAGATACAGTTCCCCACTCTTAGTGAGGGAGGTGATTGTCTCACTCTACTCAGCGTTGTTAGCCCATTTGGCTGTAGTACCAGAGAATGGTCCTGGTACATTATCATTTCTATAGGAACAAAAATTAAAAAATCCCATCAATTCAAACAGCTGATAGTCTAGTGGTGTAGACACTGGAACATTAGCAAGCCAGTTCATTGGGAATGTTTATGTCTTTTGGCATAGACATGCCATAACTTGGAACTAAACTCATTTTCACTGGATACTCATTGATTTGATGGTACATTATTTCACAGTAAATGTGAAGTAGGTAAGAAATAAATGTGGTGACATTAGCAAAGTCTAACTAAACTAACAATTCAGCCATAGCACCATTATTTTACCTTTGAGATCAATCAAGTAAATCTACTTGATGAACATTATTTCAAATTTACTCAAGTTGACACAATAGGGAATTTCCTCACTAAGTAGTTGTGTCACAAATGGTACTGGAAACGGACAAACAAAAGTATGTTTGGATTTGATTCTCCTGCTTTTTAAAAGTTTTTTATTTCTATTTTAGGTCTGGATTGAAGAAGTCTCTCTTTTCAAGACAATTTTTCAAAATCAGAATATTTTCAGTAAGGAAAAATATTTGTGACAAGTTGGATTTTTCTGATGAAGACAAGTTCATTGGTATATTCATAATGAGCACTGTTGAACGCTCATTCAGAAATCACGTAGCATATTAAGGAAGGAAATAGGCTGAGTGCAGATGCAAAACTACTTAAGGAAAATAAGCCTGAGAAGCAAACGGAGAGACAAGGACACACAGAACACAAAAATATGAAAACTTCTGAGACAGGCTGATGGTGGATGAAAAGGTTATTGATTCAGTGTTATATGATCCAATAACTCTTACAATACCAAGTATCAGAATTGAGATTTGGTTTTACTCCTGTATGCTTTAAAGCATAATTCCCCAAAATAACTTCCATTCCCCATTGATTTAATTAAGTTTGACCTATATTTTATATATTAAGAAATTCAAATAAAGACTGAACATACTTGTTAAAATGATTTTCCTAAGCTACTCATACAGTACTAAAGGAATATTTAAATGGAGAATGAAGCTGTATTGTTAGCTGTATTTTTAGATTATAGTTGTAAACTTCAAGGAAAAAGCATCTTTAAAAGAATTATAAACTGTACAAATTCAAAGAATATTACTTATTTACATGAATTTTGGAGGAAAATATTCTCTGAAGAAAACGCGTGTCCTAAAATCACTGACTGCCTTGCAAATACATGGTAACAGTGTCCCTGTAAGGAGGGTATTATTCTTGGTTCTTACATGGATACTGAGAAACACAACATCTGAAGAATGTGTTAAAATTATACATGGTTTATTGCCACATAACACAGACTGATTTAAATGAATTTGTAAAGTGAAACAGTTGGTGCTGAGGACCAAGAATCCACATTACATACATTTAAGAAATTCCTTTGGACCAGTTCTATCTTGGATCCATGCATCAAATACTCATGATCTGCACTCATTGAGAGTTTCTTATTTAAAAGGAACATGTTTCATTCTGAAAGCACTCTTAAGTTGTGTAGAGTAGGAGGTGTAAGGAAGTGGGTTTGACTGGAAGTTTTTTTCAGAAACACACTAGGACTTGGTCTAAAATGCTAATGTAGAAGCATCTATGAAGAACACAGGGAGCAAGTTAAGAGCTTCAAGCAAAGAGCAAAGTTCAAGTCCAAAAAGTAGGTTCTCCTTTCTTAGGAGAGAAGTTCTGATTAAAAACATTAATGCTTACTTCATGTACTTTCTTGATGTCCCAGTTTCAGTGTTCATACTTTGAAGATTTGCTTTTTACTTCCTATCAAACTCAGTTGCAGTGGCTCTGAATATTTCAGACTCACTAAACTTAATTGAACTCAAACTCCTATTTATACTCTATCTCAGGACTGTCTGCAGTTACTTTCTGGGGCATCCTGCCATACGCAGCAGAGCTCATATAATTGTAGGTCAGTTGCATGTAGGAGTGTGCTGCAATTTCCATTCCAACCACAGACCTAAGTCTTGTCTCTTTGGAAGCTGCTGTATGGAAGATTGTTGATAATGTGCCCAAGCTAGGTATGGAATTGAGTGACAAGGCCCTGAGTGTACTGCTCCAGTTTAGGGGGTTTGGCTGCAGGTGTCTGCTCAGAGCTCATGTCATGAAGGAAAGCAACACTGTCAAATTACTACTCTGGCTGTTCTGTGCATGGGAGTAGTGAACTTACTGTAGAATTTAGGTGTGTACGTAAGGAACCAAAAAATAGATAAGGTTGAGGAAAGCTTATCATAGATCTTCAGCATGTTGGGGAAGTAAATTTCCCTTCACTGTTTTGTTTTCCTGTGTTTTTTTTTTCTCTCTCCCTTCTTTCCGCCAAGTTGTTTCTAGGAGTATTTCTTGAAAATCTTATAGGTTTCTTTATTGTCCTAAATATAATCAGCCTTAATAATCTGATTTTTTCTTTATGATTCATAAGCTTTTATTCATACCTCTTCTATTCTTCATAAACTTTTCTTCAGAAGAATAGATTCAACAAATCGTCAGTTCACCTACCTTGTCTTAAAGGCTGTAAATTCATTAATAAATTGTTGCAACAAACAATTACAAATTAAGTCTTCAAAATAGAAGGACTAAAAGTATTTTGCCTTTAAATAATTGCTATCTTGTTATTAATAATGATATGGCATAAACAACTTCAAAGCATTCTGCAATTGCTAATTAAACCTCAAAAGACTTTTGTGAATTCTTTCTGCATTATTAATACTGTTATGCAAGTTTTCTAGCTAAGCCTTAAGGAATAGAATCATAATAGGGATTTATGCACCAAGAATCTCTTCAGGCACCAAAATTAGTCAATATTGCTGTTCACAGAAGTCCCTTCCTGCCTTGCGTATGAAGTCTTTAACTACTGAAATTTATGTTAGTAATTTTTCCAGATGCTGGCTCACCTTTGTCAGCAAAGGTAAGAGGAAGATCTTGCCTGTTCTACTACTCTGCCTGAAGTTACCAAGGTGAACTGATAGTTTATCTTCTCCCTACACTTTGAAATGTTAATAATTGATCTTATTTACCAGCTCCTTCAATTCTGATTATTGTTGTATAGGTTGTAACAGAGGAATAAATAAATGCATACAAGTTTAATCAGCCACTGCAAAGATTTCTTAACACACTTTTAGGAATATATATGGTTGCAGCTGCCTGAATCTGTAAGAGAGTCAGATCTCTGTGCTTTGATAAAAGGAACTAGCTTCACTCATTTTACCTGCCAGATAAGCACTCCAGCAACAACCAGATGACAGCAACTGTTAAAGTCTTAGACTGAAACTGAAGGGGGCCTATACGGATGCTGGGGAGGGACTCTTCATTAGGGACTGTAGTGACAGGACAAGGGATAGTGGGTTCAAACTTAAACACAGGAAGTTTAGATTGGATAGAAGGAAGAAGTTCTGTACTGTAAGAGTGGTGAGGCACTGGAATAGGTTGCCAAAGGAAGCTGCGAATGCTCCATTGCTGGCGGTGTTCAAGGCCAGGTTGGACAGAACCATGGGTAACATGGTTTAGTGTGAGGTGTCCTTGCCCATGCAGGGGTGTTGGAACTAGATGATCTTAATGTCCTTTCCAACCCTAACTATTCTATGATTATATGATCTTCAAGACGGTTCTTGTGGAAAGAACACTCGTGCCCTTTATCCAGTAGTCTGCTACTAGTAGAAGTAGTCTGTTAATAGTATTTTTTTTTTAAATACAGGGTGGAGGACTGTACCATATAAACTATGTAAATATGCTGTGAGCTGTTTTCTTCAAACAGAATTGCTTTTCAAAATTCTCTGGGTTTATCTCAACACTGTCCCACACTACATTCTTGTCTCTAAACTGGGGAGACATCAATTTGATGAATGGACCACTCAGTGGATAAAGAACTGGCTGGATGGCCGCACACAAAGAGTTGTGGTCAATTGCTCAATGTCCAGCTGGAGACCAGTAACGAGTGGTGTCCCTCAGGGATCGGTGTTGGGACCGGTCTTGTACAACATCTTTGTCGCTGACATGGACAGTGGGATTGAGTGCACCCTCAGCAAGTTTGCCGATGACACCAAGCTGTGTGGCTCGGTTGATATGCTGGAGGGAAGGAATGCCATCCAGAGGGACCTTGACACGCTTGTGAGGTGGGCTGATGCCAACTTCATGAAGTTTAACCATGACAAGTGCAAGGTCTTACACCTGGATCGGAGCAATCCCAGGCACAGCTACAGGCTGGGCAGAGAAGAGATTCAGAGCAGCCCTGCAGAGAAGGACTTGGGGGTGCTGGTCAATGAGAAAATGAACATGAGCTGGCAGTGTGCGCTTGCAGCCCAGAAAGCCAACCGTATCCTGGGCTGCATCAAAAGGAGTGTGACCAGCAGGTCGTAGGAGGTGATCCTGCCCCTTTATTCTGCTCTCGTGAGACCTCACTTAGAGTATTGTGTGCAGTTCTGGTGTCCTCAAAATAAGAAGGACATGAAACTGTTGGAACAAGTCCAGAGGAGGGCCACGAGAATGATCAGGGGATTGGAGCACCTCCCATATGAAGACTGGCTGAGAAAGTTGGGACTGTTCAGCCTGGAGAAGAGAAGGCTGTGTGGAGGCCTCATAGCAGCCTTCCAGTATCTGAAGGGGCCTATAGGGCTGCTGGGAGTGGACTCTTCGTTAGGGACTGTAGTGATAGGACAAGGGGTAATGGGTTAAAACTTAAACAGGGGAAGTTTAGATTGGATATAAGGAGGAATTTCTTTCCTGTTAGGGTGGTGAGTCACAGGAATGGGTTGCCCAGGGAGGTTGTGAATGCTCCATCCTTGGCAGTGTTCAAGGCCAGGTTGGACAAGGCCTTGGGTGATATGGTTTACAGGGAGGTGTCCCTGCCCATGGCAGGGGGGTTGGAACCTGATGATCTTAAGGTCCTTCCCAACACTAACTATTCTGTGATTCTATGATCTTTCCAATTTAATTTGAGTATCTCACTAGGAACTAGAGAGATAATGCAATGCGAATATACTGATAAAATTACATAATGAAATCATGACATTTCAATAGCTTAAATAACTCATTTTGGGGAAAAATGATCGATCTTGCCGATGTGCATTAAAATTATTGTTTAAAACCCCTAAAAGTATGATAGAATTTTTTAATTTTTTCTGAACTGCAAAATTTAATGCCAAAGAGGTTAAGCTGTTGAATTTTCCATTTCTGTTACACACTGCCAAGAGGAATATTCTGCTCTAGGCAGAGGAATATATCTCATGGGAAGAAAGTACTGTATGCTTTACCTCAATTTCTAAAACATGCGCTTTTAATATGCTGCTGAAGGGTAAAATATGTCTCCCAGTAGAACATGACATGATCCTCCTCACTTTATTTTATGCTTCCAATCTTGTGTTTCATAGACTGTTCGGAATGGAGCCATGTAGAAATTTATGGCTTCACTCACCTGTAATTGTAATAAACTAGCTGGGTGAAGAGATTCATCTGAGCATGAATAAATGTGAAATACAGAAGAATCTTTGTAAGAAATAAGTGGTATAAACATAGATTTGTTGACTTCACAATATTGTGGGAATATACCTGTAATAAATGTATTGACTACTCTATAAAAGCACCATAATATCACAATATCATAATTTGGCAATTTTTTTTTAATAGGGTGAAAAAGCCCATAGCACAATGATATATTTTTATCACACAGTTAAGAGATTAGTAATAAGGCATCTATTGTGTATTAATATTTCTGTAAGGAAGAACTATCATGGATAAATGTTAAGAGCAAAGCAATGTTTCTGGACTTCTGAGTAGTGAAATATAGTCATACTTGTGAGCTTCACAGACTCCTGAGTAAAACAAAGCACTATGTAAAAACAGGCTCTTGAATTTAAGGCAGCCTCAGTGGCTATGGTGAGTCTTGTTTCAATATGACAGAAAATGCACACATTTAAAATTGAATTGCACATAAATGGCTTGGTAAACCAACAAGACCAGAAGGCTGTCATCTAATAATAGTACTGCATATTAAAAATGTAAGAAAAACTAAGGTTCAGAAAATTATTATGTCCGATGTTGTATAAAGGTAAAGGCAGCACAGGAATAAAGCTGACTTCCATAATACTTAGTATCTTGCTGACTATTAGTGAATCATATTGCCTGTTCAGATTACATTCATTTCTCACAAGATACATATTAACAGCTAACTGAAATTCCTGAGACCAGATCTGAGAAAATACTTGCAAGTGATGATACTCACTTTCTATAGTCTCTATATATTGTCTATGGAAAGTGCTGGTAGAATTAAGGATTTTGTTCTGGTAGCCAAGTTTTGCATGGTGAAGTAATAATTTTTATTGCACTTGCTAAAATAGTTGAAAGAACAGAGTGGCTTCTCTGTAGGTGAACTCTTGGCACTATAGGATTGAAACAGAAGCAGCAAACTTCAAAACAAAGCATGAATTAAGAGCAGCTGTTCCAAGTTTAACCAGATGAAGTGATCTGTCTGACCAATGAGAGAAGAAAACCCAAAGACATTCATGAGCATTATCACTATTATTAACATTCTCAATAAAGCTGATTAACCCAGCTTAGGATCTAGTTAAGTCTATGCAGAGAACAGCCCCACTGTTTGGCTTCTTCTGGGACTCAAAACAAGCTTTGCTGGAGATACTTCTCTGAACACTATGTGAACTATTCTAAATCTTAATAATAATTCTGCACCTACACAAGTTTTGAGTTTGCCTTAGGACCAAAATATTTTTTCCTATTAAAAAGTCCCTATAAGGTGGTTCCCATGAGACAAATTTTTGGCTCCACTGCCCTGATTTATATTCAGTATTATCTTTAATGCTTGAAATGTCAAATGTGATTGGAGATAAGATATTTGTGTTGAATAAAGAAAGCAAAGATCACATGTTGACAAAGCCTTTTCCTGGCACACTGCAGCAGAAAGCATTCATAAGTCATGAAGAGGTTATTTGTTTTGACTGGTAGAGAAAGCTTCCATAAAACACTGTAGTGATTTCTGCACCTAAAATGCTTTAAAGAGATTTGTCAGTGATAAGGCTTTAGGAAAAAGTTAATTTATCCCATTTCCTATATGTCAAAAATACATGTATTTCATTTCTGAATCTTTTCCTTTCATGTACTTTTCCCAGGGTTACTACAGAAAAGGCAGAAAAGACAAAGCCATTTCAAGACTTACAAAGTCCATTGCATTTTATCAGCTTCTTCTCTCTTTAGAGTGATTTTTAAAAAATTAAATATTTGAAGCAGTTCTTTTCCAAAGTGACATGTAATAGTGAATGATCTGGAAAGAATCAGAAGACCAGATGATCATATTATGTTTAGTAAATTCCTTAAAAAAGAATAAGGACAGATTGATGGTGATTCTGATTCATGAGACATAATTAATAAGCACAAGTAGATAGTAAAATTGGTAAGATGTTCAGTTATTTGACTGTTTCACAGTCATCATTAAATCTGTCTTTACCAGTACTAAAGTAGCCTGTTTCCTAAAAAAGTATACCTGATGTAAGTATGAAAAAAATTATCATATTGGTATATCTTCAGAATATCTGTTAAAGGTGTTTATGAATTAAGTACTTAGATGCCCTATGAAACTTTTATCTTACCCAAAAATTAATCCTTAGATAAAGGAACAAATCACTGTACTGCTGGAATAGCCTGGAAATAGAGTTAGAAACTGAGACTTACATCAGTTTGGAAGCCATCAGTTTATTAGTTTAAGAACAAAAAGATAACACATAATACTGTGATATTACTGATAAAAAAATATCTTGCTTGTGTCCAGAAAATGTAATAGATGGCTCAAGAGTTGTTATCCCCGTGAAAGTACAACTTTTTTCATTATTGACAAGGTCACTGTTAGTTCGATGAAGCAATCCCATAGATGTCAGCTGAGTAGCTTAGGCCCATCCACAACTAATCCAAGTTATGTAGTGGACTTAACTCTCATCAAAAATTATGAAATTTTGCTTCATTGTATATAGTTTTTTAACAAGAATTAGATAGCATATTGAATTAATTATTATGCGTTATAAGGGATAAATGATACCTTGCTGTTGAATGAGTGTGCAGCTGATGTGAATGCAAAAGAACTTCTCTTTTAAGCATCCAGAGTTGTTGCAACAGTCAAGTACAGGTTATGTCCAATGAGTACAGAGGAGACAAAGACTAGTTCAGAGCTGCTTGTTGCCTGACTGTTCTGCCTATCCAGTCATGCAGGCCCATTAACTTAGCCAAGGATCCTAAATTCATTTTGTACAGACTAGTATCGGTGTGAATTTATCACTAAACCTGAAAGAAATTATAAGCATTAATCAACTGTATCTATACCAAACTCCATTCATTCTAGTACGTAATGTATATATTTTTAACTTTTATAGTGTTTAGGCACATAAGCTATTTATGTCTACTCTAGTGAATTAATGGCTTCAGATGATAAGACTTCAGATGATAAGCTGGCAAAATTTAGCTTTTATTTGCACATCTAAACTCAGTTCTGTCTGAAAGAGGGTGGCTGTATCCAAATTGCCTCTGGGAATTCTGGCTGGCTTGTGCTAATTCCTGACCCCTGGCTGGGCATTGTCTGGGAAACTGCTAAAGAGCATGGGCCAAAATAAAGCATGGAATATGCCAACAGTTTACCAGCTTTCCATGATAAGAATCCAGTGTAGTCATACCCAAAAATTAATCCTTACCATTTCTGATACTTCTGCACTGATCTGTAAATCTGGTCCCAGCATGAAGAATGAAGTGTTACTGAGCTACTTCTGTGATAAGGAGAGGTACTAATTATTGTGAGGAAAAAGAGCAAGTTATCCTTCTTAAAGAACAAAGAGAATGTCTGAAAACAGTAACATTAACAGATTGCACTGGGCAGGGAAAGGTGTGGTATAAAAGCCCATGAGAATTTGCTGGTAAAAATTCTTTATAGATTCGGGGATTCTCTGTAGTAGCATTCTCTACCTATTTAAGACCTCTGGGAAGCTAAGTACATCTTTTTTAATAGAAATTAACCTGAAGTCAGTGTTCTTTCACTGGCATTTATGCCTACTGAAAGTAAGGGATTTAAATGTTGGCATCATTTTTTCATGTGAACAGTACAATTAAATTAGTGAAGCGGTAGGAGCAATGACATATGCAAAGCAAGTCAGAGCATAGTAAGGTGGGTTTTACATTTGTATAAATCCTGAAATACATACTGTTTATCATGAGTAACTGTGAAGAAGAACTATACATATAATTAACTTGTATACTCAAAGCCAAAGGGAAGACTGCTTGTCATTATGTGGTGGAGTTGGCCTGCTCACAGGACAGGCATATGAACACTGTTTACACAGAAGTGAACCGTGATGAGGAAAATTAGGCAACGGGAGAGAAATGTCAACAGAGAGAGAGTGAATCGCCATGTAAATCAATTGGAACTGTCCTTGAAAATATGTTCCTAATCCTGAGATTTAGAAATTTTCAGGCCAAAGCAGTTGCTAGGTGATCAGATTTCCTTCCTTGGCAGCTTATTATACCACTAGCATACTTCTATAAGGAAATGATAAGTTCATTTTCACTATGAATCTTTTGCCATATGCGATGAAGGATTTTTATAGTTTCATAGAGCTGATGCTTCCTCATCAGCACCTAGTGCTGACATGCCATCTATGGGGCTTTAGCTACCTCTTCAGAATGGCAAAGTCTTCTATACACTTGTCAGCTGTATACAGATGTCTTGAATGCCTTTAGTGTCTGAGAAAATTAAGCGAGCTTGAATAGCTAATGCAAACAAACGAATTATGTTTACTGAGGATGATGGGGGAAGAACTGGTTTATTTTTTGTATCTTGTACAAGTCATTTCCAATTTTAAATATTCTTCAAGTTCTTTGCTCTGCTACCTGCAGCATTCATTTGATTAACTAGCTAGAGGCATAACTTACCCATTGTGGCTAAATGTATCTATTAAGATTTAGAGCCAGAATCCATGATCCATAGGCTTTTACTGGGGAATGCAAGTGTCTTGTTAAGTATTATGCGGAGTCTGACTGAAAAGTAACTTTTATGATGATGCAGATTGGTCTTTTTTTGAAACACTTACTGGAAATCTTTCTTACAGGCTTTCGTATTTTTTAATACAGACAAATCGCATTAATTTCCATTGGTATTTTCCCATGGGCATTGCCAGCCGTTCATGACTCAATGGGAAACATTGTTGTGTGTTTTCAGGAACTATTAAATGTGCAGGACCCCATTCAGGGCAGAGCTTCAGTTCTTATTTGGTATGCCAGCTTTTCTGATGATTGTTGGGTGATCATTCTCTGCCTGACCGGCATGGCCACAGTTTGTGTAAGTGCCAGAAGGAGCAGTTAGAAATGTAAGGATTATTATTTCACAAGAAAAAGACAGAGAAATGCATTTGAATAGGCAGTGCTCTGGTAAACCTTATCTCCTGGCATGTTATCACACTCAGTTACAAAGACTGTTTTTAATACTGTGTCTGCCTGAATAAGCAATACTGTTTGCCCTGCACACTACCTATCATAATACAGAGGGACACGGCCTATTTTTTGTAGCAGATATCCTGTAAATCAGTAAAGAAAACTAAAGTTTATAAACTGATAATCCATAAGAAATCTCTGATTTTAGGAAACACCTCTGTTCAATGATTTTAAAGCAACTTCTCTAGCTGAAATCTACACTGTGCCACACTCACATAAGAGCTGCTGCTGTCTAAAAATATTAACCAGAAATTTCTTCATATTAAAAATTTGTCAAATCTTAATTTGAAAATGCAAAATGGCTAATTTTTTTAATTACATTTATAAACTTAAGACATCTTTAAAGAAAAGACAAAAAGGTTCTCTAATTGGGAGAACGGGAAATGAAGCATCACTGGGCACAAGTGCTGGGAAGCATCTGCTTAAAGTAGTAATTTCCAAATGAAGAAAATAGATTGAATATTATAAATAATTAAGTAAAGTTTTTGGTGGACATAATAGAATTGTCCAAAAAGACAGTGATTAGTTGGGCAACTATGTATGAAAAAGTGGTGTGTGACTTAAAAAAAAACCTTTTTAAACAGAATGTTATTTAAAATATTAAAAAAATATATAACCTACAACTTAATGTTTAGTGTTGTGTACCACTAAATTATTTCCATTATTATCTGTCATCAGTAAAATGTAATTAAGTAACAGTAAGCAGGACACAACCCTTTTCCATTTTATCTACAAATTTTTTCATTTGCTGACAGCAACACTGCTTCCCTTGGATGTTGCTTAGGATCACCTAAAATAGGGAGTCATCATGCACAATTTATAAATGCATTGTGTTGTACTGAATAATGCTTTTTTCATGATTCTGAGTCTACATTCATACAAGGAAATGTCTTATGTTTATATTTTTAAGAGTGAAAATATTCAAAAAATGCAAGAGTAACTGTTTTCTATAATGAGCTGTATCAAGGAAACAGCGCCCAAAGAGACTCTTAAATATATCAAATTTCCAGTAACATGACAATCAGAAAATAATCTGAGTTATACTGTTTTATGTTAGTTGAGAAGGGAGTTGTTTCAAGAGCCTTCCTCCTGTCTTCGGGAAATTAAGTTCTAATATATTTTCTAAGGATTTACATAGAACTTTTAAGTGTTTCATAGCAATCTTTGGAAAACATTACTTTTCATATTACTTTAGTGCATATTGAGAAGTTGTATTGACAGCTAATGCTTAAAATATGCAATGTACTTCTAGCTTCTCATATGCTTTTCACAGAATATTATCAGCAAATGTTTAATAATTTATATGAGCAGAGTCTTGCTAAGTATTCTGCCAATTTTATTTATTGTCTGAGTGATTAGAAAGTTGACCAGTAGAGTTCACTATTATGAATTTATGGGGAAAATCCCAATTTTTTTCTTGCGTAGAAGCCTTCCACTGAAATATTAATGGAAGCTCTCTCTACTGATTGCAGTTACTGCCCTTCAGGGACTATCACATCATTTATTTTGGTTTTTTACCCACCATTTCTTGTCTTCCTCTGTTAATGTATCAACTCAATCTTACAGTAACACACTTCGCAGTTTTCCCAGGATTTTCCACAACAGGTTCCTTGTTGAGGTCTGGAGATTTGCCTGTGCATTTGATACAGATTGTGTTTTGGGCAGCAATTTCTGTGCATTTTAATGGACACTGCTTACTTTCTCATAAATTTAATGAAAATATAATTTAGCCGGAGAATGAGATATATTTGGTATTAAAGATAGCTTTATCTACTTGATGATTATATTAGAAAAAGGAAAAGGAACGGATCTAGAGACATAGAGGCAGATGGGCAAATATTGCCTGTCTAGCAAAAGTAAGAAAATATTTTGTGATACAGAACTCATCTTTCTTTATCTTAGAATCATAGAATAGTTAGGGTTGGAAAGGACCTTAAGGTCACCTAGTTCCAACCCCCCTTAGGGTAGTATATTCTTTTTTTCTGGCTAGCAGCAGAAATTTGCTTTGTCTTTTCCAGTTGATTTTTTCCACTTCATGCATCAAGACATTTGCAACCACACTGGCGATATTTTGTCTCCCATTCTCTATTTCTGAGCAGTCCTGTTTATTGCATTCTAATTATAGTGTCTTTTAGAATTCCCTGGCGGGGGCATTGGTTCAGTGCTAACTCACATAGAAGAGTGTTTCCCACTGATTCAGTACCACTAAAAAACTTGCTGTAGCACTGAAGTGTTCCTTGGAGGTCTCCAACTTTACTATTAATTCAACCTGAATCTGCTTGGCTTGTTAGGTCTGATAGTGTTGCAGTCCATGGTGGCATGATTGCTTAAATTCATAGAAGACACTAAAAGATTTGACTGTGTTTTCTTAAGAGAATAGTCTTCTAGTAGATGAGTGAAAGAATGGTCAGTCTAACAGGGATCAACTGAAAATATTTATTGAAAATAAATTAATAACAATATTTGCAGTAATATTTTTTAAGTTGTAGAATGATAAAGTTTTTGTTAAAATGTATTTAATGTGCACATATTGATGTAATTGAAACTTTATAAGAAAAATGGTTTATTAACTTCTTATACAGTGCATACCTAAATGTATAGATTTCAGATGACAAGGAATGAAGAAAACATCTTGCAAAAGAGAGATTTCATATCACATCTATAAACTCTGAAGTCATGTACATTCTTTTTAAAATGTCTTAATATTTACTATTGCATCTAAATTAAGTAGTCATTCTCAAGAATAGTAAGAATTGCTACAGCTTGACCTGGATAATCTTGATAATTTAGTTCTAAATTTGCACAGGCTAAAAGATATTTTTCCTGTCATTTTACTAAATTGAGTGATTGATGCACTCTTTAAGATCATGGATAGTCTTAGTGATTTCTGTACACTGAAAGACTATGGATAAAAGGTTGAAGAAAACCTTAACAGTCTTTGATAAAACCTGAAGGACCATTAAGCTTACTAATATATGAGGCAAAATGAAAAACAGAAGCAGCAGTTGTAGTCTGGGTTGTGGTAGAACTTGCTGGATCAAGAAAGGCAACTTCTTGGCCCACCATGAACAAAGCTGTGCTCATTTTATTTGGTAGTATTTATTATGTATTAATGATTGCAGTAACAAGGGGCCACAGTTCTGGAGAAGGACTCCTCTGTTAGGTCTGTTAAGCATCATAGAAAGAGAACTCATCAGTATCTTTCAGAACTTGTTCCTTGACCTCAAGTTTCATTTGTATTTTCACATTTATGGTAACTTTCCTCAAGTATGTGACAAAATACTTAAGCTAGCTTGGGAGCTCCAGTTATCGTTTAGAGTATAACATATGAGTTCATGTACCTTACAAAACATCGAAATCCAGTCATTCTTCTTGTCTGCAATTGTAGTTACAACGCTTATCTAACAACACTTTTTATCTGAATACCTCAAGGTGTGTAACAGAAGAAGACAGTACTAGTTCTTTAAATAATTGCTGTACAAAACATGTATCTGAATTTATGGGCAATTGAAAGCTGCCTTTATGTCCACTTTTTCTGCCACATTATGGGTAATACTCATTGCCTTGCAACATTGACATACTGGCTATAGGTTCTGTATAGTCTTTTTATGTTGTCTTTTCTTTTTATGAGTTTGAATATCCATTAAGGAACTCCAAGTAATGCCACATGAATGATGAAGAGATTTCTACTAGCTACTCTGAGTGGAACTACTTTCTAGCAATGGTATACTGTAACTCTCATTTGTCTGCTATTGTAGCGGCCTCATATCCTTTCTTGATTTCACTGTAATGAGTAAATTTACTACACCTCCAGGGTCTTCAAGCCATTATTTCTCATGTAAAAGAGAATATGTAGTTATCCCACTCCTTCATTTCTATCTTCCGCTTAGTCAATGTGTTTTAAGCACCATTAAGATTTAAGCACCAGAAGTGCCTTGTAGAACAAGGTAAACGCTACAAAGTAGGGTTTTTCCTATGCAGACCTACAATGTATTCATTTTTTTAAATACTTATCCCCTTTTTTGTTCTCATAGTACATTTTACTTCTGTAAAGAGCAAAAATAATTTCTATGCATGACTGACAAAATATACTGGTGAAAAGGTTTTACTCCATGTTTGCTGAAGTTTCTGATTGCATGTTTTTCTGTAGTGACGTAGTTTTATTGTTATTTGTGGTTTGCCTTTCTTCCTGCTTCTGCATTTTAAAGCATATGTGGTGGTGTCATAGAATGAGCAATGCTGTAGTATTAAAGGAAGAGTAATGAAGTTGTTTTTGAAGTCTGACATGTATGTCTTGTTCTCTTTTAGAAAGATTATTATTGCTTTCATAGCAATAATACTCAAGCTCATAATTCTCAAGCAGGTTGCCTGAAATAAAAAGGAGTTAAAAAGTCTTTTCCTGAATGCTCTTCAGCTGCATCACTGTTTTATTGGAGGGAGGACTGAGAAAAAAGAAATGTTTTAAAGGAAGATCTAAATTTTTTAGAAAGGAAAGAGGAAAAGGAAAATTAAATTTTTGTCAAAATGTGCATGATAGTATATTTTTCGACATCTTCATTGAGTTAGGAGGTTATATGCTTACATGGAAATTACCTAGAAAATTTTGATGAATACACAGCCTATGAAACAAAAAGGGTTAGGTCTCTCATATAAAAATGCATGCACTAAAAACAGCTCCCAATTTCCTCTTGTCAATGATAAATTCCCATTACTAACCAAATGGCCAGCCTATATCTATCCTTCCTTGATAGTCTTCAGCAAGAAATTCAGATCCCTTCTGTGGCATGATGCTGAGGTCCTTTTTTTCTACCATGAATCTATGAAGTCTACATCCTTTAGTCAGAGGAATAATTTCTCCCTGGTGCTGTATGTATTGGTAAATTTCTGAACAATGTGTTTCCATATTGTGTATGTTAGAATCAAAGGTGCTAGAGAATAAGCTATTTTTTTTTTAATTTACATTAAACTAAAGTGAATCAGTTTTTTAAGACCGAATATTCAAAATAGAATTTCGTATTATCCTTAATCTGACATCCATTTCTGAGGGTTGATTTAAGGTCGTTTACATGTTAATCTACGGCTTGTGGGTGTTGCTAAAGATTTACCTTTCTACATTCCAGGCTACAGCAGCAAATAGCTGCAGGCTATTTGGAACCACTGTAAAACAGTTGATGGGACTATTTCTTGAATAAATGTAGACCTTTGAGCAAAGACCAATGAAACAAGTAAGAATAAACGCGTAATAATGTCAGAAATACATAACACTCATTAGCATAATACACTTTTAGAATCTAACAGAACAGGAATCAGTAACCTCTCTGAATCACATGGCTTTCTCATCTGCACGTCCGAATGAGACCTTAGTAGGTCCTAATAGCTCCGGTGTGACCAGTAGCAATGAAACAAAGGTGGACCATTATTAATTTATTTTCCTTTTTTTTTTTTCCTTCTTTTTTAATGTTACCATCATCTCCACCATGAATACTACAGATCACGGGGGGAAGGCTGCTAGTAACTGTTGGATACCAGCTCACTGTAGAAGAAGCTATAGCCTGAGAGGAGCACTTCGTATAAGAACCATGAAAGCATTAGAGGCTCGAGAATAAGATTACAACCATGCAGCAAATCGTGTGGGAAGCTGCTCATTTGCCCAAAAACTAGTGCTGTCTTAAGCACCTATGCTATGCTGTGTTGTTTTGGAAAGTAACTCAAACTATAAGGATACCACTGCTTAAGACTCGCAGCCTTGAACAACTCTTTCAAGTTAAGCTTTGTCACCAAAAACTAGTGAAGCTAGTTGAAAATTTTAAAACTTTATTTTCATAAGATTTTTTCCTCCTAATAGGATTTCACAATGGATGTTGTGAAATTCTGAGAGACAGGAAAAAGATTAGGAACAAAACTTATTATCTGCTTATAAATCTTCAAACGTCTTTTGCTCATTAAATGTGCTTTGCAAAATCTTATTCTCTCTGGAGTTCACTGTGCAGTTTCCTAACCCTGGAAACACATGTTAACACTGTCCCAGTAGGTAGATTTTAATGAAAAAATATATAGAATCATAGAATAGTTACGGTTGGAAAGGACTTTAATATCATCTAGTTCCAACCCCCTTGCCATGAGCAGGGACACCTCACACTAAACACTGCCAGGGAGGGAGCATTCACAGCTTCCTTCGGCAACCAATTCCAGTGCCTCACCACTCTTACAGTAGAGAACTTCTTCCTTATATCCAATCTAAACTTCCCATTTTTAAGTTTTAACCTATTATCCCTTGTCCTATCACTACAGTCCCTAGTGAAGAGTCACTACCCAGCATCCTTATAGGCCCCCTTCAGGTACTGGAAGGCTGCTGGTAGGTCTTCATTCATCCTTTTCTTCAGGCTGAACAGCCTCAACTTTCTCAGCCTGTCTTCATACAAGGAGGTGTTCCAGTCCCCTGATCATCCTCCTGCCCCTCCTCTGGACTTATTCCAACAATTCCATGTCCTTTTCATATTGAGGACACCAGAACTCTGCACAATACTCCAGGTGAGGTCTCATGAGAGCAGAGTAGAGGAGCAGGATCACTTATGCTAGAAAAATCAGCAAACACAATTTATTCTTAGTTCACTTTCCTTTAGTATTAAGTTTTACTAAGCAATTAGGTATTTGTCTTTTACAAGGAAGAGTTAATCTAGTATTAACAGATAATTACTTGGAAAAAAAAATCGCTCCCCAGTCACTGAGAAGGAATACATAAACTGAAGCCACTTCAAGCCTGCTGTCGTCTTCAAAGTTCATTCTATTGCTTGTTCAGTTTTTATACTGTGTTGGGCTGAGCCACTCAGTAATCTCCCCCCATGCTGGTCTGGCTCTCTCAGGAAGATTGTCACACTTCTTTGATTAACTTGGGGAAGGCCATTTACACAGTCAGCTTGATCCACTCAACTAACACAGCCCTTCATCTAAAACAAAGATTGCGTTCTGTTCGCATGGTCAGTTTTAACCACATTATTAATAAGCTTTTCTGTATTATGCAGATAAGTTAGATTATTGGTTTTTTAAACTCTAGCTGGACTAAGAATAATGTTCTGGCTCTGTATATATGGATTTTAACCTTTTTGTCTCTAACAAGATTTTGGGTCTAACAGATTCCTGTAGACTTTTATCCTTTGAGATACAGGTCATTATTGTGTTAACTGGCAGGACATTGCATTTAGTGTAATTGCAAGCATAAATGTTGGAATTCTGGAAACTGAAATTTTTCATACTAAATCTTAAATAAAGCATTCTGAATGTTAAATTTTCACACAGCCTTTCCACCTAAGTGGTATGCCTGAGGAAGTAAATCATACAATTTCTTCTACATGTAATCTTATCTAAAACATATCCAGAGGAGTAGTTCTGAAAAAAATTCTCTCATCTTCTGAAGTGGTGCATTATTAACCATTGATAATATAAAGTGTATATCATTCTTGGTTATTTTGCATTAAGACAAGACTCTAATGTTTAGTAAGTTGTGTCTGCATATTCATGGTACCTCTTTCCTTAATGCATGTATCAGTGACAGAAGTGAGTTAGAAAATGACAGAAGTGAGTTAAGGATTAAGGCTGTTTGACCTCAAAGGATACTCTAAAAATATATTTCCTAAATCAGAAAATTAAGCGTCTCCTGAAAATTGTAAAACACATAACCCTACAAGCTAAGAGCAGGCAATTATGTTTATATGATAGGGATAAGGATCCAGCTTTCACTGAGGATTAGTATTAATATCTCTAAATTGGGTTAGGTGAAAGTAAAAGAAATACAACATGCATTTGGCTTTTATTTCTGTTTCTAGAGAAGCTTACATGAGGTAAACATTATAATACAAATACAAATAATTTGGAAGTGCTTTTATTTGCATAGCATAGCTCCATGAACTTCTTCCTCTGTCACAGGTCTCATGATGGCAAAGAACCTAAGATATTTCATAGGACCTGCAATTATATGGTTTATCAGTTATGTGTTTCTTGATTGATAGAAAGGGAATTAGTCAACTTAGCAAGATACCATAACAACTTAGTGCAGTCAGCAAGAACCCTGAACTTCTAACCCATCCCTTTACTTTTTTCCATCAACTGAACTTTATCATAGAATCATAGAATTATAGAATAGTTACGGTTGGAAAGGACCTTAAGATCATCAAGTTCCAACCCCCACACCATGAGCAGGGACACCTCGCTCTAAACCATACCACCCAAGGCCTCATCCAACCTGGCCTTGAACACTGACAGGGATGGAGTATTCACAACCTCCCTGGGCAACCTACTCCAGTGCCTCACCACCCTAACAGGAAAGAATTTCCTCCTTATATCCAATCTAAACTTCCCCTGTTTAAGTTTTAACCCATTACCCCTTGTCCTATCACTACAGTCCCTAATGAAGAATCCATCCCCAGCAGCCCTATAAGCCCCCTTCAAGATACTGGAAGGCTGCTATGAGGTGTCCACACAGCCTTCTCTTCTCCAGGCTGAACAGTCCCAACTTTCTCAGTCGATCATTGTATGGGAGGTGCTCCAGTTCCCTGATCATTCTCGTGGCCCTCCTCTGGACTTGTTCCAACAGATCCATGTCCTTCTTATTTTGAGGACACCAGAACTGTACACAATACTCCAAGTGAGGTCTCACGAGAGCAGAATAAAGGGGCAGGATCGCCTCCTTCGACCTGCTGGTCATGCTTCTTTTGATGCAGCCCAGGATATGGTTGGCTTTCTGGGCTGCGAGCTCACACTGCCAGCTCATGTTCATTTTCTCATTGACCAGCACCCCCAAGTCCTTCTCCGCAGGGCTGCTCTGAATCTCTTCTCTGCCCAGTCTGTAGCTGTGTCTGGGATTGCTCCAATCCAGGTGTAGGACCTTGCACTTGTCATGGTTAAACTTCATGAGGTTGGCATCAGCAAACCTCACAAGTGCAATCTGTCAGAAACTGCAGAACAGCACATATCTGTATCCTGTGTGACTAGTAAGTTGTTATTATCTTTCTCTGTAATAATTTAGTGATTACTTGGAGAAACAAGAAGATGAAAATAAATGTACTCAGGTTTTCTGCATCCAAAAGCAGATGGCAATTTATCTCTGCATCCTTCATTTTAGAACCAATGTTTTAGAAAAGAATAGAGATCTAGCAAAAATCTTCATACTCTGTGTAACTATTCCATACTAATCAGTGAAGGCTTTACTAGCCTCTGCAGCAAGATAATGTCAGGATTTTTTGATGACATTAGGCATAGCAGCTTTAACAGGTAGTGACTGTTATCCTGGGTTTGATGATCCATCCATTCACTGACAGACTTCAGCTTGTGGAACTTCAAATTAATGTAGGGAAGGAAGATAATAAAAAGCATCTTCTAATGAGTTTTAACATAGACATACAGAAGTGTTTTGGATCCAAAAAAAAGCACCAAGGACCTTCCAAATACTCTTTGAGAGACTGGTAAATAAAGACTGTTTTAACTGCAACAGTAATGTGGGTAATGACACAAAAAAAAAAAAGCTAAAGAAATTTAAGTGTACAAATCTGATCCAAGTTAACTAAATTAACAGAAGTAAAGATTTTACTCATGATTTCAGTGTTTTGGAATACATTTGGTGAATATTTCAAAGGGTCAAGTTACTATGTTATTTAAGAAGCAGTTTCATCAGTCCACAGAAATATTCACACTGTTTTCATTTAACTCACATAATTTGCCCAGTCCTGTGAAATAAAATTTTTCAGAAGCTGCTTAACAAGACTAACTACTGAGAATACAAAGGTCACGTTTTAAGCAATACACAACTTTTTCAAAGCACACTAGCTAATGGAATGGTAAAATAAGAATATAATGAATTATTTATATCATTTCATTATTTTGGAAAGAAATAAATGCTGTGATTGCATGTAGTCATAAACAAAGGACATTGTTTTCTATGGCTTAAGTCACGGAAAGCACAGTTGGTGTAAGAGACAGAGTTAAAGTAATTGGTATTCAGAAACAAGAACCTTGTCAGTGCTAATGGGTTGCTGTGACATTTATTTAGTACAGAAATAAGACAAATATTTACTTTTCTTTGTAGCCCAGCTACTGAGTAGGACATGAAGTGAGAACAGCTGTGATGCTGATAGTGAGACGCAGACCTGATTTCTGATTCCTTCACACTGAAGAGTTGGCTCTGACTCAGTAACACTACTTGCATACAAGTCACTGTGAGCAAGGGTAAGAGAATTATGTCTTTCGCTGAACTGAATATTGGTATGCTCTTAATGACCACTCCAATAAAGTGGTCATCGTTCTCATGCCCTCATCGTTCTCACACCATCACTTCCACATCCATAGTAACACAGAATTTCACAAGTGGTGACCTCAGCAAAATGCCTAATTTTACTGATTTGGAGGTTTTGGAGAATTTCCCTACACTATGCCATGTTCTTAACAGTTGAGTGCTTCACTGGGAATGTCTCAGACTTTCAATTCACCTACTCGGTTTTCACCCAGTATTACAGGGTTGGCAGAAATAGGATTATTAAGGGCAATTCCCTGATGATAAGAAAAAGGAAATAATCAAGAAACTATTAAGTATTAGGAGGAATAGGGAATATTCTTATGAATTGGAAGAATAAGAGAGTACCATAAGGAGAAAGGATTGTGTGTGTTGCGACACAAACCATCTCTCAACAGTTGAGTTACAGATGCAGTGCTGCTCATACTTGCCCTATCAGCTTTTGCTCTCATGAGGGTGTTCAGTTTCATTAGCTAAAGTGTGTACCAGAGTGTGGAGGACAACAAAGCAAATGTGATACTGTGGCATTTAATCTTATACCTTCCCACTTGCTACTTTTAATAAAGAAAAATGTAGTGACCATATCACACTATTGGTCTGAAATGAAGCAGAACTCTGCCTGACCTTCCCAAAGCTAGACAAGTTAAAGATACTTTCTTTCCCATTCCATGGACCTAGACTGCAGAATAAGAAACTAAAATTAAAAATTAATTGACTTCTGACATATGTGTTTGTAGACATTTAGAGAAAATGATGTATATATTCCATCAAACAAACAAACAAAAAAAACCCAAATCAAACCAAAAAATAATTTTAAAAATCTTTGAAAAATAACCTTGTGGTAAACATAGAAGCTGGAGTAAATAGGTAAATAAAACTTGAGGATGCAGAAAAAAAAAATATGTGAATGAGAAATATCTCTACATTGTGGTAAATTTATTAAAAAATACATTTATTCATGGAACAAGGAAATTTTTTAGAATAAGAATGGATTTTTGAAGTTATTATAGGAATTGTCAGAGTTCAGTACTCTTTTATTGGGGTCTTTCAGAGATTCCATGCATAGAAAGTATAATATTTCTTATTGAATTTACTTATTTGATGACAGTTGATGTTATACAAGATTTCTGATTTAGCTGACTAATACAAAATATACTGCATAACACAATACAAATGTAATTTAAACTTAGCAGAATAAAGCAATTTCAATGCACAGTGGAACGAGAATATCAACATGATCCCTGTTACTGGTCTCTATAATATGTTCACTGTCGGAACACTGGGCATCCCCAGTTGCTAGGAAGGAAAATGTGAGTTGAGGCCAGGTCAAATTTGTTCTCAACATTTAAATTCCTATGACAGTTTTCTCATTTTATACTCTGTGTTAAGCATATTGACTACTCTGATGCTGGTCTGGCTAACTCAAGGGGACATTAGAACTGTGGGGAATGTTACTGAACTGGGGAGAAACATTTATACCCCCAGCTGATCTACTTAACTGTTGATAGCAGTTCCTCTATTACAAAGACTGGTCCCCTTTGTGAGGAGGTAGAATCAGCTTCTTAGCTTCTTTGAAACTGCTGTGGTCAGTTACACCCTCTGTTATTCTCTGACCTTCATGGACACATCACCCTTGTCTATCTCCTCTGAGCCTTTTTTGATTTTAGAAGCTATTCAGTCACAGAAATATAATGCGAGTAGCCTCAAAAAGAGAATGAATATGCTGTCTCACATAGTAATAGATATAGTCAATTGGATCTAGAATCTGACAGCTCATTAAAATATATAATTTCAGAATGAAAATAATAAAGAATAAATTGCTAAATATTTATTACAGGTGCTATGAACTAAATGATGACTATTATTAATCTTTAACATGGTTTTAGGAAATTAATTAGCCCAGAATTATCAGCTGAAAGTGGCTGAACATTCTTCAAGTGAGCAGAGTAGAAATATCCTGAAGGGAACTGCCTTCTGCTATGCCAAAAAAGGAAATGGGATTTTCACATTACAAGTAAGTGATGGCTATGTAGCACTTCTCATTGCCTAGTTACCCTACTGATTGGAGGGTTGTTTTCTCTTTTCACTGCATGGGATCAAGCAAACATGCCGAGAGATCATTTTAAATGTGACGCTGTAGCTTCAGGTATAGTGAGTGAGATGCTTACCTGCCACTGTGTAATATTCATAGAGGTCACTGAAAGGTCCAATAGTTAGTATGGCTCTCATGGTTAAGGTATTTACTTGGGACTGGAAAAGTCAAAGTTGTTCCATGAGCTATTCATACATGTTAACCAATGTCTGTCTCATGTAAAATGTGTAGACATTGTAACAAGGGACAGAACCCGTATCTCTTTTCTCAACTGAGATTTTGAACCAGTAGGCTACTGAGTCATTGTTATGCTTGCTCTCTTTCTGATCCTGTAAATTTGTAATTCCTTCCTACACAGTGAAAAAGCTTAAAAAAGAAGAGTATTCTTAACCTTAGTACAGCATACAGCCCAGGTATCAAGAAGCTTGGGTGTGAGGTTGAACCTTTTGTTTGCTGATTATTATACCACAGTCACTATGTGTAAGTAGGAACATTATGTAAGTATATGTGATTTTTTTCTTCTTCCAGGTGTGCTTCAGAAAGGGAACAGCTGATGCATTCTGTGAGCAGTCTGTTCCTGTAGATGTGTCTACATTCACGGAATATCTAATGACTGTGGAAACTTAACTGGAGAACTGACTGTTTTTTCCATTCTCATTGTACTTAGCTGTTATATGTTTCACCAGTTCTTAAACTGTATTGATATCAGGATATGTTTGACTGTAAAAATGCAGAATGTGAAATTACTGGGGAATATCACTGTCAAAAAATGAGGTGTATATTGAGTTTCACATTATGACCGGGTAGCATTTTACATGATTAACAGGCTGAATTGCACCTACAACATACTTGAGTCACGATAGAATCATAGAATAATTAGGGTTGGAAAGGACATTAAGATCATCAAGTTCTAAACCCCTGCCATGGGCAGGGACACCTCCCACTAATCCATGTCACCCAAAGCTCTGTCCAACCTGGCCTTGAACGCTGCCAGGGATGGACCATTCACAGCTTCCCTGGGCAACCCATTCCAGTGCCTCACCACTCTTACAGTGAAGAACTTCCTCTTTATATCCAATCTAAACTTCCCTTTTTTTAAGTTTTAAACCATTACTCTTTGTCCTGTCACTGTAGTCCCTAATGAAGAGTCCCTTCCTAGCACCCTTATAAGCCCCTTCAGATACTGGAAAGCTGCTATGACGTCTCCATGTAGCCTTCTCTTCTCCAGACTGAATGGTCCCAACTTTCTCAGCCAGTCTTCATATGGGAGGTGCTCCAGTCTCCTGATCATCCTCCTGACTCTCCTCTGGACTGGTTCCAACAGTTCCATGTCCTTTTTATGTTGAGAACACCAGAACTGCACACAATACTCCAAGTGAGATCTCATGAAAGCAGAGTAGAGGGTCAGGATCACCTCCTTCGACCTGCTGGTCATGCTCCTTTTGATGCAGCCCAGGATACGGTTGGCTTTCTGGGCTGTAAGTGCACACTGCCACCTCAAGTTAAGTTTCTCATTGACCAGCACCCCCAAGTCCTTCTCTGCAGGGCTGCTCTGAATCTCTTCTCTGCCCAACCTGTAGCTGTGTCTGGGATTGCTCTGACCTAGGTGTAGGACCTTGCACTTGTCATGGTTCAACTTCGTGAGGTTGGCATCAGCCCACTTCAAAAGCATGTCAAGGTCCCTCTGGATGGCATTGCTTCCCTCCAGCATATCAACTGAACCACACAGCTTGGTGTCATTGGCAAACTTGCTGAGAGTGCACTCAATCCTACTGTCTATGTCACCAACAAAGATGTTGGACAAGACTGGTCCCAACACCAATCCCTGAGGGACACCAGCTGGACACTCAGCCATTGACCACAACTCTGAGTGCGGCCATCCAGCCAGTTCTTTATCCACCGATGGGTCCACCTATCAAATTGATGTCTCTCCAATTTAGAGACAAGGATGTCATGTGGGACAGTGTTGCACATCTTGGGTGAAAGTCTTGTCCTCCTGAATGATTAGTTTAGGGTTTATAGGACTCCTTCACTGCCTACTACACAGTTTACATGATGTCACTTCTTCTCGTCATTCATTAGATCACAGAGCAAGGGAAATTGAAGTCTCTCAGTCTTGCATTACTGGTTACAACAGTGCAGTGGGCCCAGTAGATTATTTGGTAAATAAAGCAGATTTTACATAACTCTGGTGTGCTACCAAATCTGGCATTCAAAGTAGAGTAGTTTTAAAAATAAGGCCATTTTTTTTAGAGGGCATTGAGAAACCCAATTAATCAATGGATATCTTACACACTACCTGTGAAAGACCTCAGGATGTCACTAATTCACCTCCTGTTCAAAGCAGGGTCCACTACAGGTTCAAAATTTTTTCCTGAAACTTTTTCCCTATAATATTGTACCCTTTATGTTAAGAAGCTCAGGTCATGATTAAGTTGAAAAAGCTGAACATGTTATTCAGTTAACCATCATTTTTCATCTGCTCATTTGAATATCATCTTACAGCTGATATCCCTAATATAATTTATATATCTGTTTTAATTTATTCTTCTATCCTTCTATTTGTTAAATGAAAGTGCTAAGTATTAGGTATAAAAGTAATGATGGGATAGTAGAGAATGACGTTATGAAGTGGTATAGATTTGAAGGGTCAGTAGCAGTGTTCCTGGCACTTCTTGGTGCTTGTTGCCTCAGGTTATCACTGAACACATCAGACCACAGTTGTTGAGATTACGGAGAATTTGAAAAATTCCTTGATACTTGTTTTAATGTGTATATCTCTATTCATCTTCTCTGCCACAGAAAGGAACAAGCAATATCTCTGTAACCCACTCTGTCCTTGGGATTTTAAAGATTGGAAGTTCTGAGATCTTTTCAAATATTTATGTCCCGTATGGACTCACAGAATACTGGTGCGATGCCAACCAGCCAACTAACATCTATTTTCAACAGACAGAATGTGTATCTCCCCTGCTGATTTTGCCCAAAGCCTTTTTCATTCTTTTGACTTTCTACTTGTGTAAGTTGATAATTAGAAAACAATATAGCAATTACTAATTTTATGACACTAAAAAAGTATTAAAATAAAATATTATCTTCTTTTCTGTCTTAATATCTATAATTTCAGTTATTCTGCTATTTTGTAATTATTCCTATGAGGTTCAGTGTACAAGCTGTTTACATGAGATGAATGGAAGCATGAAAAGTACATGCTCCATTACACTCATAGTGTATTGCTTCTTAATTTACATCTTGCTTTGGGCAATGCACGAGATTGTTCTGGCAATTTCTGTATGGCTGTTTCAAATTCTGTAGATTTATCTCCCAAGGCTGCTTTTACTTCTGATTTGAAAAACATTTAGTAGGCAGAAATTTCACCATGTATTTTTCAGATAAATTTCCTATTTATTTTATTTTGCTTATGGCAACACAGTGGTTTAAGGGAGGAGAGACACATAATGACCATGACTTATTCTAATGGGAAAAGAAAATTTAAAGCTTGAAGACAATGAATATAATTACATTTTACGAGCAATCATATAAATATATTATTAAAGTATTAAAGTACTTTTTTTTAAACAGCATACTCAGAATGAGAATAAGAGATAATAAAATCAGCCTGAATAAATCTTTTCTATACGTCCAAGAGTATTTGTTCTGCCTAATCTAAACCCAGTACCATTGGAAACCATGTTAAATGAACCTTCATCATAGCAGGCAAATGTTTATGCAAGTGGGGTTTTTTTGCATGATCCACTGATACATGTGTAAAGCGGTTTTGACAAGAAATAACAGACTGGAACAATGCAGTAACACCCTGTGCTGGTTTGGGGTATCATAGAGTTAAATTCCTTCATAGCAGTCTGCATGGGTCTGTGTTCTGGATTTGTGTTGAAAACAGTATTGATGGAACACTGATGTTTTAGCTATTGGTGAACACTGCTTAAATAACGTCAAGGCCTTTTCTGCTTCTAATGCTGCCTCGCCAGCCAGCAGGCTGGGGTTACACAAGAAATTAGGAGGGAACACAGGCAGGACAGCTGGTCCCAGCTGACCAAAGGAATATCCTATAACACATGACATCATACTCAGTGATAAAAGCTGCAGATTAGAAGGTGGGACATTTGAAGTTACAGCTTTTGTCTTCCGGAGTCACTGTAACACATGATTAAGGCCTTCTCTTCTGAAGATGACTAAATATCTGCCTGCCAATGGGTAGTAGTGAATTAATTTTTTTATTTGTTTTGATTTTGCTTTACCTACTAAACTGTCTTTATCTTAAACCTATGAGTTTTCTCACTTTTCCCCTTCTAATTCTATTCCCCATCCTGCTAGAGAGGAGTGAGAAGCAGCTGTGTGGGGCTTACTACCTGCTGGCTGGGGTCAAACCTAACCATTCTATGATTGTGTGATTCTGTGGCACTCCTCTGTAACTACAAAAATGTAAAGAAGAAAGTAAACGTTAAAAAGTCATAATTACATTATAAAGACCAGTCTCTCAATCTGACTATGATTCAAGCAGAATTCATTTACAGAATAGTTTACCTAAACAAGCACAACAGCCAAGTTAGAACATCGTGTTTTGGTACTGACCTAATTGAGCTGACTTAAGATCTCCAAATACAATGACTAATTATTCACCAGTATTCCTAAATTGTCCTCCATAGGTAACCAATTCAAAGAATGTGGAGCCCAACTGTAGTTTCCAGTGCTTAAAGAGCAACACAAAATTTACAGATCAAAGTTTATGTGTACTGCTAACTTCTTTATTGACAGGAAGTTTGTGAGTAGCATAAGTAAAAAAAAAAAAAAACAACAAAAAACCCCCAACATTTCCTAGCATTTCCAGCTGGCTAGAAGATTCTAACATATGATGAGCTGGCCTTGGTTACACATTTTATCTGTCTCTTGGCTAGGTTACAGAAATGTGATATATTTGGGCAAGAAGCCTGGTGTGTTTAGGAAATTCCAACTAAATACAGAAGTACAGACTTCCCAAAACATATCAGAACTGTTCCGTACTTTCTATACTAGTTACCATAAAATTATGTTCATGACACATTGAAGCTTGTTTCCAACACCCCTAAAAGACCTCCAGAAGTTCCAAGTTAAAGATTGACACCTTGGTTCTTCTAAAACGACAGACATTTTTGCAAGTACATAACTAGCATCTTTTAAGCAGCGGATTTTCCTTAGGCACTACTATTAGTCTATGGAGTAAGTTCTAGAGACAGGAGGCTATCACTGAATATTATTTTGAATCCCATAGCTATTACATTTTGAGATCTTTATGGACTATTGATAGTGTGCTCCCCAGGGCAATGCTTAACTATTTTACTTGATAGGAAGATTTTCTATAAATCTGTTGTATTTCCCATATGTGCTATTTTAGTGAATTAATTCTTCTCACACCACTGTCTCCATCTTTATAAATATGTCTTCATAGTAGAAGTCTCTTCTCTTCTCTTCTCTTCTCTTCTCTTCTCTTCTCTTCTCTTCTCTTCTCTTCTCTTCTCTTCTCTTCTCTTCTCTTCTCTTCTCTTCTCTTCTCTTCTCTTCTCTTCTCTTCTCTTCTCTTCTCTTCTCTCCTCTCCTCTCCTCTCCTCTCCTCTCCTCTCCTCTCCTCTCCTCTCCTCTCCTCTCCTCTCCTCTCCTCTCCTCTCCTCTCCTCTCCTCTCCTCTCCTCTCCTCTCCTCTCCTCTCCTCTCCTCTCCTCTCCTCTTCTCTTCTCTTCTCTTCTCTTCTCTTCTCTTCTCTTCTCGTCTTTTTCTTTCCACCCCCTTCCCTTCCCACATTTTCAGTCTTCTTTTGTAGATTATATACTTCTGATTATTCTTGTACTTTGTTAGTCTCTTTACAGTTTGTTCACATACTTCTTAAGCTGTAATGTCTAAAGCCAAACACTATAAACCTCTCTCTCTGTGACCCCTGCTGTAATTTCTTCCCCAAAGGGTTTAGCTGCCCTCGTTCTGGGATCCACCTTTGATAAGACCTATCTGTGTAACCTTGATTCAGACTGCTGAAACAGAGCATTGAGACTGACTGTAGAGAGATAAGAAAGGTCAAAATTAGAGAGTGATAGGACTGCTGATATGAGATTGTTATTAGATTAAGAGAGAAAACGTTGACATGAAAGAGAAAATCTTAAAAAAGATAATGCAGAGAGGGTAGTTGGAGGCTGCTCAGTCAGGGACAGTGAGAAGCCGCCAGGCTGGGGTCAAGCCATCAGGATTGTCACAGTTGATGGACTGGAGGAATGTGACAGCTCCACAACCCTGATGATGGCTCCCAGGAGTTGTGGCCGCTGACCATTCTCTCCCTACTGGCACCTCCCCAGCTGGTGAAAGCTTTACTGGTGCTGTACCGGAGTGTGGGCACACCAGCACTTAATACTATCAGATTTTTATGTGTGTTGGCCACTAAATAAATGGTTTAAACTTATGAGTCACTCATCCTCTGCTTACAGTCTTATTATGTCCAGCTATTGATGGCTGAACAAACCAATCTAAAATGGCTCTAACAACATTGTCTACAAATAGAGATCTTACAGGTCTTAAGTAAAGACAGATAATTACAAAACACAGTGTCTTCCAAGCAACTGCTTCTGTCTTTGTCTACATAATGTTTAAATTTGGGAACAAGTACACACTAAGCTACAAAAAAAAGCATTACTAATATAAAGCACCTGCTTTATTTTAGAAACATGGACCATAGATAAAGACAAAATGATGGTACGACGTGTTAATCATACTGCTTAACAAACTCTTTGTAGGGGGGAAAAAGACGCTTGATATAAATATTGAAATAGAATAAAATAGAATTATTTCAAAAGAAGAGAGAGACTGGGCTTTATGAAAAAGTGAATATGAAGAATGGAAGCAAACCATACTTCATGGGTTTTGAAACAAAAATAGCTAATTTTAGATCCTTATCTTCAATTATTGTTAACAGAGGCTGCCTTTTTAGTCTCAGAATTAAGTTATGATCATTTTTCATTTTTCTTTCTTTCATGGTGTGTCTGGGAAGCTCCTAATCACTAAGGAAGCACCTGTAAGAGCAGGGTTTTCTGATCCTATTATATTAACAATGATGGAAGATTTTGGCCATTTTGATAAAGGGCATTTATAACAGCTAGTGGCAGCTTTTGTAACCTCACTGCCTTGAGAACAATAGACATTTTGAGAAGAGTGTTCCTGGGGGAATTAACTGTAGCTTAGTCACTTGTTGGTAAATAAAAAAATAAGACTTTTAAAAGTACCTGTAAAGATCAAGGAAGAAATACTGACTCACAAGTCTTTGTTATTATATACAGATTAATTTATTATTTTATACTATATAGGAATTTTAGATTATAGATGTTAATTGCATTTGAGACAAAAATAATATGCTTCAGAGAGTTTATATTTTTTTCTAGTAATATATTTTCATTAATTTTATTGACAAATAATTGTTTTGATTAGGAAAATTCAGGCAACTCTTCACAAAAGACCAAATGCAGGATTCATAATATTTTGTATTTTTTTAATCATTCTGTCAACATTTAGGGAGCTCTTATCAGTCTTTAAGACATTGAAATTCCTTCAAAGTCTTGTTTCAGCTGTTAAATTAATGCTGAGATATATGTGTCTGCTCAACAAAACCAGTAGATTTCTATAAGTTTTTATGGGATCATCCATGTGCTGCTGTACCATTACTTCAGACCCACTTTGAACCCCTTTGTTATTTAACACTTTCAGGAAAATGCCAGGTAGCAGAATATTGTTCTGATGCTTTAGCAGTATTTGGGCAAGTTTATCTTTACTCTTAAAGAGCAATCATCTGCCAAATGCATGATTTTTATGGTATCATAGTAAATAAGCCATATTATAGATTGTTGATTTTACTATTCAAATACAACAACTTTCTCTGAAAAGAATTAAAACCCTGTCATTTATTTGCTTTTCTCTCTTCTCCTGTACCTAGTGACAGCTTAGACAATTGCTATATTCATCTTGCATGTTTTCATTCCCTTTTAAAATAACATTGAAAAAATAATCATGGAAGGATCTTTTTACTGCCAACTTACACTACAGCAAAATTACCATCCTGAAAAGCTACAGAAAAGATTAGATGACACTGTCATGGAAGGCATTTATGGGAACAAAAGCTATTTACAAGCACCCCAGAAAACTTGTCACTCTGGTTAGCTGGCGCTGAGTAGTCTTACGGGGAACATAGTGATTCAAACATAGATAGTTTCTGGTACTGCATATTAAACTGATGCCAGATATTTAAAGTCTAAAATATGAGCTTGCTCTAAATCTCAGATATACCCTGAAATACCTAATACAGTATGCTCTCAATTCTTTTATTTATCAGAGGATGAGTTCACTTCTGGTATTTACTCAAGATTTACTAGAACTGTATGAACTTCTTTTTGACCTGAGCATTTGGTTTAGAACATTTCCAAGGTCTAGTTTCCAGCTTGCTCCCATGTGTAGAAGTCTACAAATCTGGTATCTTTCACTGCAGTGGCAACTCTCCAAATCCCTGATTTCTATAGTCCCATACAAAGTCTTCTGCTTAAGAAAGACTAACCTTTCTAAGCATATATTAGTCTATTAGCAACATAATACCTTCTTCCATGGGGCATATAGATAATTCAGTGTAAGAAATGAAACAGCAAAGAATTTTCACCTTTCTTTTAAGGAAATGTGACTCTTATTTATAGCAAAAGTTCCCTAATAGATCTGTAGTCTCCTGGACATTAAAATTACAGCAACAATAACTGCTACTGCAATCATTTTTTGCTGTCAGACAAACACAACTACAGATTTACGTATAGCTGCAAAAATGCACATTTTATATACCTCCAGGCTCTATGATCCATTGAAAATAGCTAGTGGATGCCACATTCACTTTGATTACGTCCTTTATCAGAAAAAGTTAAAACTCAAGGATTGAGATGAGAACAGTTTAATAATTGAAATAAAGAAAAATATAATAATATTATTATTGTTAATAGTAATTAAAGTGGAGAGATTTCAATAAAATCAAAGAAACACAACTTCTCCCAGGTCATCTGTCCCAGTTATGATCCTGTCTAGCTTCTTGTGCTCTATTCACTGGCAGAGCATGAAAAACTGTTGTTTTTTTTTTTACTTAGGGTAAGCGCTACTTAGCAACAACTAAAACATAGGTGTGTTGTTACCACTGTTCTCAGACTAAAGCCAAAACACAGCACTGCATCAGGTACTAGGAATAAAATTAACTCTATCCCAGCTGAAACCAGGACACTTCCCGTGATGTTGTTACTGAGATTTTCCTTCACTCCAATAGTATACTGTATTATTTTTCCTTTGGTACTAGATAACTATTAGAACTGCTGTAAATTGTACTGTATACTAGCATTTGCATGTAGGGAAAAATAGAAAAATAAAGGTAGGAATTGACCAAACGCCTGTGATCATTCCTTTTACAGGTAGTTGAACAGTTGAGGCAGACTGTGCTGATCTGGTATTATCTGTCCACATACAACTTCTGAATTGCTGTTGATGTTGGTGATGAGCGGAGCCCTCACCCAGATCACTTATGTAGGTGGTGACTGGAACTCTGATGATATTCTGGAAAATGCCAAAGTGTATAAACTGACCTTTTGCTAATATTTGTTCCTTAATTCTAACTGGCTGTAGAGTTAGAAAACAAAGATAGAATCACTCACTATTAGAAGAATGATTTTGTGTGTTAGCTGTCCATGAATACACTTAAAATTTGGAAGGCTATGAAACCAAGCATTGATAGGAAATGTACTGATTTGCAGCAAAGAGTAAAATGCTATGTGTTTATGGAAAGGACAACCAGTTTAACCATAGTATTTATTGTAGAAAGTGAAACCAGTTTAGCTGTAAGTCAACCTGGAGCAGAGATAGAAAGATTTAGGAAACAAGCTCAATGTGCTGGATGTGCCAGAGGAATATGACCTCAGGACAGAGCATATTTCAGGTTAATAAAAATGTTGAAGACAAAATAACTCAGGGCTTATTATTTTATGATTGTGAGTTCATTCTATTTCCTAAGTAAAAAGTAGATTATGTTAGACTCATACAAAGCTGTATGAGTTATATATTGCAACTGTTAATGTACAAAATGAGCAAAATTATAAACACAGAGTACCCTTACAGGTATGTTTCAAGGCAAGACTGTTCAGTGTTCAAGAGGTCCTTATTGTAGCAGTATAGGCGCAGAGGTTTCAAGGCTTCATTTCTTCACTGTATGCCCAGGCTACCGTAAAGTACCTAAGGGAAGAGACACACTTTAAAGAAATTTAGAAGTATACAAGTCCAATGACTTGTACCCTGCGCTGAGAATAGGAAGTGTGTATAATTCTAAAACTAGTGTGATCTTGACTTTCAGATGAAAAACAGTTGATTCAAAAGTTGCAGTCAGTACACTGTGAATGTAATTTGTGACGGAAAAGCACTAGAATATCAATCCAGGGAGTTCAGAGTTCATCACACTATCACATCTTCTCTTTGATCAATTAAATTTGCATTCTACAGCTCTGACGTGGATATGTATTATTTTAGTGTTTGGCACCATTTTTTCTGTTGTTCCTTCGTATAGGTTTATCTCTAGAGTTTTTAAAAGCAAGAAGCAACGAAGACATGTAGCGGTCTGTTATACTTTCTAAGAGTCTTCAGAAGGGTTAGGCTGTGACTTGATCTTAGAGCTGACCTTGCTTGGAGCTGGAGGTCCTTGCTACTTGTACGATTCTATGATGGTCAGTAACTGTAATTCTGAAATTTATTTTTTGCCATCAAGGAGGCTTGATGGGTTGCTGAATCTGTCACATTAGAAGTACATACCAAGAATGCAGACACCCTTGAACAAATATGGCTATTTAATATTACTATGTTTTAAGTAAAGTTTCTTTTTTTCCCCTTGTTTTTCCAATGGGCATTTTTTGCTTGAAATGAATGCTATGATTTAGCCCAGAGCTAGGAGAGATTTAACATTTCAGCATATATTCCTTTGCATGCTTTTTACTATGACTGTCAGAATTTATCATCACTTGAAGAGGTGTAATACAAAAATGCAGGAATCTCTGTTGAGATTATTCTCTTAACCAAAGTCTATGGGGAAAGTTATGAAAAATGTAGTAGGAAAATAACTCTTTTCCTTTGCAAGGTCGTTTTTCTCCCCAGACTTTTCCTAGGGCAAAATTTAGAATTATGAAAGTGTTATTTTTAAACACTGTTTCTCAGTCTGCTAAGATTTTATCCTCAAGGTACGAAAGAAGATTTTAGTGCCATATGGCAGTAGGGGTTGCTATGGGAATTATTCGTTGTTACTGAACGGTAGGGTGATTACTCAAAGCAAATTCCAGTGAACAGCTTTAATTCATGTGCTTCTTCTTCTTTGGGATTTAATCAGACTTTTTTAATATGTGTGCTATAACCACAAAACTCAGAAAAGTACTTTGGAGATAAAAAAATACATCTATTCACTGAGTAGTTCATACTGCTTCTCTGTTCACTTACCTTTTATTTGTGAAATCTGAGTCCAGAATTAAAATGATAAAGTCAGGGAATGTGTCCAAATTTATCTACAGTATGGTGTTGATAAATGACAACACTACAGCTTCCATAAGATTTTACACAACTAGGAGAAAATGTGATCCAGACTAGCACCCAGACTGTAGGCCCAGAATCACCTTAGAGGAAGGTTTTCTTTTTAGGACAGTGTAATTCTGCTCAGTACTTATGGAGGCAGTGTCGTTAAAGTAGTTCATAGTAAATACAAGAAAATTCAAATTCGTTTTCTTTCCAGATATGTAAGCAATTTACCCCTTTTGGAAAATTACCTCCTTTCAGATATGAAATATCTTTTGTGTATGACAAGTTTAAAATATTTGGGTTGTTGGTTTTTTTTTTTCCAGTTAAAATTTGCCCGTTATTTTCAATGAAAATTATGTATAGTATTGATATGCATCATGAACCTGACTCAGATATTGGTGAGAAAGTGATATATGTGAAAAAAAAGAAGAATTAACACTCTTGGGTTTATCTATTCTGTCAAGTTGTTTCACTTAAATCCAGACCCTAGGCACCTAGTAATTATCTGTGCACACTTGCTCTTTTACTGCTGTTCTAAGTGGCAAATTTGTTGCCTTTTGAAGTGACCCAGACACATAGGAAATTAGGCAGCATGCAGGCTTAAGTACTAGAAGTGGACTTCTTGGTTGAAGGAGCAGGATTCACTCGCTAGCATATATATCAAATATGTAGTCCTCTCTTGCAACACTAAAAATAAAACATACCTACAGTGCATGTAAGAATTAGTCTATAAGGCATGAAATACCTGTTTACAATCATAGCTTTCATTGTTAATTTACAGATACACTGAATCTATATCTTCTACCCAGACTAATTTATTCAAACAAAACTCCAAAATGAAACTGAGTCTGCATATACTCAATGCATTCCACACCACATTTCTAATATCTACTGATATGTAGTTGTGGGGAAGAATGAATCTTCAAATTAGTATCCTAAAGAATCCTAAATTTCACAGTGGGCTTTTTTATGAATGCCTAGCAGAAAGAAGAGGCTTTGTCATTCAGATTGAGCAATCTTTCATTATCTTTTTTAATTCCCTTTTCTAATTCTGGAACTGCACATGAAAAACAATCTGCACACACACAAATGTATCTAATTTGATGAGGATAACAGCAATAATCAAGTGGGTAACAAGAGTAAATGTTTACAAGCCAGGATAAAATGTATGATCTCATGGCTTTGGTGAAGATTTGAACTTAATTCCTTTTTTGACAGTGAAACCTAAAGGGTTTTAAGCATAGTTGTCTCAGGCAAGCCTCAGAAACCTACTAAATAATGACTGACAGTTCAGTACAAATCAGACATTTATACTAAAAAGTTATAAAAATGCTCAGCTTCACTAAGCGCTAATTTAATTAACATCAAAATTGGGATGCACGTGCTTGTATTTCCCTGGCACAAAAATATAAATACCTCCTCATCAATGAAATAACTCCTTTGTGGATACCAGGGTGCTTAGGTTTCACCTTAGCACCATTTTGATCTGGATATGAAGACAAAAAGTGTCTAAACTTTACTTGAATGTGAATGGACTATGGCAGAACTGCAATAAATGGGTAAATGCAAAACACAGCAATAACAATCACTTTCTGTACAAGATACAGTCATTAATGTTTTTGCCAGCTTATGTACTTAAGGTTATAAAACTTAAACACTGAAGAAGTGGATTATGTGGGTTTTATTTCACTGTGTATGAATTCTACCCTCTTATTCAACCCTCAAATTCTTATGAGCATTCAAATTTTACCTTTCTATTTCTGGTATAAATACACGTGTTCCTTCATCTAAATTATGTTGATTGAAGAAGAAGGCTTGAGCTTGCTCTTACCCTTCACGCAGCTTTTGAACAAGTTTTTGATACAAAAAACTCTGACTTAAGAGCTTTTTTTGTGTGTGTGATTTGCCTCTCTTGGTACTGCTGTAGTTGTCCCTGGCTGCCTTGCATCCTTATTTTGAGATGTTTGTGCAAGTTATCACTCTTCCTGATATTGCAGACATTATCCCTCTTCTTTTTGAGGAAATAGGGATGAAATAGTGAGCTATTTCCTCAGTTATTTCATCTGGAGAGTCCTCAGTAGTGGATGCCTTTTATTGAATTGGTCAAGATCATAAAAGTCACAGTCCTTGCAAGTCCTAATCAAGAGGTATTTGGTTATGCACAAAAATTTGAGCTGGAGAAATTAAAAATAACAGATTTGTCTTTGTTACAGTCTATTACTTTTGTCTATTGGGTATTGTCCCAGTATATCCTGATATTCTGCTTTAAGACGTTTTTTCTTCATTTTTTTCTCCTCATAAAACTACTGTCTTTATAATCTTCAGAAAAATATACTGTATGAATTACACTGGCTTAGTTATCATAATGTAAACTATGGACACCTTCTGTTGGGTTATTATTCCATTATTCTCCTACATATAGTGTGCTAAAATGATGTGAATAAGTTGAGGAATAAAAACCTTGTATTCCCGCATGAATTTACAGGGCTCTACTGAATGCCATTTCTCCTGAATGCCATTTCTCCTGAATGCCATTTCTCCTGTGTGCACAACCAATTTTAAAATTTGATCAAGCAGATTGTTCTAGCTTTAGAACTGACACTGATAGCATAAAGAAAAAGGAAATGTAATGATTATGGAAGTTTACAATCAATAAATAATGAATAGTAATTATTTATTAGACAGGAAATCGATGAAAGAAGTTTGTGCCCATTTTCATGTTGTCAAAATCACAACAGATAACTAGGCATAATCAATACAAAGCTAATTTCTAGACAAACTTAAGAAATGATTGATTCTATTAATATTTATGTGCTCAATACATCAGAGGCATGAACTTTTTCTGAGAAAGTAAAAATTTAGTACATTTCTCATACCTGCCCTTATTTCAAATATAGTCCCTGCATTAAAAAAAAATAAAAAAAATCTACAATGTTTTTAATTTTTTTCTCAATTACTGGACAATTAAAGGAAAATCAATCATAATATGGTATTAATAAAATCTCAGTTTCCAGTTAAACCTAAGGGTCTGGTTTTGTCCACGTATTCTTTTATAAAGAGAAATTCCTAAAAGTACAAAAGTTTGGCTCATTCCTTTAATCAGGTGTTCAACAATTCTTTTGTAAGACTTCTTATTAATCAGTAGGTAACTGTGTGGATGTCAGTAAAAGTATGTTCTTGTAAAGAGCAATGAGGAAGTGTGCTAAATGATATTTTAAAGCACTCAGCAATGAGACTGTGAATTATCTTTTTTTTTCCCTGTCACATAAAGAGGAACATAAAAATTCAAAAGAACTAAAGAACTTGTTAATTAAAAAAATGTATTTAGAAGATTTTTTTTTTCCCATCCCTCTCTTTTTTTTTAATTTAGAGATTTATAGAGGGTGTTACACAGCAAGAACTGCAATTTACATAGAAATGTATGATTGAGAATCTCCGTATTGTTCCGATCCTACTGTGTTATATCAGTATCAGCTGTGTATATTTCAGTAAACTGTGATTTTTAAAATACTTTCTGGATTTGATCAAGTCAGTACGTTTTCCAGCTGTGATATGGACAGTGCAATGCGGTATGTTTCTCTCATATCATCTGAAGTATTGCATCTGAGCTACTGCATTCAGTATCCTCCATCTGAAGTACTGCATTCAGCCCTGGGGCCCCCAGCAACACTAAGAAGGACCTAAACCTGTTGAAGTGAGTCCAGGGGAGGGCAGTAAGCATGATCAGAGGGCTGGAGCACCTCTCTTATAAAGACCGGCAGAGAGAGTTGAGGTTGTTCAGCCTAGAGAAGAGAAGGCTCTGGGGAGACATTAGAGCAGCCTTCCAGTACATAAAAGAGGCCCACAAGAAATGTGGAGAGGGATATTTTACAAGGGCATGTAGTGACAGGACAAGGGGAAATGGCTTTATGCTAAAAGAGGTAGATTTACCTTAGATATTAGGGAAAAATTTCTTCAGTGTGAGGGAGGTGAGGCACTGGAACAGGTTGTCCAGAGAAGCTGCAGATGCCCCATCCCTGGAAGTGTTCAAGGCGAGGACAGATGAGGCTTTGAGCAAGCTTGTCTAGAGGAAGGTGTCCCTGACCGGGGCAAGGGGATTGGAACTAGGTGATCTTTAAGGTCCTTACCAACCCTAACCATTCTATGATTCTATGACTGGACACAGAATTTGGTCTCATTTCTGGAAGTATAAAGGATGAGAAAAATGTGATGGTGCTAACTGATGATTTTTGTCTAAAGAAGCCCAGTGTGTAATTTCACTTTTTTTTTTTTTCCCCCACTGGTCGATATTTACTGCTGAAAAGAAGTGTGTGTGTGTTGATTATACGCTAAGCCAAAAGAATTCATATGCCTGATCCACAAAAGAAGAGAAAGGTCAGTGAGATGGATTACCTAACTATGCTTTGCCTTAATATGATTGAGAAAATAGAGTGCACTATTTCAAACTGGTTAGAGTCATAATGTGATTTGTATATCATGCCTACATCACTCTTTCAAATTATTTGACTGTGTTAGGCAGTAGGTCATACCTAAATTGTAATGACTCACTTTGCATTAACATCTATCTTGCTAGCTAGGAGCCATCACCATTACATTTCAAGGGCTCTCAAATAGAGTGATTAAAAAGAGAACATTTTTATGTGTAAGCTGTGATGTAGCTTTGCAATAAAAAAGTAGAATGAGAATTATCCATAACGCATTTTCCAGTTGCCTCAAGTAAAAGCTCCTATCTGTCAACAACTCATTGCAGATAATCATTTGTGATAAGGCAGAATCTTACTAACAGCAGCAGGAACTTCCCTGACTGCAGTTTCTTCTGAAACTGGTGTCAAAGGGGATTATCCTCTTTATAAATGTGTTATAAGTAGATTTTATTTATTATATTTTCAGATGTTAATTTACCTGAATATAATTCTACAGTAAAATCTGACTATTGCTGGGACTGCTTCACCCTCTAATGTGTACTAAAAAACCATCTTTCTTTACATATGCTGCATGCATAGCACACTGATGGCGTCTGATCTCATTTGGCCTTGAATGTCTCCAAGGATGCCACATCTACCACCTCTCTGGGTAACCTGTCCTAGTATTGCAACACCCTCGTTATAAAAAAAATGTTCTTAAATCTAGCGTGAATCTACCCTCTTTTAGTTTAAAACCATTATCTTTCTTATAGGCCCTCTTCAAGGGGACAACAGTAAGATCTCTTCAGAGCCTTTTCTTCTCCCAGACAAATATCCTCAGATCTCTCAGCCTGTCTTCACAGAAAAGGTGCTCCAGCTCTCTGATCATTTTTTGGCCCTCCTCTGGACCTGTTCTAACTGATCCATGTCTTTCCTGTACTAAGGCTGCAGAGCTGGATGCAGTACTCCAAGTGGGGTCTCACAGGAGCAGAGGAGAGGGGCAGAATCACCACCCTTGACTTGTTGGACACATTTATTTTGATGCAGCCCAGAATACTGTTGACTTTCTGGGCTGCGATAACACATTATTGTCTCATGACAAGTCCACCATGTCCACTAGTGCCCCCATTTCCTTCTCTGCAGGGCTGCTCCCAATCCCTTCATCCCATAACCTGTATTGATGCTGGGGATTACCCCGATCCAGATGCAGGATCTTGCAGCTGGTCTTGTTGAACCTCATGAAGTTCACATTTCCACTTCTTGAGTTTGTCCGAGTCTGTCTTCCCTCTAGCATGTCAACTGCACCACTCACCTTGGTGTTGCCAGCTGTTTGAACATTCTGCAATTGAAGGTGCAATCCATCCTACTCTCTGTGTCATTGATAAGGATACTAATCAGAACTGGTCCCACCACAGTCCCCTGAGGGATATCAGTGGTCTGCTGTAGCAGATGTTAGGGTGGTTGAACCTTGATACCATAGTTGTCCCTCTCTTATATTTGCCTAGCACTTTGACAATTTCCACTCCTCCTTTAATGCAGCCATCACCAGCTCTTAATTCATTTATACCTGACTTTTTTTTTTTTTTAAATAGTGATGAAAGAAACCATCTGGTTTCTTGTATATAAGATTTGTATCTTGAACGGCTTAGCTGGTGTAGCTACAAATGGATAGCTGCTGCTTCATCTTTGGTTTCTCATTGTTTATCTATTTCCTCTCATGAATTTATAATTTTTGATGAAACATAATACTGTAAGTTGGAGTAAATCAAAATTACAGTATATAACTTTTTTCAACGTTATATTTGTATGTTTTTGTGATAGATAAATGTAACACTAGTGTGTCAGCTGGGGCAACAGAAGGATTTCCATTTACATGGAATAAGAGTCTGCTTTGCTTGTATGTCCAGAGATTCATTCTAGGCAGTGTGTGGGAGAGCTAAAGGAGAAGGGGCTAAATTAGTTGAATTGTCTAAATTAAAGTATTTCTATAAACAAGTTTAGTCACCCTTTAAAAGTGCATTATGAGTATTACTTAATTTACATTTAAATTTTATGGCTATTTATGCCTTTTAATTTGCCAGTTGTTATAGACCTCATATTTGAGTAGCTTACTTTCTCATAGAATTTCTCCTCCTGCTCTTTGATGACTGTAAGGGGTCATAATTCTTTGTTTATGATCATCCACTCTGTTATTTGGAGTATCTGTAACATCAAAAATAAAGTATTACATGCATGACTTATCAGTACCAACAGCTAGCAAACAGATGATAGGGCATGGATACAATACTGAATATCAAGTCTGAATAATTGCCAATTCTATAAAAGTAGAAAAAGTATAAGTAAATTTATTAAGCTCATAGTTTAAAATCTTCCTAGAAAAAAAAATTGTTTTATTTCTTACTTATCTTATAATTGCATGGATTAGCATTTAAAAACGGGAACTTCAGTAAATTACAATGTATATTTTGTCTTGCAGAGAAAGATAAAATATTTAAGACATGAAAAAATTAATTTCTTCATGACCAATGCCTTGCAGGCTATTTGGAAGTGCTAGTAAGCTGACCCAGAGAAAGCCTAGCTATTTATTGAATTTTCATAGAAATGTGAAGATCCAGCTTGTAAAAAAAAGATGTTTCAAGATCAGGATTCATCTTAGTAAAAGAGCACTAGGTGTGCTCAATGAAAACAGCTAAAAGACAAAATCATGATAAAACACTGTAGTTTATCCTCCTTTTCTTGTGTCTTCATTGCTCCTTCTTTAAAATCTTATCATCAGCTGATGCTGTATTACATGAGATAATTCTCAGTGGTATGGTCAGTAAAATCCCAATTGACAAAACATGAGGAAAGCAGAACAAAATTTAAAAAAATCCAATTACCCTTCTACAGGAAAAATAAATTACTGTAGAGTTTGAGTCTTACTACTGTTCACCTGTCAGAATACCTAGTCATTTTACAATAGTCTACAATCACATAGGATTTCCTTTTGATACCAGGTCAAGCCTGTTGCTGAAGTTGACCGTACTTGTTACCATTTTCTCCTGTTAAAAAATTCCCTCAACAATGTTTAAGATCTGCTGGCATTGTCAGTTCAGTGCTGCAGGATACTGCAGCCCACCATACAGCAGACTTGGAGAAGAGAAAAAGCATTTGGTAGTTAATGTTCATGTGATTTTTGCACAGAATTTTGTATCTCCAGATACCTTCATGTTGTGCAGCCCTGATCCCTGATTAGATCCATCAGTAGACTTTTCAATTTTAGCAGTAACTGGAAAGCAGAGTTTCACTGATACTAGAAAATATCAAATCATTATACAGACAGAAATTATTTCCTCCAGCAATGACTCATTTATTCCTGAGGTAATCAGTTTCTTAAAAATCACTTAGAAAAGCCTAAATGCTTTCTTTGAAATAATTTCTTTTCAAGAAATATTTCTCAATGAGGTTAAGCTTATATAACAGCTAGAGAAAACTACACAAAAAATAAAACTATAATTAGCAGTGAACAATGACAGAGCTTGGAGTGACTGTGAGGTTGTTCCCCAATCAGTATTTATCACTGAATGATGATTCTCATTATAACTATGCAGTAGTCACTTCAATATGTTCATACTGATTATGAGACAATTTAGAAGAGGATGAAAAGGGCCAGACTCACCCCTTAAGTAGCATATATAAAGTAATTTTTTTTGTATAATGGCAGCTAAAGTGATCAATATTGCAAATGCAGATACCTGGTATATAAAGAAAAAGTCCATGTAATTAAAAAGGTTGGCATTTGATTGTCAGTCTTGCAAGGATATATGACTATTCTTGGAAAACAGGAGTCACTACTGAGTATTTCTGGGGAACAGAATGTTTCTGAAATTATTTGTCTTATTCTAAGATTTTGATACTTTAGTTATCAGTAATTTCTTGATGTGGAATTACTTGATTGGATGGTTATAAAAGTATTCTCTTTAGAGATGTAAGTGGATATTATACTGTCAGTGTGAAGTAGTATGGAAATTACAGTGTCAAGGCAGTGTATTTCATGGTTTATCATTCAAATATATCTGTTTGAAAAAAACTGATTTTTGCTTTCACTTCCCCTACAATGTATAAATTCTGGGTCAGACCCTCTTTTTTTTTTTTTTTTTTTTTTTCAATTGCTACATGTATGATTCTTTCTCTTTACATACCTTTATGTTATTCTGGAGCCAGCTAGAACTGCCATACCAGAAACATCCACTTACCTTTCTGCATAAACTCAATGCAGTAATTTTGACAGTATCTGACAATTTAATCATCCACGTATTTATTCTGAGGAACTCAATATCTGTATTTGAATTGTTCTGGTGTTACAAATGACAGAGCTCTGAAACGCTGGATTTCCAACCTTTCAGAATGAAAAAGTTAACTGCTAATAGTTACTGCCTGGGAGACTGAGAATTTAACAGATACATATGAGAAAATAACTGAGGGGAACTAGTAGAATGGTTGGAAAGACATGAATCTGTAGATCAAATATACTTGAGAAATTCAACGTAGATAAGCTTCTCATGTGCTCTGTAAAGAATGCAGAAACTTTGCGTGTCTTTGCATAACAGTTCAATAGAATGATAATTAAAGCAAAGGATTCGGATGTGTATAATATGAAATGCTGTCCAATTATCTGTCAAATATTTATATTGTTATTGTAAATTTTGTTAAATTTGTAACTCATAACAATAAATACAAAGAAGAGGTGGCAATGACAGGGAAGGGGAAGACCCAAAAGCCTCCATGCACTGTGTTAGAGATTTTCCAACAGGATATTTCAGTGGAATATTCAGTGAATATTTGTCAAATATACTTAAATTTTCCATTGTCCACTTTTTTACATTAAAGTGTGTTTTTTAGTAATGCAAATTGAAAAGGAAATATTCTCATCCTCTACTTAAAATATTGTTGGTAAACAGAGTTAGTACTTTTGGTGTCCAGCATTTTTTATTCCAAAGTTCTACTACTGTTTATGCTACATCTCCTGTTCTGACTGTGTTTTGGAGCAGGTGGAACATGGCATTTGTCTCCTGCCCATGTGTAAGTATTCCTCTGAGTGCTGTCCACATATGAAAGAGTTTCTAAGAATCATGATGAGTACCCCAAAAGGGTACTTTGCTGTTACTAAACTAACTGAGAATAATGCTCTATTATTCCATTGCTTGTTTTGATTTATCTCTAATCTTTAAGAGGCAAGAATTCCCTCATGTCAATGCACTTTAATCTGCTGCCTTACATTTCATAATGAAAATGCTGCATATCACAACATTAAGGTTTTACATAACATCTTTGCATCTGGGTAACAGTGAGACCACAGTGTTTTTAGAGATTTGATATTGCTAGTAAAATTTTTTCATATGACAAATTTAGCCAGAAATAATAATAATAAAAAAAACAAACAACAACCCTCTTAATTTAGTTTATTATGAATTTCCTTAGTGGCTGATTGACAGTTCATTTTTCTGCTATTTAAAATACTAGTAATGAGAAGCTGAGAGGGTTGTGTGAATAGAGACTAACCAGGCCCCTTGCGAATATACAGTTATTCAAGCTCCTTTCTGTAATGACACAGATACTCTGTTTCATCAGAACTATCCTGCATCTAATATGCTTCCCCAAGTAAGAGGGTTTCATTAAAAGGCAGTTAGATGTGAAACCAAAAGTAAATAATTTACATATTAAAGCCACATTTTTTTTAAATTTAAAATACTTTCAAAGTATCCTTCACAGATTAGCAGATTTAATTACCTACAACTGATGTTACTGGTAAATGGCTTTGGAGACAAAGTGGAAAATGACAACCTTAATCTGTATTTTGGGATGCCTGCTACATTTTCAAGGTAATTACTCAGCCTTAATTCCCAGATTGCATCATTTAATTCAGTTTACACAGCTGCTGAGGCTCCTGTGAGGTGATATGGTTCAAATAAAGGACCAGGCTTATCCCTAATGTGATTCAGCCTACTATGCTAGAACTCACACAAAATATGTCAAACGCTAATTTAAACTAATTCTATAACTAGTATCCAGTGGACATAAATTTTCCCTTACATTAAAAAAAGTATTATTACAGTGTATGCAACTACATTTAAACTTTTACTACATCTGTAATAAATCATTCATTAACAAAACAACTGAATTGTCTGTAGTGTAAGTCTATTGTTGTTCATCAGTTATCATAAATATCTTACAGGTGTGAGCTCTGCAAGTGGAATCAAGTGATGATGAGGATAATGGTACAGCCAGGTTGGAGGTGTTGCCAAGGTTAAGTTGGCTTATGCCCTGCATCAAAACTACTTCCATAAATTAAAAAGGATGGGTCATTGTCATAGGAGACTCTTTCTAAGGACAACACAAGGCCCAGTACAAGGCCCAGTAAACACACTTGTGAGAGAAGTCTGCTGTGTCTCTGGGGAACAGGTTAAAGATGTGAAAATAAAATTTCCTACCCTGCTATGTCCCTTGGATTATTAACTGTTACTGATTTTTCAGTTGGGCAACAAGAATTCTAAGGGCAGTAAACAGAGCCTTCAAGGCCTTGAGACAACTGCTTAAGGGATAAGGAGCACAGGTAGTGTTCTTTATCCTTCCACTTACAGGAAATAGTGAGGGAAGAAACAGGCAGAGCAGCAGGTCAGTACCTGTCTCTGAGCCTGGTGTCACTGGCAGAATTCGGGTTTTTTTCTGCTTGATATACATAAACCCCAGCCTGCTGGCAACAGACAGGGTACACCTGTCTCAAAGGGGAAAGCACAATTCTGCTTTTCTATGTTGCATCACTCTTTCTAGAAGTCCTAAATTAGATTTTACTTTTACAATTTATTATTTCTGTCCTCACCATTTTTGTTAACCAGTGAACCAAAGATACCTTGGTAACAGTGAACGGATTACACATTGTCAGTTCCCTGGGCATAACAGCAGGCTTTTTGACATTATGCATCGTGGTCTTAAAGTTCAAATTTTGAAGCCTCCAAATTGTTTTCTTTGTTTAAAACTTTCAGTAACTTTCAAAATATGTTATCTGTACACACAGAGTCTGATACTTCATAACTGTACTGAAAATTTCACTTAAATATTTTGATTTTTTCTGCTATTTAAGCAGACCTTCTTTACTTATTTTATCTTATATTTCCAAATTGCTGCATGTACTCTTTTTATATATATAATATTTCCCAAAGATCTTTATGAAGTAAGTTAAGATTATTATCTTACTATCTTATTATGATAGCTTTTATTGCTTCTAAAGTATTTATGATACAGCAGGTTTAGCTTTCTTTCTCTGTTTCACACACACATATATATATTCTGGTAATATCTGATCAACTAAGGTAAACCGTTCTGCTTTTTCAGCCATATTTTTTAGATACAAACTGTTACAATTCCTTCATTTAAACCATATTTTGAATACCAGTTAGGTGGTAGACTAAAGTCTATGGAGTTAAGTATCTAAGAGAAATCTGATCAAGAACTTTAAAATATGTTTTCTACAGGTTCAAATAATACAATTAATCTAAAATATTTTCAGTTGTCCATATCTTTTAAGCTATATTTCTCTACAGACAACTCACTTCTGTGAAATTTTCTATTAAATTTTTAATTATATTAACAGATATCCTTGCCAGCTTCTGATTTGCCAGATGAAGATGTGATTTTTCCAAGCAAAGAATCTGAACAAGCTTAACAAGCTGTTTCTCTAGCAGACAATTGGTTGCAAAGGTTTCCAAATGGCCATTTAAATGTGATATTGGTGTTAGTGGTGTACCTTAATTATCCTGCTTCTTCTAGTTTTAATGAAAATTCTACACTTCTGTGATACATGTTGGTGTTTTCACAATGCTTGTGCATTCTAAATCTAAAAATCACAAGATTTATGAGAGCATAAGAGCAAGAACAAAGGAGCTTTGAGACAGCTTTTGTAGAATTCTGATTAGCTGTATTTTAGTAGGCAGATAGATATTAGGTATTATTAATATTTCAAGAATAATGGCTAACATAAAGTTCAGGAATGTGGCTCTAGGAATACACCCTTATTCTCTGACAAGGCTCAGAAATTAGATGGAGCGGAAAAAAAAAAAAAAAAAAAAAGTAGTGTAACTGTAGAAAATTTCAGTTGTATTTTTGTTTTCCCTGGCCTAGAAAATCAGCTAGCATATTGCTATTTAGCTCCGCAGGCCATAATATATTTAGACAATATGTAGATGGAAAAGTGCATAATTCAGTAATCTCTAGATACTCATGAGTAGATATTCAAAGTTCAAACATGACTGAGAAAACAGGTAAGACTTAAACTTACAAGGTGACAAGACATAGAAATTGTGTTTGCTCTTAGGTTCAAAAACAGTGAGATAAAATTTATCTTAAATATCCATAGAAGACATAGTTTTGCAGTAAACCCACTCCTTTACATGAGGCTTGAATACCTGATTTTGTCATATCAATTTTACCTAAAATCTTTTTTTAAAATAATAGTGTCTCTCTTATAAGAGGTCCTAATGTGGGAGCAGAATCTAGAACCTAGATGTGTTTGCACTCTTCCATTGAAGAACTCCAAATTACAGAATGAGATTTTCTTCATCCCCCTCAGGTCCCATAAATCTTAGGATTTTGGCTGAGCAATAAGTCAACATGAAAAGCTATATAGTGTCTTTTCTCAGTCTTACTTCTGTCAAGACAGTTTTACACATCTTAGAAGGAGGAGCAGTGTGTTCAACCTCCCTATATCAAGGTCTGCCCAGGGTTATGGGCTTCAGCTACTAAGCCTCTATGAAAAGGGGCATAATCAAACTATCTCCATTGTAACGAGGAGTGACAGTAGTAGGATTGAATCAATATGAATATCTGAAGGGGGCCTGCAAGGGTGCTGGAGAAAGGCTTTTCATCAGGGATTGTAGGAAAAGTGTTTTAGAAGTTTTTATGAGCAAAAGGAAAACAAAGAGCTCCCTGTCCTGGGTTTAGCAGTGGCAGTCATTTTTCTCTTTCTTGGTAGCTGGTGCAGTGCTGTGTTTTGACTTTCAGCTGGGAACAGAGCTGAAAAACAATGATGTTTTGGTTTGGCCAAGGACTTTGTAGACCTCATGCTCTGCCAGGGAGGAGGGAAGCCGGGAGGAAGCAGAGACAGGACACCTGACCCAAACTGACCAAAGAGGTATTCCATACCACAGCACGTCATGCACAGGATGTAACTGAGAGGAACCCGGAAGAGGGAGAGTGGACCGCAGGGTTGGAGGAGGTATCGGTCGGTGCTTGGTCGGGCTGGGGGGGCAAGTTATCGGTCGCCTGGTGATGGGGTGCTGTATTCTCTTCCTTTGTTATTTCCTTTATCATTATTATTATTGGTGGTAGCAGCAGTGATTTGTGTTATACCTTAGTTACTAAACTGTTCTTATCTCAACCCGTGGGAGTTGCATTCTTTCTGATTCTCCTCTCTGTCCCTCCGAGAGTAGGGGGAGGGCAAGAAAGGAGGGGAGCGAGTGAAAGCTGTCTGGCGTTGGTTAAACCACGACAGTTCTTTTTGGCGCCCAACGTGGGGCACGAGGGGCTGAGATAACGACAGATCTGACCGTCACAATGCTGATTTATTGGCTCTCAGAGTTGTTCCTCTTGATCTCACAGCATCAGAATGTTGTAACTTACTTAGAGCCAGTATTTGCTGTGTTAGTGTTTATCAAGTGTGGGGCTTGGGCTAAGGTTCTTGTCTCACTATACTTTATGGCAATAACTTGTAATACGGGTGGGCTCCAGCAGCAGGGCGGGACGGACGTGGCCGTGGACTGGTACCTGGCCGTCTGGCTGCTCCTCACCGTCCTGGCCCTCACCCTCGCTTCCGTCTGCGTGAGGCTCTGGCGAGCCGAGGGGGGGCGGCCCCGGGAGCCGGCGGCTGCTGAAGCGGCCCGGGAGAGCGGCTCCGGGGACCAAGCGGGAGCGGGACCGGAGGCCGCAAGGGGACGGCGGCCGGTGGAGGAGGTCGGGGCGGTCGTGGAGCGGAAGGAGGCGGCTGCCGAGCAGCGGCAGAAGGCGGCGGAGGAGCCGAGCTCCGCGTCCGATCCCAGCCCCTCGACGGCCGAGAGCATTCCCCGGAAGCCGCCCGCCGAGCCCCAGGAGGACGCAGAAGACCCCGCAGCATTTCCCAGCAAGGCAGAGGAGGAAGAGCTGGACTCAGAAGAGAAGCTGGCTGTGGGACAGCCGGCAAGCACAGCAGCTACACCAGCCCCAGTGACAAGCACAGCAGCATCTCTTGAGAGTTCTAAAGGTTTTGGATGGCCTTTGGGTATCCCTGGGACCTGCCTGCTGATTGTGATGGGAATCAGCATGTTGGCACACACACAGAGTGTGTTTTACCCACCACCATTTTGTCTGATCCCAAAATTTAAGCAGAGTCGAGTTTGGGTCTTGTCTGGGGTTAGACGACGATATGGGAGGATCAGGAGGTTTCCCCCAAGGCTGGACAGCCATGAGTGGCAGGGCATGTGGGACAGTATGGGCAAGTATATAGTCCACTGGGCCCCTCCAGTGCTTTGGAAACATTGGAGATGGAAGGCAGCTGTATAGAGTCCCCAGCAACAAGCTGCAGAAACTGCTGAAGGGGGCAGTGAATTATTTTTGGCCCGGTGGGCCCATGACCCTTAAGGCCATCAAAGCAGAGATGCAACATCGAGATGGACTCATGATCGAGGGGTGGACTTAGCAATGGACACTACTGCCCAGGTTATTCATGTGTGTGAACACTGCACACAGCCTCTCATGCTCTGAAAGACTGTTACAAGAGATGGAGCCTGACATCATGGACCAGATGGACTCAGCAGCTTTATAGGGACTGGTCCATGCACTACGATGAGAGTGCACTTAGATAAGAGTGATGGTATATTGAAAATGTGGGATCTGAGCATGACGTGAATGGTATGGAATAAGGGGTGGATAATGTCCTGGGTTTAGCAGTGGCAGTCATTTTTCTCTTTCTTGGTAGCTGGTGCAGTGCTGTGTTTTGACTTTCAGCTGGGAACAGAGCTGAAAAACACTGATGTTTTGGTTTGGCCAAGGACTTTGTGGGCCTCATGCTCTGCCAGGGAGGAGGGGAGCCGGGAGGAAGCAGAGACAGGACACCTGACCCAAACTGACCAAAGAGGTATTCCAATACCACAGCACGTCATGCACAGGATGTAACTGAGAGGGACCCGGAAGAGGGAGAGTGGACCGCAGGGTTGGAGGAGGTATCGGTCGGTGCTTGGTCGGGCTGGGGGGGCAAGTTATCGGTCGCCTGGTGATGGGGTGTTGTATTCTCTTCCCTTGTTATCTCCTTTATCATTACTATTATTGGTGGTAGCAGCAGTGATTTGTGTTATACCTTGGTTACTAAACTGTTCTTATCTCAACCCGTGGGAGTTGCATTCTTTCGGATTCTCCTCTCTGTCCCTCCGAGAGTAGGGGGAGGGCAAGAAAGGGGGGGAGTGAGTGAGTGAAAGCTGTCTGGCATTGGTTAAACCACGACACTCCCTAAAAAAAAAAAAAAAAAGCTATTGCAACAACAACAAAATGATGTTAACAAGCTTTACAAACCTTTGTGCTTAAAATTAGCAAAGGTTTTAATGCCCTAAGATGAGGATTCTGGATCAACCCTCAGATAGGTATGAAAAGGTGGAAAAAAAAAAAAGAAAAAGGCAGTTAAATTTAACATGATGTTTTCTATAGGTGAGGAGATTCCAAGTTTTGAAGCCCATGTGGTGTTTTATTCCCATGTTTCAGGGTGCTTAAAACATTTTTTTCTGTTTAATATTTACTTCCACTAAATAACTTTGCAGAACCAAATTATTCTTTGGGATATTACAGTAATTTAGTTCTGGGGACAATAATTACATTTCCATTGTTTAATGAAATGTCTTTTCTGTATACCATAAAAGACAAATACTGATTGAAACAACATACACATTAAAAATTTATCTTAAATGCGCTAAATATTATTGTACCTCTAAAATAAGCTTTTTTCCTTTCAAAATATGATACAGTAAATGAATGTCATAAAGGCTTTTTTATAAGAACTTATTATTAAGTAAGATCTTAGACATTATACTTTTTTACACACATACACCCCTTAGTGGAAGATAATAATCCTCAAAAGTAAGCAACAGTTTTTCTTTTTAAAAAAAAGCCTGAAGCCCTTTAGGATATTTTGCTCAAGAAACTCTCATTAACAAACAGAAATCTTAATTTCTTGTTGTAAAATAAATGTTTTGGAACAAAATTATCTTCCAAAATGAAGTTTAAATGACATTTCTGACACTATACTATAAAAATCTACACCATAATTTGTTACTTAAATTTCTGCCTTTATATTCATAGTCAAAAAGCAGACACTTCTTCAGGAACACTCACCCTGTTTTGAAGTAAAGTTTATACATGTCTCATCTTTAAAGTATCTGTTTCTGTCCATTGAGCATGTAATGATCCTAGTGTGATCAGCTCAGACATAACTGTCTAAACTGAAGGCACCTAGAGTGTGTCTATCATCTCTCTTTTCAATGTATTAATTAAATGAATGTGCCCACTTTGGATAGAAGTCTTAGCTATCATTATGCCCTAGATCAGTCAGTAATGCTTAGGGTGAGAATCATCTCAACAAGAGTATGTTTCTATTTAATATAAGACTAACTATTCTTTGTACTCAATTACTGTACTTTGACTACCAGGATCCAAAGACAGTTAGCTTAAAAGTGAACACCAGCACTGTAAATAAGAATGGTGTGAATTAAATCCCACAAGTAAATTTTGATGACCCTTTTCCCTTTTTGTCTAGGTAAAATTCTCAGCTTATAAGGCAATCCTTTCTTCTCAAATTAATTCAAAATACTGGGTTTCCTGAGTTTCCTACTTTAACTCAGTATCATGCTTTAAGCCCATTCAGCAACCCAGAACCACACAGCTGTTCGCTTACTTCACCCACCCGAACACCAACCCCCCCCCCTCCCCGAGGGATGGGGAGGGGCATCAAAAGAATGTAACTCCCATGGACTGAGATAAGAACAGTCCAGTAACTAAGGTATAACACAAAACCACTGCTGCTGCCACCAATCATAATAATGATAAGGGAAATAACAAACGGAGATAACACAGCCACTCACCACCCGCCGACTGATACCCAGCCCGAAGGAGCAGTGATCTAACTTTTCCGGGTAACTGCCCCCAGTTTATATACGTGTTGGGGTATGGAATACCTCTTTGGCTAGTTTGGGTCAGGTGTCCTGTCTCTGCTTCCTCCTGGCTTCCCCTCCTCTCTGCCAGAGCATGAGACTCACAAAGTCCTTGGTCAGACTAAACATTACTGAGAGACAACTAAAAACATCAGTGTTATCAGCATTATTCCCAGGCTGAAAGTCAAAACCACAGCACTGCACCAGCTACTAAGAAGGAGAAAAATGACTGCTACTGCTGAACCCAGGACACTCAGTCATGGCTTTTTTTAGCATTTACTTACTCTCTCCTCCCCATCATATCAAATCTGACCACTTTCTTTTAAATATGTAGTCTATTCACATCTTACCCACCATCTTTCATTTAGTGTGAATAGGTTAGATAGTAAATCTGATAAGCAATTGTTACCATACTTTCTAGTCCACTTGTTTTTATACAAAACAGGCTTAGAGTTGGGCTTGTTCAGCCTGGAGAAGAGAAGGCTCAGGAGAGACCTTATAACAGTCTATTAATACCTAAAGGGGGACTACAATGAATCTGTAGAGGAGCTTTTTATGAGGACATCTAGTGACAAGGGGGAATGGCTTCAAACTGAAAGAGGGTAGATTTATATTAGGCATAGGGAAGATAACTTTTTATTATGAGAGAAGTGAGACACAGATTTCCCAGTGCTAACTTGTGGGTTCCTTATCTCTGGAAGTGTTCAAGGCCAGGTTGAAAGGAACTTTGCTCAGGTTGGTCTAGTGGAATGTGTCCCTGGCCATGGTAAGGAGGTTGGAACTGGATGATCTTTAAAGTCACTTCCAACCCAAACCACGTGTTTTATGGTTCTAAATTGTTCTCCCCTTTCTCCCCCTTTGCCTTACATGCTTGAGAGGCTAAAACTTCGAATAAAAATTGGTGATATAAAATAATACTGGTTTCTCCCCCTTAATATGTCTCTAAAACTCTTAAATGAATTTAAGTAGACCACCCCAAAACTAAGAAATTAAAAACAATTGAGCTACTGATATGCTGACATTGGAGTCCATCACAAGTTATTGTCCCTTTGTACTCCTTTATTAGCTTCTACCACTTGTTTATTGCTGTAAACTGCAAAAACCCCAAGGCAGCTACAGTATTTCTGTTAAATTTTTATATGGCAGTAAGAAAAAGAATTAAGTTCCTCTGCATAAACACGAATAATAATCATCATAATCATGAATAATAAATGAATTAAAACCTAACCATTTTTCTGCCAAAGGGTCTTGTTTCTACTCTGCAGAAGGTGAAACAAAAACTTAGGTACTGAGTCTGAGACTGAAATCAATTGGAGCTGAAGTACCTTAGCCCCTTTGCTATCAACACCTCTAAGTGCTGAAGAATAAATTAGTAATTCCTGAAAGGCCTTTTCTTTTGTGTTCATCTTTTTTTTCTTCTTTGATGTCTGCTTATAACTACCTTTGCCAGAATGTTACTTCTAAGTAATGTCATTTCTCCAAACAAATAATATGAAGGCATTTCCTATTACCATTGCAGTAAGGCTTCACAGACATTGGTATTCAGTCTAGGTTTGTAATCCAAAAGCAATTGTGACACAATCAGCATTTCTAACAACAAAGCCTTTGTTTGGCAATGGATTTGGGCTTTAAACAGATTAGAATGACAATTTTTTGTGTGAACGCAAATGGCAGTATTTAATCAAGGTGTTGCAATTATACAAAGCATTTCAAAGCTTTAAAAATAATTTTCTGTTGCAGAGTCTTCAGCAACTTACTACTACAGAAACATAGTACCACACAAGCAATGGCTAACCTACCTGTGAGTTTCATGTATATAGAGTTCCTCTCTTTTAGAAATGGAGGCTAAGTACTGTCCAGATCACTACTTACTCCATTACAGTCTGCAAAGATTTTCTTCCTGTTATGACTTTAGGGTATTTTTGGAAACTGTGAACAGAGATGAAATTAAGACAGCTTTGCAGACTTAGCATGCCACAAACTCCTCTATGACTCAATTCTGTATCATTTGTAACACTTCTTGAGATAAAAGACAGGTACTGGGCAAGTTACTGCTGTTGGCTATGAGGAAATATTCAGGCAGAGACAATCTAGAATAAACAGCTAAAAAAAGGGATGGAGGGAGATACTGTGTTCTGTGGTTTCAGTCTGAGCAACTCTCTAACATAGAATATAATAACTATAATATTAATAAAATTCTTACCTAGTATTTAAGTCAGGCCTGAATTTTTTTCTCAAAGAACGGGTATGAGGTTAAATGTAGGGAATGTACAAATTACGAATGGTTCTATTTTTAAAAGTAAAATATCAGGAAAAAAACCCAACTTGATTCTATTTAAAAATGTTAATATTTTGTTCCCAAACTAAAATATCTAAACATGCTTTTATGTTTCAGGAAAGCTGAAATTACAAGTCGATTTTTAGCAGGTATCTCCGGTAGCCTGAACCCAGGACACCTGACATTTTGCTATGTGGAAGCACCCCTTTAATTATTTTCGGTTATACAGTGTCCCTGAAGCAAGACAGAAGATGATGTATTTTCTTGATACACTAGTCCATCCAGAAGGCTCAATCAGCACAGGCTGAAAATACAGATCTTCAAACCAAAACTTTGATTAGATGTGTTAGTGGCTCTTAGTAACTTTAAATATTCTATTCATTTTCTTCAATAATTAGTATTTTCAGCAACAACAATTATTTTTCTACTGAAATATTAAATAATTCAATAGTTGGTGAAAAAAGGTGATAGCTGTAATAGTTCTTACAATACTGCAGCAAGGAAGGGTAGATTTGGGAAGACAACTTTGAAATATATATACATATGCTTAGTTTCTTTTTGGTCAGTTGCTGAAATCATGAATGTATAATGCATATATGCATATAAAAATGCATACATATTAACTATGTGATATATGCTGCAGTGTTATACCATGTATCAGGGAAAGTTTAAACAGGAAAAATACTTTGAGACAGTTTTGCCTGCTTTACTGTTCGTTCATGTCAAGCATTCTGGCATTCAGTGTATTACCCTACGCATCACTAGTGCATAACAGCAATGTCAGAAGCTAGAAGAAAAAGGAAAGAAAGTAGATTACATTAGCCCTCAGGGTTACCTGAATTGTGTTTCACCTATGGTGATAACAGTTGTCAGTGGAACTTACAGAGTGATTGATCACTGATTCCTGATATTCTTTTGTGCTTAATGGTCTTTGAACAAATACATTAAATACCTGGTAACCACCTGTCTGCCAACAGTCATGGTACAAAGATACTGGAAATAGGAAACTGTATTACGTAGCCAATGTCAGTCCAGTTTTGATGACTTGCTATCTTCCCTCTGCCCCTTCCTCTTCTTCTTCTTCTTTTTCTTTTTTTTTATGCATATGTGGCAGTTTTGACAATTTTCATAACAGAAGACTTTAATGCGGCAATTGTGATACCAGTAGTGTGCTGACCTCTGACAGATATAAAAGGGTAGTGTGTGATACTTTGATGCCAAAAAGCTTTGGCACAGCTTGAGGATGCTAACAAAGTTGTTTCCTGTCAAGCAAACCCTGATGAGAATAACAAATATTTTCTTATAAGTTTTCTCACTGATAAATGAATCTTTGGCCATGTAAATATACGTGGTAGTGGTAGGGATATAAAGAAATATAGCAAGATTCAAACATAGACACGATGTTAATAGCTCACAGTTCTGCTTGTGATTGCAGGCTCACAGTTCCAGGAGAGTTTGAGGTGTGCAAAGATACCTTTGTGCATTGATCATACACTTTCATTGATAGAGAGTTGAAATTAGACCAGAAACATTTCCATCCTGAAAAGAAATAACAACATCAGGCAATTAGACAAATTCTAAATGAAAATGAGAAATTTCACAGAAAACAAGATCTAAAAAAAAAAAAAAAAAAGTTTTGATTAAATAATGTCAAAGTGTTTATCGTCAATGTGAATATATTTCTTTGGTAACGACTGTTTAAAATATGCAGTCATTATACCTGATAAAGTAAGAATTAAATTGAATGCTACTAAACAAATCAAAATAAGTCAAAAGGAAAAAAAAATAAAAAAGTAAATACTTCTTATTTACATTTTAAATTACTGAAATTAAGTTAGAAAACCAACACAGTTCAACATGAGTGTGTCAGAGTTTCTGTTTTAAATGAAAGTATGCTTGCTGAAGAAAAAAAATGGTTCTATTTTTTTCTGCCAGTTGTGTATGTAGAGTGTTGGCTATTTTGCTAAATGCACCAGGACAGCGGAAACATCTAAAACTTCTGAAAAGCCAGAAGATTTAAATGCAAAAAACTAGTGTCAGAGAATAACTCTATGAGGAAATTGTTCGGAATGTTCTCCTGCCTGGGGAGAGTTGCAACAGCAATGTCAGAAGCTAGAAGAGAAGAAAAAGGAAAGAAAGTAGATGACATTAGCCCTCAGGGTTACCTGAATCAGACAGAACAAGAACAGCGCTCATGGGACTGTTAGCTCTGAGTGAATCATTTGCGGACACTGAGGACAATAAGAGCTCCTGAAGTAGAACGTTTTGATTTTCTTACAAAGCAGGCAGAAGGAGAAGAAAGTGACCTTTCTAATGTTACTATTTAAAAGCAGAGCACCTGGCATTTGCCAGAATTCTGGTTCATCTGTGTTTTCTTGATAAAAAGACCAATTTCTGGCATTAGCTGAAGACAGGAAAAAAAAACAACCCAAAAAAACCTAAAAAACACTGAATTTACTTTTAACTCCAGCAAAAGTCTACTACCTGTTTTTTGGAGTTCAAAGGCCATTAATGATTAGTTCTTCCCTAGCACTTCTCATTAAAAACAAAGAAGTTGCAGATACTCACTGGGGCTTGGGTGATTGTGGATTGTTGGAACTATTGAGTTATTTCAAGATGGATCTTTTTATTTGGATATTGGTTACACGGGCTTTTTTGTTGGAAAGAATTACTAAAACTTGATAAAACAAACTACTTTTTTTCTATAACCTAACCATTAAAAATTATTGATCTTACTAAGATTTGGCTTTGCTAAAAATGCATCTCATTTATAACACTATGTTCTATCATATTGAATGAAGTTATAAGATTTTTCTGCCAGTAACTTTTTCTTTTTTTATTATTTTTTTTGGAATCTCATAGCAGAAATGCCTGGATCTACTTGATCAGCTATTTTAGTAAATATAGAAGGAAAAAATCCCACGTTATTTAAAACTTAATGCTTGTTAGTATCTTTTGAGGCTTTTTTCTTCTTTTTTTTACTGTAGTACAGGTGTTTGTGAAAGTACCTGGCATATTAATGCTAATATTATTCACTACAGTATGAAAAGATAATTATGGAAATGATATTTGAGCACCCCTTCCCACCTTCTGCCGCATCCCACTCAGCGGGTTGGGGGAGGTTATCTTTTACCATACTCTGTAGGAGAAACCACCAGCCCTCCAGAGTCTGAAAAATGAAACAAATAATTTCATTATAAACTTCCCTAAATCTATCAGGAGGAGCAAAGGTCTGGGTAAGTTCTTCTTATAAAAGATCAGAAGTAGAGGGAGAACATAAGAAAGGAAACAAAGAAAAGAAACAGAAACAGAACCACTACCTTATAAATCTGGCAATGTCTTCTGAGTGAGTGAGTGAAATTGAAACCTTTCAGGTGTAGTCCTTTTGACACAGAGGATTAATCAATGTACAAGGGGGTTGTACAAAGGAGTAGTACAAGGGAGTCATACAAGGGGGTTGTGTAGAAAGCATTGTTTGCAAATACCTGTCAAGTTTGCCATGCAGTACCAGGACAATAGGCTATTGACAAGGCAAACAGTCTGATAAGGGGAAGAAAGAGACTAAGGAGGAGCTACTTAGTTGCAGTGAAGACCAGCTTTGTTGTTTGGACTTTGACCAGACTCCTAAAGAGCATAGGTGATGGCTAGAGGTGAAAAGTTCAGGCTAGAGGAAGACTCATTTGCTTCATCTTAAAGACCCCTACTCACAAGAGGAAGACTCATTTACTTCATCTTGAGCCCCTCGCCGATGACCGGGGGGGGGGGGGGGAGCCACTGCGTAGGCACAAAGGATCTTCTAGCTCATTATAATACAAAGTGGGGATAGGACATGAATATGTATAGGCGTATTGTGCAACCCTATGAATATATATAACTTTAGAGAATAAATGTAGGGGGAAACAACACTGAGGTACGCATGCCTTTGGAGGAGCTATCCCCCATGTGTCTCAGTGCTGAATAAAAGCATACCTACTTTACAGCTTTAACGAGTTGTGGAGTCTATCTGCATATCACTTTGATGCACTTAACGATCCTTGGTGAAGTTTTCTGTGGCCACTGAGACTACTGGAGTCCAAAGTCCAAGAGCACATGGCTAGTGCAGGCATGCCTTTTTTGCAGGGACAGGGTCTCTTGGGACCCTCCCACAGGTGAGACTCATCTGTGGCGGAATCTGGTGAGCCCCTGACTGACTTAACTCAGTGCCTGGCAGGCGCTGGAGTGTCTGTGCTGCTGCCTGCGGGCACTTTGTTGCCTGGGCAGTTGGTCTTCGGCCTCAGGGCAGACAGCAAAGGAAACCATCCCCCCGCTCTTGGTGAGCAGGATACTTCTCCGCTTCCTAGCCGTTTGCCCAAACGATAATGTGCCGCTCAGCAGGAACAGGCGCTCAGTCTCCCTCCGTTTTATGAGACGCACAAAAAGTCTCTTGACCATCACACCTCCTCCAAAAAAGGCATGACTGGTCTGAAAATACGCCCATAATATGTAAATTAGTATTTATATTTTTTACTGTCTGTGAATTTTTACTTTGTATTCTTTGAAGAAACATGATGATGACACATTTCCCCTTCACTCCACAAAGCATTTAAAATGTTTCATTTTGTGTGTGCTTGTAACCTGGAATGTCACCAAGGAGTGAGGTGCTAACTTCCCACTTGCTCTTTGATTAAACCAGGAAATAAAATTATAAAAGTGTACTATTGATGCTCTTATGTCAAGTAGTGCTTACTTTGGCTGCTTGCTAAAGTTTAACAGTAGCCACCTTCACTTGGCACAAACCTTTAGACCAGTCACGTTGTTTCACGGTAGGCAGAATTAGTATTGCAGCACATCTAAATTTTGCATGCCAAGAATTTGATAAGCCCTTTATGTGGCATTTCCATATATTTTTGTATCAAAGTTTTGAAACAAGCATAAATCTACTCTACAGGAATAATTTACATTGTGTCTTATGTTTCACTTTGATAGCCTAAACGTGTCTCTTCAGGTTAAGTGGTGCCTCATTTTTACTTTGTGAGGATATTTCTACTCACAAGTGGACGTTTGGCTTATATCTAAATCAGACAGCCCATGTTATAATTAATTTTAAAGACATGCATATTATGCATATTTATAATACCAATGCAGATATATGTTTACTGCATTGGTAGGAATTAATCTCATTCCCCCCCCCCCCCCTCCTCCCAAGTTATTAATTACTGGTGTTTCATAGAGTTGCAGGAAATTTCAACATACATCATTAAAAAAAGGTAACTATTTTTTAAAGGGTACATTCTCCCAGGTTAAAAGGAGTTTTCTATTTTTTTTTTAATTATTTTTGTTTGCAGTGGTTGTTCTTAATTGAAAATTCTGTACCATCTTAGGCTATGCTTTCTCTTCTTCACAGTGGTTGGTATGGAGTCAGTTGTAGTTTCATAACAGAAAAACTGGTTTAATTTTTCAGCTTCCATCTTTGAGCCATAAATGCTCTCTTCTGGGCTACAGTTGCCTTCCTCAAAGCTTTGTCAGGCTGCACCATTGCTCCAGTCTCAGCCCCTTCCCTCACTGTCCCACTCCAGCATGTCTTTGGCAGTTAAAGCTGCAGGGAGAATATCACTTAAAAAACACCAGCTGCACTAATGATACTAAATGTACTACTAAGTCCTAGAAAAGGCAGACATTTTTAAGTGCAGCAGGTCTTTGGCCCTGCGTAATCTTCTGACACCTAGTGGTAAGGATTAGAGGATAAAGGTCTGCAAGAAGTAGAGCATAGGTCATAAAAATGCATAGATGCAATGATTAGTGGAGTAATGATTTATTTGGACTACTCAAGCACATTCAGACAATCAGGAAGGAAAGTCAATTATAACTATAATTATAATAGAACAGTATTATAATTGATTCAATTATAATAGGACAGAGTTTGGCTTTAAAACTGTGTGGTGATAAGTGTTCAGACCTTGGGAAAGAAGCCGGACCATTTACTCTGCTGAATTGACTTTATGTATTCACATAAAAAAATTGACTCTCATTTTGACTGATATCTTACAAGATAGTAAGAAAATCCCATTTCTTATTGAAGTGACATATTTAATCTCAGGTATGATTCAGCTGCCTAAAAAATACCCATTGTCATTTGCCCTGTCCCTCAGTCTCTGACTTATCCTAATAGTCATGACACAGAGTTAAAAAGAGATGTGTGTCCTTCTGAACTAGTAACTTGGAACCAGGAGGAATGCCTCAAGGCATCTCAATGAACCCTACCGGCCTATTAAGTCAGACTGAACTGTGCTGTAGAGCTCTCCTTTGCATGTGAACATTTTAGTGTGGATGCTTAACTTATTTAAATGTTTGTTAGTTTCAAACATACAGGCAAACTCCTGATGCTGTTATTTTAATGAGAATTTTGCAGTTTTACTGCCTGATATAAAAACCACTGTTCTGAATTGTTTATTCAGAAATGCTAGCTATTTGTGATAGACTGAACAAAGTTACTATAGTACAACAATATAAATAAAACAGAAGCAATCCTAACTTCATATGTAAAATGAGAAAATTTGTGATAACCTTTATCACTGAGAAATGAGAACTTGAACAATGGTAGATAATTCATGAAGATGTCAACTTACTTCTTAGCAGCAATCATAAAAACAAAGCAAATATTGAAGCAGTAACAGAAACAAATCAGTAAGAGAATAAAAAAACCTAAAAACATTCATATTTTGCTGTAGCAATCCATAGTTTCTCCACCTCAGAGAGGATATCACTGAAATGCAAAGGTTTCAGAAAAGCTGACAAGCATGATCAAAGGCATATCACAGATTTAGATTAAGGAATGGCTAAGTAACCTAGAACTGTTTGTTCTAGAAAAGGGTTGAGTGATAGGAAGTAACAACAACAAAAAAATCAAGAGTGCTGTGAGGAGATGATAGAGATTATTGTTTTCTGTCTTTTCCAGTACAAACACTAGAAGACAACAAAAAAGGCATGTGAGAGAAGTTAAAAAAAGAAGTTCTACATATCACTTTAAATTAAACTGTGACACACCTTACTTCTGAATAATGGGGCTTGATTGCTGAGATAGCCTAAAGGGAGATTAGCAGAGTCCATGCAATTCCACTTAGGTTCTGAAATATGTACCTATAACCTTTGGTGCAGGATGTCCTTGAGGTCTTGAGCTTTAATTGGCCTGATGCTGGCAGAGGATCTCACCATGTCTCACCCAGGGCATCTCCAGCCTACATCTGACCCTGGTTCTCCTCCCCAGGGCTGATCCTGACCCCACCTGCAGGCTGACCTGCTGGCCTTGCCTTGGCTTGTCCTGCCCCCTGGGAGGTGCACGACACCCAGGGCTGGTGCTCCCAGCTGCCTTGCTCCTGGCTGATGTAGTGGGACAGGCATGGCTTCAGGCCCTGCCTTAGTGGACGGTTCAGGACTTCTCTCTGCTCCTGACCCAGGGAGCCACCAGAGAGGATCCAAAGTTGAGGGGAGAAGTGCAGTTCCAACCTCAGCAGGAGTGCTGGAGGGCTGAGAGGAGATACTGGCACTTGGCCCACTGACAGCAAATACTCTCTAGGGTCTTCCTTTCATTGCAGAAATCCCCTTCTGAACCATGAGTGCCTGTGAACCACAATGTGAACAGGGCTGCATTCACCACTCCCGCACTATATATCAGGATCAGAAACCAACCGGGAGCACAAATGAATCCAGTATGCTCTACATCCTCTGCTGATGACACACAAAGGCAAGGAAGCACAGCAGGTAAGGAGCAAGTTTGTAGTGACATTTCTGAGAGAGGAATTTCTGGGCCAGAGGAAGAACAGGCTGCCTACAGAGTGGTGTGCTAGGAAGTCTCAAACAGCAACGAGTGCTACAGAGCCTGGGCTGAGGGCTGAGCAGGGGTACCTGCCCGCATGTTCAAGATAAAAGGTGAATGCAGGTTGCAATGCCCTCCTACTTGGGAAAGGTGAGGAACACCTTGGGAGGACCAAGCTGTACAGTAAGCAGAGTAGGTGAGATCAAGCCTCCAGTCTTTATTGTGCCCTCAAGGACCACCCTCCTACACATGGGTAGGGTCCCCACAGAGGAAGGTGGTGGCTGTACAGCAGAGACTCTGCTAGTAGATCTTATTCCATAGCAACTGCAAATAGCTTGCAAGTCTTGAGGAAGCCCTTGTAAAAGATGACCAGCTCTAAGAACTTCTCAAGTTAATGATAAACAGCTGCCAGTTGCCCTGAAGTCTTAGCTTGTCTGAAGTCTTAGTTCTGCTCCAGGCTGGACTTCATCCACAAGAGTCTCCAAGGGCCCCACAGCAAAAAGTGTAGGCATGGTGGCATGTTCTGTGTTTGGTTTTGAAAATGATTAGCATAAAAGGAAGGATTTTAACCTAAAGAAGAAGTTGAAATATCATGGCAGTAACCATTTTTAAAATCTCTCAACAGTTACATTGCTTTCAGTTTTCCTCATGCAGATGGGGAAAATTGCATATGCTGAAAGTACAAACTGAGTCATCATAGCATGACATGCCAATGACTTGGAGGAGCTATTAGGATCTCAGTAGGAGTAGTGCAATGACTATATTGAGGCTTTTATTATCTTTATCATCATTACTGTTGTAAAGCTTTTTTACAAGCTGTAAAATCTTTCTATTTCAATTATTTATGTTAAAAGCATTAAATAAGCAGGGAAAACATAAACACTCCCCCTCTTCCCCTAAAAAAACCCCAGCAATCCTTCATCATGTGCTCTTCAAGTTTGAAATAAAAATAAGTGATATCTTGTTTGTAACAAACTAATTCCTTAGAGAACAAATGACATTTGACATTTACCCTTTCAATAGTAGACCGTTGTTTTTTTAAATACTGTCTTACTGGCTATGTAAATAATGATTTCTGCCAAGAGCTAGCAAACCAAATCCATATGACAGAGAAAACATGGAAGAAAAAATGCAGTCAGCAAGAAAATTTTGTAGTTATGCATGTGCACAGATAATATTGATGCCAGATAGAAAAACAGTGCTTAAGGAATATTAAAAGAAAAAAAACAAGCACATAAATTTTGTAGCATGACATTCAGAATCCTTTTACAAACAAAAGGAAAGACACCACATATTTAGAGTCAAGCATTTATTGTTAGACAAATTAGTGTTTTAACGGTTAATAGTCCAAACCACCTAATTAAAAGGAATTCATGTTTGTTGCTATTTATTTTATCTTAATTTAGTCTCAAGCCACGCATGTGAACACATAGAATGCAATTTAAGGTGCTATAGGACATCTTACTTGATTTCCAGCCACCACCAGAAGACCAGTCTCCTGTAGGATCCAGTCATCTCCTATTCATAGAATCATAGAATAGTTAGGGTTGGATAGGACCTTAAGGTCATTAAGTTCCAACCCCCTTGCCATGGGCAGGGACACCTCACTCTAAACCATGTCACCCAAGGCCTCGTCCAACCTGGCCTTGAGCACTGCCAGGGATGGAGCATTGACAACCTCCCTGGGCAACCCATTCCAGTGCCTCACCACCCTAACAGGAAAGAATTTCCTCCTTATATCCAATCTAAACTTCCTCTCTTTAAGTTTGAACCTATTACCCCTTGTCCTATCACTACAGTCCGTAATAAAGAGTCCCTCCCCAGCATCCCTATAGGCCTCCAGATACTGGAAGGCTGCTATAAGGTCTCCACGCAGCCTTCTCTTCTCCAGGCTGAACAGCCTCAACTTTCTCGGCTGATCTTCATACAGGAGGTGCTCCAGTCCCCTGTTCATTCTCGTGACCCTCCTCTGGACTTGTTCCAACAGTTTCATGTCCTTCTTATTTTGAGGACACCAGAACTGCACACAGTACTCCAAGTAAGGTCTCACGAGAGCAGAATAAAGGGGCAGGATCACCTCCTTTGACCTGCTGGTCACACTCCTTTGGATGCAGCCCAGGATACGGTTGGCTTTCTGGGCTGCAAGTGCACACTGCCGGCTCAAGTTCATTTTCTCATCGACCAGCACCCCGAAGTCCTTCTCTGCAGGGCTGCTCTGAATCTCTTCTGTGCCCAACCTGTAGCTGTGCCTGGGGTTGCTCTGACCCGGGCATAGGACCTTGCACTTGGCATGGTTAAACTTCATGAGGTTGGCATTAGCCCACCTCACAAGCATTTCAAGGTCCCTCTGGATGGCATTCCTTCCCTCCAGCATATCAACTGAACCACACAGCTTGGTGTCATTGGCAAACTTTCTGAGGGCGCACTCAATCCCACTTTCCATGTCAACGATGAGGATGTTAAACAAGACCGATCCCAACACCGATCCCTGAGGGACACCACTCGTTACTGGTCTCCAACTGGACATTGAGTCATTGAACACAACTCTTTGTGTGCGGCCCTCCAGCCAGTTCTTTATCCACTAAGTGGTCCATTCATGAAATTGATTTCTCTCCAATTTAAAGACAAGGATGTCGTGTGGGACAGAGTCGAACGTTTTGCACATGTCCAGGTAGATGACATCAACTGCTCTACCGCTGTCCATCAGTTCTGTCTTGCATACTTTGAGACATCTCAAATGACACTAAAATTTACATTCACATTATTGAGTAAAACAATTTATGCCGTGTTAGAGACTGCATATCTAACATGATGTAATTTTTACATTAACAAAGCATTTTTGCATTATATGGGGTCTTTTCACATTACACATATAAGTAATAAGAATCTCCTTCTCTAATGGAACTTCTGTTCCCCCACTGATTAAACAGTGACAGATAGTTTGGATGAGGTACACAGCCTTTAGGTAATTAAATTAAATCTCCTAGAATTTCATATTAGACCTTCTTAAGTCGCTGAAATGGCAGATGAATGCAAAAATGTCACATTGCGCTAAAACCAAGGTGTATATTACTCATTTCTGTGCAAAATTTGCATAAGGAGAGATATATTTAAGTACTAGATTTATTCTTCCCTTCCATGTCTCAGGACTGCTGGGGGTATAAAACTACAAAGCCACAATAACAGTGAATTTAACAGTCTTTTAAAACTTCGGGTTGTGACTGGATAGGCCTAACTTGGAAGATAATAGACTCACTCACAAAATCTGTTATTTCCTAGATTTTGCTGGTTGGGCATATGAGCCTCTGCAAAGAAGAAAGAAGGGTAAAAAATGCCACTATTACTTTCTAAGAACAGAATTAGAAAGAAAAAGAAAAAAAAAACATGCAGAAATAAAGCTAAACTAATGCAGATGTCTGTTATATACCTGCAAAGTCTTCCAAAGGCTTTGGTTATTTAGACAGAAGATTGAGAGACTTACTGATGATCACATTTTAAATACACTGGATGGCTTATACCTTCTTAAAAAGAATTATTCTTTTTTAAACATTATTAAACTGAGAAATATTAAGGAAACATCAAAATAAGGGATCTCTAAGTCTTCCTCCATAAATTGCAAATACTGAGTTCCCAGAGCTGACACAATGAAAGAGAATTGTAAACCAGGCTAATCTTATTAATCTATGAAAATCATCCACTCTTTGATTTTAATATTCAAAGAAGTAGTTGAAAAAAGGTTTGGTTAAAAGTGGATTCCACAGAATCAAAATGTAATTTAGAGGCTTGCAGATAAAATAGATATGTTACTGTGGTTACTTCCGTAAATGAGTGTTGATTTCTAATGAAATGTGTGTGGTATTCATGAAATTTCACTCTATCTCTTTTGCTGCATATAGCAATACTATATATTCACTGCTCATACGCCAACAGCAATTTTTTATATCAGTGTCCAGCTAAAAATGATTATTTTTTTTCAATTAGTGACTACGTATAAACATTTTCCGCATGTCAGTTTTCAGCTACCAGACGTTTAGAACAGTATACTATTATTCTTATTACAATGGTTCCTTTTTTCTTTCTCTTGGCATATTGAAATATTAGATTAAAACCAAATCATTAATAGTATCTATTCTATTGCAACATAAATATAATGTTAAATAGTTCATTTTGTACTGTTTTGATTAAAGATATATTACCCCAAGTATCTGCATTTAGAATTTTTTATATTAAGTACTAACGCAGAAAAAGAAACAATTTTAAAGACTTTATAAAGGGGTATATGCCTTTAATAGGCATGGGATGATGCCATCACAAATTATAGCCTGTTGATTTTCATTGAAGGAACATGGGCCAATCCTCTTTCCAGTCCTTTAAAAGTTATAAAATAGGACACATAATGGGAATAGTAGAAGACTACTTATGATATTTTCTTGATGAAGATTCACTTTTTTCTGGATACTTAACCAGGCTCATAGGAATTTGAATCAGCCCAAAAGCTGTATAGGAAAGCCACATAAACATGTAGCCTAAGCTAGCAAATCTCAGAGATGAGCTTAGATGTATCACTCTACTTGGTGTAGGTGACTGGCTTTTAGTACCTAAGAAGGGTGAGCTGCATGGGTGGCCTCTGAGAGGAGAGACCAGGGCCTGCTCTTGTGCTAGATAGCTGGTTATTGGTGACAGCGAACAAGGCTTCACCCATGCATGACAGCTTCAGTGGCCACCTATGGTAGGGGCACAACATTGGTGCATACAAGAATAGTGACTGATGTCATCTACCTAGACTTGTCCAATATATTTACACTGTCCCACACAGCATCCTTGTCTCTAAACTGGAGAGGCATGGATTTGACAGATGGACCACTTCACATTCTATAGTTTTATGTACCAATATATGAACCAGACAGAACATGAGGAAATTCTAGCATCTCAGAAGGATTTTGATAAGCATTCAGCAGGTAATAAATAAAATGTATTTTTCTGTCCTGATTTACCATAACTCGTGACACATTTTGAGAAAAAAAAAAAAAACACTTTATCTGTGCATGCACAAAACTATTTCCTTTTTTTTCCACTGGAACAGAAATAACTTTTCTCAGACAGAAATCATAGGATCATATACATGCCTATCTTCTATGCTGTTTGAATGCCAAACAGCAGACGCAATGTAAATGGGGGAGATTGACCTGCACAAGGAGGTTAGTGTCATATAGACAAGGTGTCCTACTAGGGTGGGTGCTCCTGCCTCAGTTCCATAATAGATCTTGTTCAATCCCCAGATATTCTTACCTTGCATTCCATAATGTGTCCCATACATCATTGCAGTTACCTCACCTCTGTTTCCAAGGTGTTTCTGCACTAACTTGTCATGGTGGTATTGCAACTGTTCAGTGGGGCTGAGAGACACCCATGGGAGAGGCCCCAGAAGACTTCTGTTTCTCTGAATCTTTAATATGAGTTCTCACTTGCTTTGCGCTCCTTGTTCCTCTGGGCTTGTGAAGATAGGCCTTTGGTGGGATAATGGCTCCTGGGATGAGCATGGGAGGATCTAAAGCAGGATATTATGTGGGCTTCTCCCACTTCACACTTTCTCTGTGTGCTCCTTTGTGGGTGTTCAGGTGAATTTTTTGTTACATAACCTAACAGAATGTATGAAAGTAATATGTGAAAATATGATGTAAATCCGATCTTACTTTCATTAAAGTCAGGAGAAATTTTATTTGTTCCTGTACAATGTACACTCAGCTATATGGGTGAGATGAAAGCATATGTAATATACTTTTAAAAATGGAAAGAAAAATTGTTGGAGTATGCAATTATCCTTTATACCTATAATTACTTTGGCACTCTGAAGAAGAAAAAAAAAATCAGACTAAAGTGTAATAGTAAAATTGATTAGTTTTCAGTTTTGGGAGATAATTTATTGCAAAAACTGAATGGCTGTTAAGGAATACCTCATTTAATCTCCAAGCAGTGTGCTACTAGGACATTTAATTGCTGCTTATATGAAAATTTGTAGAGGATATTATGAAAGACTTATGAGCAAAACCCCATGTTTTTGTGATCACTCTCACATCACATAGAATTATTTTCTTCCAAGTAAGAAAAGGCACTGAATGATACACAGAGGAAAGAAATTGTGGTGGTGTGATCTAAGCTCATTTGCAGAGTATCAGTGACTTCCTTTCTGACTGGCTGGCCATTGATCTGTTCCATATGACAGAGCATTTTCCTGCAGGTTAAAGCATAATACCAGAAGTTAGGAAATTTCAAAGTGAGAAAAAATGTAACAGGGAGACTTGCGGGGCAGTAGTGAGAAATACATGGTTTACTTAATCATTTTGCCTGCTTATTCCTTGTACAATGATATGCACTAGGTGGTCAGGAATTAATTTTCTAGCCCTTAGTCACAGGACACAAGTAATTAGAATTGCATTGCCATTGCTACAGTACTCTGCAGTGTGAATACAAATTACAGTAGGAGGACACTGTAGTCTTTCTCCTGAATTCATATAACTTGACAGTATCAACAACTGACATGAGCAACTTTTAAGTCTCTAATGTGTGTATCCTCAGTACAGCACCACAGAACAGTTTGATGCTCTTTTTATTGTTTATTGCTGGATAATTACCTCTAAAAGGATATTTCTAGCTTTCTGGAGTACGGATGTACTGATTTACCCTAGTTTCTGTAGCACCCCTAGTACAAGACAGTTCAACACAATCAATTCTCCATGTCCTCCATGAAGATTAAGGCTTAAGGTTTGCCATCTGACCCTGCAAGCAAGTGACATGGCACAACCCACAAGCATATGGTGTTTTTCTCCATCAAGCGAGATAGGTTTTGTTTATAGGACATTTTCCCTGATCTCTTAATAATTTCAAATGCTGCTCAGGCATTATTTGGGAGGATGCTTCTTGCCTGAGCCAAAATTAGCTCTGGTGCTGCCCTAGAAATCAGATGATGTAGGTAGTCCTGTGCCAATGTGTGAGGCCGTTTTCTGGTCTTGGTAAATTGACCTAATATTAACCTTGTGAATGAAACAAAGAAAGGCTTGGTAATCATTGTTGTGTCAGAATAAATTAGTGTTACTGAGACAGATTCTTCTATGACACACACTCTTCTGCTGGATGCGTCATATCTCTTTGATATTGTCACCATCATCTTGGATGCTGTTTTTTGAACAACACATTATACATGCATAAATTATTGTAATTTAAACTGCTAAGTTTAAAATATACTCATTAAAGCAAAAAAGACTGTCTTTCTCTAGTGTGTTTACACAGTATTAGCCTCACACAGATCTTCATGAGCATACAGATTTAGATTTTGAAAAAAGACACTGTTTATGTGCTCTTCTAAACTAACATGTTGTTATGAGCTGTTTTTAATTTCTAAACATCAGAATGCAAACATGAATGTGCTTTTTCTGTTATTTTTATCGCTTTTCAAGGTATTTGAAGTCATTAAGGTAAGACTACAATGAGATTTTGAGTTTGATTTTTCTGGGGGTCAGTATTACAAAGGTCTTAACATATTTAGTCACCACCAAATAGTGATAGTGATATCTGTGTTTTTCATCTTTGTAATTAGTCTTCAGTACACTCATTCTTCTATTTCTCTTAAGCTTTCTATCTGTGTTCAGATACAAAAGCTGCAGGAAATCTTATATTTCAGTTTCCTTTTCTTGCAGGTGGTTTTAGGTGTTTGATCTGTACTTTATATGTGGTGCTACAGATTTCAACAGCAGTTCAATCAAGAACAAATAAATGTAGGATAATGGTTAAATACTTTGATTTCTCAGGTTTACACATTAGGTTTCATTTCAATGCTGTGTCAGGAAACTACAGCCTACCTGTTTTGATGAGAAATATATTTATCAGACACATGCTAGATCCATATTTTGTTTAATATTTGTCTTGTATCGTTAGTTACTGCATTTGACTTAGCTGCCTATGCCTCAGACCCTAAACCTTCAAGTGTTGCAAATGCATGCAAGAAAAAAATTTTCTTGATTTGTGGTCAGACATTATCATACTGAAGGATCAAGTGTTTATTTCCACCCCTTAATTACAAAACTTTTATTTTATAAAAAATGGAGAAAAAAATAAATCTGTGAACTAATTTTCCAACTATAAATATGTCAAATTACATAATTATCAACATAAATACCTTAAATCATTTTCTGACAGCTTGTAATTGTGTAATTGCAGTCTGAATTTATGTGACTGCAATACATAAAACTGTGTAATATGAAACAATTTTTGCCTCCTTTCAGAATTCACTTATAACCCTGGTCATTGTTTTTCAGAAGAGGTACTTTATAAACACAAGATTGTTTAGCATATATGTTGTTGCATATCTTCTGTACCCATGCATACATTGTGAAAATTCTAAAATACACCTGTGTGCATACCTAGAGCACATGCTAAAAGCCATAGGCAAGTTATTTAAAATATGTATAGCATATGTTTAACATTACATTTCACAGATAGTATCACTTGAATCAATGCAGGCATTCTTGTGTTTAAATTCTGATATGTATTTAAGTATCCTAGAGAATTCGGGGGTTGGAAATTGTCACTGTAGGCTTCTAAAGTACCTTGCAAAGACTATGGTGAGAGCATTTATAATAAGAAAGAGTGTGTAGTCATTCTTAGTCTATTCTTTTCATTTATTTTATTTCATTTTAGACTTTATAATTTTAAATCAGTGTTTTTGCAGGTCACAAGAATAAAATGAGATTTTAATATTCCTTAATGTATCTCAAGTTATAACTCCCATGACTGATTACCATTTCTATTTAAAGAGTATTCACTGTGCAAACATACAATAAAGTACCATCCTTCCCCCTAAAAATCTTACAACTAACTTTTACATATGAGGAATGGTTAGGTAAAATAGTATCTTTGCATAGCAAGTTTGAGTTGTAAGATTCAAATTATCTATATACAATGAAAAATTATTTTGGAATTTATTCAGAATAGAAAAATAACATAAAATTAAATATTAATAAAATAAAACATAAACAAAAAAATAAATAAAAAGACAAAACCCCAAACCTTTCTCAGTTTCACATAAATTCTGTCCAGAAAATACTGCCTTAAAATATCTGCTGAGTGTCATTATACATACCTTTCTGGTTATAATTCAGCTAAGAGATAGGTCATTGAAAAAGCTCAGGCTTTGAGAAAATATTTGTAAAAGTATCTGAGACCCTAATAAATATGTATATATTGCATCTTTGTCCCTTGGTATCAAGTTTGTATGAAACAATCTGTTCCTGTTGTGCATCTCATATCCTGCATTCTGGTTTGATCTGCTGTATTTCTACAAGATAAAAAAGGAGGAAAAAAAATTAAAGCAGGAAAAGAAAAGAAAGAAGCAAAAGAGGGTAGCAAAAGAAAAGAAACAAATTGGAGCCTTGTATCTAAACTGTAAATGAAGTTATGCTGAAATGAAGATACTTCTAGTTAGGTGAAGTATACATGAGTCAGCCTTGTGAACAACAGAGGATTTTGATAAACTAAGGGGAGCAGGGCATGCTTTTCCTTTTTTTCTGCATAGATAGGGTAAACGGTATTCAACAACTGTGCTAAAAAATTTTCAGATTTTTTTTTTGTACATATTTAGTATTAAGGCATTAGCATGTAGCAGGAAGTTTGTTCATTAATGATTTTACAGGAAACCAGGGAATCTAGAGTTTGAGATAAATAAGAAAAAATTCCAATTTTAGATGACTACATATTTGCTTATGCAAAATTGCAGTCAGCAAGCACTCTACTGAGCAATAGTCTCTTAAATCTGAGAAGTTCTTTTAATAGTTAGTATAGGGGGCCTATAGGGATACTGGGGAGGGACTCTTCATTAGGGACTGTAGTGACAGGACAAGGGATAATGGGTTAAAACTTAAACAGGGGAAGTTTAGATTGGGAATAAGGAGGAAATTCTTTCCTGTTAGGGTGGTGAGGCACTGGAATAGGTTGCCCAGGGAGGCTGTGAATGCTCCATCCCTGGCAGTGTTCAAGACCAGGTTGGAAGAAGCCTTGGGTGAAATAGTTTAGTGTGAGGTGTCCCTGCTCATGGCAGGGGGGTTGGAACTAGATGATCTTAAGGTCCTTTCTGACTTTAACTATTCTGATTCTAGCATAAATCAGACTTACTATAGTCTTATGAATATTAAATTTTAACCATATCTAAATAATTTCAGTTGTAACTGGAATTTCATTTTTTCAGTCATATGAATCCGTACTAAAAGAATTACTGTAACTTCTTGATATCACATACTTATATACATGTGTGTAGCCTCATGATTCTTATGTAACATGACAGAATGAATACCAGCTACTGATAAAAAGTCACAGATCAGCTAACGCAATGACGCTTAGCTATGACATATGTAGATAAGTCTTGCTAGCATTAATAGTCAGTGTATCCTCCATACCTGGCTGACTGTCCTCTTCAGTAAAATTTACCATGTGCAAAACTGCTTCCTGGAATGGAGCACAGCATAAAGAACACTTTCTTCCCTCATTTTTTCTTGCTTAACATTCCTCATTCAAGCAATCTTTTCTATGAGGTACAAAGTGCCAAATATAACTTTCTGGTGCACTTTAATGTCTTATTCCTGTTTATTATTCCCTGTGAACCTCCAAATACTCTGTGTTACAGAAATGAAAAACGGAAGACCTCGCTGACTTTAAGCTGCTTACAAATTCAAAGACAAGCACAGTGAAGAAAAAACATGCATTGAGCAACCCAGAGGACACAATGTTCCCAGTCTATACTTTTCTCTGCAAATGGAAGACGACCTTAAACAACAATTGTTGTGGAGGCCAAAGTTCACATTAATAGTATAAGTGCTTTGAAAATTAGCCTTTAATGTCTCTTCTTACAAGTCTTTTTCAAAATGCTTTTCTGTCCCTGCCTATTCAAGGTGTCTACTAAGCTTTGTAGTTCAACACCTAATATATTTTTCTCATCTTATTTTCTAGTTTCTTCTTATAAATGTCATATTTTAAATGCATGAGCTATGACAGAAAGTACTTTATTGTACCACATGGCTTTATTCTTAACATTCTAGCAAGAATGAATGAAGTTTTCATCTACATTAGGCTCACTAAACTGAATAAAAACAAGATACTTGGTCCATTCTATTTACTTCCTCATTCTGAGATGTTATCTCCAGATGTCATGACCCCAGCTTCCACATAAAATACATTTTATTACCAATTAGCAGTCTTAGCATCTTTAATCCTGAACTGCATTCAGTTTATGTTACTGTTTATAACCAGCTGAAGAATTATACTTGAAGTGGGCTTCAGATTCAACATACTTTGTCTGTTGAAATGTTTCCATAAAACTTAGCTATCAAAATTAGTCACTTCAGAGTTTACAAGTTGTTCAGTCCTGTAAGTTCCTGCAGAATCCATATACTATGTTTCCATTGAATACTTCAGGGAATAAGATTGTTCAGAGTTTTGCAGGAAGCTCAGAAAGCTTTAGGTTGTAAATAAAGTTTCCTTTATTAATCTGTTCTTGCTTCAGTAGGATGTAAAGTAACCTTAGGTAAAGAACATATATTCTTTCCTTGTTTAAAAAAACACGTGCCCAATACCACAACAATATCTGTAACAAATAAGAGATTCTAACAGAATATTTGGCTGTTCCATAGGACAGAAAAAACTCCAGCACAGGAGTCATAACTGTAGTCTAGGACTGTAATCAATTGAGTTAGAGTACATAACTAATCACAAATACAGGGAAATGCAGCATCACAACAAATAAGACTTAATGAGACCTTGTAATTGCTAAGTTAGGTTTTTTACTAAAAGCTGTCTCAAATTATTGGAAAGTACACATTTTAGAACAAGGTTTCCAAGATCTGCAAAGTTGCAGCTTTAAAAGTGTTCAACAAGTTCATCAATCACTTAAATTTACATTGCCTTCTGCAGCAGAGGTCCTAGACTCATTGCAGCCTCTCTAACTGAAGGCTCATTTACCAGCTAATCAGTTGTCTGCTAAACTGTACTGCAGTGTTTTAGACCACTTTATACACAATACAGTAGAAGTACAATACAATAACATACAATAATACTGTACAGTGTATTATGTATTTTCTAAGTAATTAGTAGCATACTTGGTTCTAGTTTTGGGTCACTGTGTTTCTAAAAATATTTAACATTCTAGTAGTTTATCATGAAAATGGTTACATCACACTTTTTTTTTTAATTTGTTTGAATAATACGTTTTACAGACATCATCTTGACTATGGGTTGGTAGTAGTAACTTGGCTTTATCTACAGTCCAGAGATAGTCAGATAATGGACGGTGAAAAGTTGGGTCTGTAATCCAGCAGAGAAGCTCAGTCAGCAAGTTAGAAAAGCAGAAGATAGTGCTGGAGGGATTTGAGATGGAGCCAGAGGTAGACTTGGAGGCAAGTACCTTATAGCATTGGCAGTGATTAGATGCCTGGGCTGAAATGGGCCCCTAGGCAAGGAGCAGAAGAGAAGGCCAGTGAGGGCCATTAAGGCCTAGTATCCTTAGGGTCCTGATGTTATCTTTCCTGCACTTGGGCTTATCTTCCAGAAAGATTTGCTTGTTGGTCTGTTATTGCTTGGAACCTCCCTTTTGGCTGAAGATTAGTGCAATATTTGCCTTTTCCCAGTCCTCAGGAATTTCTTCTGATCACCATGATCTATCCAGAGCAATAAGAAAGTTACAGTATAAAGCCACTATTCATACCCTCAGTATTTTGGATACATCTTATCTGGGTCCATGGATTTATGTAAGACCAATTTTCTTTCCTAACTCAATTTTTCTTAACAGTGGATACAGCTTTTCTTCTCCTGATTCTGTTACTAAAGCAAGGATCTGGGAGGCCATTGACCCAGCAAAGACTGAAACAAAAACACACACTGAACACCGCAACTTTTTTTATGTCCTTTGTCGCTTAGTCCTTTGCTGTAGTGAGCTGAGGACCCATTTTCCTTAACACCCCTTTTGCTGTCCATGTATATGTAGATGACCCTTCATATCTTGCCAATTCCAACTCCAGCCGAGCTTTGGCTTTCCTGGTGTCATCACTGTACTAGGCACTGCACTACACACTGCCTGCACAATATATATGTATTCTTCCTGGCACCTAGAGCACCTCCTCTGCTTCGTTCTTAACTGACCTTGGTGTCCGCAGAGCTGCTTCTCTCACACATTTTCACTTGTCTCTCCCAGCATCTGTTGTGCACCATTTTTACCCTTTCTTCAATATATTATCAGAAAGGTGCTACCAACACCTCTGACTGGCTCAAGCTTTGGGCAGTGGTGGCTCTGTCTTGGAACTGAGGAACTGGCTAGAACTGGCTCTGTCAATCAACCTCACAAACCAGGACATCTTGTTTGCAGGTGACTGTCTTGATCTACAGTCTCCAGTCATGGTCATCTATGGCTTTCTCTTGTTTTTGACACATGGATCAGGTTCAGCTGGACAAGATGTCTTCTTAGAGGGAACTTGTTCATGCCTGCTATGAAGACTTTCTGCCTGTTCTGTGAGGGTGTACGTGTAGGTAAAGAAAAACACTTCTGCTGCTGCCGCCAGGAAACAGAAATAATTTGTCAGTTTGCTTAATATCAAACCCTGGATAAGAAAAATTTGCTTTTCTTTGAAAACATAAAGTATAGTTGGAGCTGAATTTAATTTTATTGCAAGGATTCTTACTAGTCTGTTTGGATTTTTCAAAATGAGAAACATGTTTACTTGCGCTAATATCTACTGTGAGGTCATGAAATTCCTATACTGAGTAAAGAATGAAAACAGGATGAGTGTCAATGTATGTGCTCTTACAAGTTTTATTAATACGAGAGTATTATTAATATGATGCTGAAGAACTTAAAAGTTTAGATATATGATTTTTCTCCTAAAGGAGTATAATAAAGAAGAAATGAGAGAATGGGTATAACTGAGACAAAGGTTATTTCACCAATGCATTAGGTATAATGGTAAAGAAACGAAAAACCTTGTTGATTTTGAAAAAAATGTTATCTCTGTTCGGACTTTATTTTCAGATGTTTTTCTCCTGTCAGCTACACAAGAGAAATAAATTCAGAGAGATGTGTGCTGTGTTTTGTCTTTGACACTTTTTCCATAAAGATCATAGTCTAATATGATCAAATTGCAAGAAATACTGAGTGCCCACCTCACCAAAACATTCTTATTGTGGAATTAAACGACCTCTGTGGAAGATGGACAAAAAGAATTTAACTGAATATGAAGAAATCTCCACTCTTTGGGGGAAAGCTGGAATCGCTTGAAGGGGAACCAGACCTCATCGCTCTTCACTTACCTCTTTGGGTTGTTCTGTGTCTTTAGTACTTAAATCTAGAAAAATGTTCAAAATCTGTAGACATATAGTCAAAAGGAAATAATGGAAGATAAAGAATATAACTGACCCTACTTTTTCTTACACTTTTTCTAACATCCAAACGAATTTAAGAAATGCTGCCAGTTTCTGAAGTACAGACCAAATACTCTATTAGTCACATCATAAAATTACTTCATTCCTTATTTTTTGCAGAGGATAAAGCTCACAGAAGGAAATTTTACTTTGTGCAGCACATATCTTATTTTCGAGACAATACAGCAGAGTCTGGGGAGCCCTTAAAGCCATACATTTTATAATGTCTATCAATTAAATAATACATACATTATGCATCACCTTGTATCTGTCAGCTATGCACGTGTGATACATACCTACTCAAAATATTCATGTCTGTCTCTTGTGACAGCCATGCTTCATTAACTTTTTTATACTTTCTCTAATTTCCCTTTTAACATCTAGTTTATGGCTGTTTAGACAAGGTACTCAATAAGTTAAATATGTCTAGAGTTACTAGTACAAAAAAAAGACCGTAACAACATAATCTGTTACCATACTTTAAGACGTGTGTGTTGCGAATACAGGACTGTTACCTCACCTTTTAACAATTCCATTCTCACCTGCTTACAGAATACAGGCAAACCTGTGGCAATAAAGACGGCCATATATATAACCCCATGATATTTGCAGCACACTAGAGCTTAAAGATCACATTTTCTTTGGGGAAGTAAGATTATTTTTTAATCTGTAGCTTTCCTGGGCTTTTTTTTCTTCCTCTGTTCCATGCTGGAAGTTTTTCTGCAATACTGCTGTTGAAAGTAAATCCTGTCTTCCTGGACACTTCAACAAAATCTTTCTTCATGCAGTCCTAGCATTAGGAGTGCCCAGGGGATAAATCTGATACATTACAATAGATATTTCAATGTTAACTGGTTATTACTAATCTAGCAATATTTATATTGCTATTTAATGATATTTAGTTTTCTAAAATGAATACAAAAAGCTTGGGTGAAATATAAACTTTCTGATTATTTTTTGCTAGAGAGCTTTTGTCTTATGCTCCCATGCATGGGCATTTTATGTTTATGCTGTATATAGATACATAAGGTAAAACACATTTTCTTAAGCTTCCTTTCTACATCACTGTAGAAATAGTAGTGAATCCTTAAGCAGTCTAAGGATGCTGTTTTAATTTCTGCCTCTTCCTCCCCAGTCTACCTCTTCCCCTCAGCTATTAACAGCAGGGTGATGGGGGGGGGGGGGGGAAGGAAAAATAATCATTATGTCTGAAAGTTCAGTTTTGCAGTTACTGTTTAAGGGTTTTTTAGATTAAAAAAAACAAAAAAAACCAAACAACACAAATATTTGGGCCCAAAAGGTAGCAACATATAGCTTTGTTACATTTTTTACAAGTTTTTCTTCAGGAATAGGAACTTTGTGGTGACTTGAACACTAGAGTAGTTAATTTACTTTAGGATACCAAATAAATAAACCTGGACACATGTTATTGATTCAATTTACTCTATTTCATGTACAATTTCTTCACATAGACCTTGAAAAAATTGAAGTTTGGAGCAGAAGTAGCACTACTGTCAAGTTTCCTTAAATAGATGTGAAATTCTATTTCCAAAAGATCTTCAATTGCCTTTTGAGTATGGGTCAAAATTTAACTCTGTACTAACCTCATTGGTTTCAGGTTATCAGTTCAGTCTTTTGTAAAGTGACTGCACAAAATGGACCAGCTGAGATTTAAAATCATCTCTCCATCTAGAGGAAACAGTAATTTTCTTAGAAGATGTAGTAACATAGTTCATAAAAGCCTATGGAGTTCTGTGTTGAATGCTGTCAATACTCTTAATTTGTTGATGTATTAAATGCCCCACACTCTGAGCCAGAGTGATACCCTTTGTCTCATAAAAGACACCACTAAACTAACTGCTGTTATATGAACCCCTGAAGCCCATATATACTGCTTTTCTAAGATGTGTTTAATTTGAAAAAATACGTGTATATACGTGAGTTGTACTGCTAACTCTATACAAGGATGATAAATTTCTTTTCCATTTTTAATTTATAAAGGCTTTAAAATTATTCTAAATTATGTTTCTTTTCAGAAAAAAAAATAAATTTGTAATCGTCTCAGAAAGATTCTCAACCAAAGTAGAGTGGGTCACACTGGGAGGAACTTCTCAGCTACTATCCAGCTGGTTTACCGAAACTCTCTGTAAGGCCAAGCAGGTTGGAGAGTGGGAGGACTCCTTAATACTATGCTGAGTATCACAGGGCATCAGTCCAAAAATAAAATGGAGTGTCTGCCTACTAGTACCAGCACAGGTCAAAATGAAGGTCTTGTGGGGACTTGCAGAAGAAAATCACTTGATCTTTTCATTTTCAAGTGAGAAATTCAGGAACAAGAGAACAAACCCACTGCTGTCAATAAGCCATAGTTGCACATGATTTCACACATTTGACTACAGTCTCTTGAATGTATGTAAATTATTTCATATGTATAAGAAAACTTGTTCAATAGAGTGTGAAGAGCACTTTGGAGATACTAGGTTTAATGTTCCACTGTCTTAAATTTACATTTAATTATTTTGAAAAAGTAGCAGGTCTTAAAATACCCTGAATGTCATTAAATGGAGTTCCACTTAAAGGTTTTGAGGTCTTTTTCAGTCAAACAACTCCATAATTTTCTACAAAACGATAAAAGTGTAGCAGTACTGGAAGTTACTAATTTCCATTCAGTCGAACTAGAAGTGGGTTGTATTATACTTCATATGACCATTTCCTGAACATAAAGGCCCTCGTCTTCAGGAAAAAGATGTAATTCTCTGTTCATAAAATCTCATCTCTGAGCCTTTCCTGATCAAAAGAGTCAAACACTGTTAGATATGTTGCATCTGTGATGTAAATTATATTCTAAGCCCTGAGCAGATATCATCAAATTTAATTAGGGACTTAGTAGATAAACTGTCAAACTCAAAATGTTGAAGTTTAGTGTTTGAGCAAGTCAGCTACCCTGCTTCTGAAAAATCAAAATGAAATTATATTTCTGTAACCCATTAGTAGTGACACTAGAAGGTGAAAGGGGAAGAAGAGAATGAACCAAAACTCCTGATTAGAGAACATTATTCCTCACTTTTTGTATGCTTAAAGAATAAATTTCTTTTATAGGAGGATTAAGTAGATGATATAAAACAGAGAATAACATGTAATATCATTTAACAATAACCCCCCAGATTTTTCATAGTGCAACAGATTGTATTTATCTCTATGGTTTAATTAAAAAGTTAAACATTAGAACTTTGTTGCTACCTCAACCACAAAATTAAGCAGTTTGAAAAATGATAGATAAAGGGAATCCTAGTGTTTGGTATTTCCAAGTGACATGAAGCATATGCTCCCAGGATTTCAGTCTTCTTACACCATCATTGTCTGCAGTGTGAGCAAATACAGGAAGATATCTATGTGTTCTGTAATGCTCGAAGACCCCTGTGTGCAGTAAACAGTTGGCAAAATACAGATTTGTCAAGAACTATCTTGATATTACAATGTTTAGCTTAGTGTGGAGCAGGTTTTATTGCTGCCAACTCCTGCAGGTGGAATAACAACTCTGTAACATCAAGTTTTTTTTCTGTTACCATTCTCTTCTAACAAAGACAACCTTTCAGGTTTTTGTTGTTTTTTTTTCCACTGATTTTTTAGCTGATATTTTAAGAAGCGGTATGTACTTAGGGAAACATATGTGAACATGAACACTGTGCTGAGAAAAATCTGACTTTTACAGAGTAAATGTCTATGATTAATTTTCAACATTTCATGATGAGACTTCCTGGACACTCAGATCATGTAAATAATGTAAAATTTAATTAATTTTGCCTTTCAAGGGCAGCATAATAGAGGACAATTAGACCAGACTGTCCTTGAAAGTCAAGGGTGCAGAATGCCTCAGAATTGCCATACTGCATTGCCCAGCTAACCCAAGATATACTACCAATGATGATGGCCCAACCAGATTAATCAGAGACAGATGCAAAAAATTCTGAACCAAGGACTAATCTGTCCAAGTAAAAAAATTTCTCTCACTAACTGCTGTCAGCTGGTGGTTGATTTATACCTTAGAGCTTTTGGGTATATATTATTTTTATTTTTTTTATCCTATACTGCATAACTGTGAATTTACTATAAAGAATACCTGTATGTAAGTACTCCTCTTGATGTCAATGTTATCTTGTGGCAATGAATTACACTTATAATTACAGTAAAAATACAATAAAAATATATTTTATCAGTTTTAAATGTATTGCCAATATATCTTGACAGTAATATTTTTATACGAGGTGACATGCATAACAGCACTTTGCTGGCGCATCATCTTAAAATACAGAGCCCCACACTTTTTCCCTTTTCTCTACTTGATCTGTTGGTGACTGCTTTTGTTATGTGTTGTGATCGTACTATTAAAAGGCAGAGAAGGGCAAAGCCTTGAATAGTCCAAAATAGCTACAAGTCTACCAAATATTGGCAAGGCATATAATATTTATTGCATTTTTCATTATCACTGAGGTGGCAGATAAGTTGTAAAAACAAAGAATGAAAGTTTTCCTTCATTCTTTTTTCTGCTCCATTTTGCATGTAGATTTGTGTTGTTTTCCCTTGAAATTCTAGCTTCAATAAGGAGAGTTTCATCTTGAATCAAATAACCTTTTTTATGAGACATTGTGAAATACAAAGGTCATGTACCTTGAGATAACGTGTCCAACCAAGGTCTACTTTTAGTTGAAGGCAGAACAGAGTTACCAAAGGATTTAAGAGTATAATAGATTTTCTGCAGAAGATGGTAGCTCCAATTCATTCTCTACCTATTCTTCTTCCTTGCTGCTCAAATAAAATTGCAACAATGGGATTAAGGTTGAGATTTATGGAGTAGAAGTTACGTTTAGGGAATGAATTCAAGTTTCTTTATTATTGCTATCTTATTTTAGGATGCTGCATGTAATGCTTGAAATGGAGATAAAACTTGAATGCCAGAACCTGGTAGGGTGGTTTTTTGCTTTTTTTTTTTTTTTTTTTTTTTTTTTTTGGGGGGTTTGTTTTGTTTATTTTTTATTTTTTTAAAGACAAATACAATTCTAAATAAATACAGAATAAAAAAGTCTTTTCTAACAATATAATAGAACTTGTGTTGGTGACTTCTAGGGCATATCTCTGATCATGTTCGAGGAGAATCTGCTAAATCAGATTTGTGTATTCAAGCTAATTGGAATCTATTTACTACCTGATTATTGCTGTTGCTAGTCAATTATTGCTATTGTTAACTAATTACTAACGTGTTACTACAAAGTAAGAGTATTGTGGAGTTTGTAAAAAAAGTAATGCCTTATTTAGTATAACATATATTTTGATTAGAATGTACTGTTAAATGCAGTTTGAATAAATACAAATTATTTTTTATTCATCTTTTTTCTTAATCTGAACAAACAAAAAGTATCAAAATGGAGAGGACAGGCTATACAATAACCAAATTCACAACTGAATCACAAAGTCATTGTTAGTTTCCCTAACACACAGATGCATTTCAGAAGACTTAATACAGACTATAATTTAAGTATACTGCTAACAGTTAACAAAAAAGTGGAAATAATTGTTTTCATTGCTGAAGGTACATTTAAAAATACTTATTTTACTGAATCTCTTCTTTTATTTTTGCTCCTTTCAGCTTAGTTTCTCATAGCATGAAACTAGTATCTTCAATGGCTCAGTCCATTGGAAGACACAGACTGTCAGGAGTACATAAACAGATGTTACTAAATGATAAAGATTTATTGTTATATGTGCAACCTATGTGCAACAAAGACACATAGGCTCGAACATAGAAGAAATTTGTATGTATTCATACATGAATAATTGTTGATAAAATATGTAGTGTATATATATAGCATATTTTATGAATGCCAATAGATTTTAGTTTGAGCATAGTCTATTCATATAAAAATAAAAATATTGTGAAGACTGCTACACTTCAGTCTACAGATTGAAATCTTCAACACCTATTTTTTCTGTATTTTGTAAGCAAAGCATGCTGCAAAGACAGAAAGCAATGGGACAGTTGGTTTTGTTTTATAATATATATGCTACTCCACACCTTTCACTGTCCTACTTCTTTTGTTCTTTTGAACCCCAAATGATCCTTTCATGCATAAACACAGTCTCCAATCTGACTGTTTGGATCACTGGTTAACTTTCTGACATTAGTAGCCTGTTAAGTATAATAATTTATGGTCATAAGGAATTAGGGTTGAAAGATGGCTTCAGAGTCTTTGTTCCTCCTGCTTCCAGTGAAGCATTTGAGTATCAAATTTCCATGCTTCCAGGCAGTAGCCTGGCTTCCCAGCAGTTGTTATTCCATGAGTATCTTTGCTATCATTGCCTCCCTCTAGAAGTGTTCTATTTTATACAAAAAGATTAAAGCTTGACTGAACTAATGTCACAGACCTGGAGTGTCTGCTGTAGAGAATACAGAGAATACTAAACTCAGGAAAACAAAAATTCTGACTCTGTCCCTCTTGGTCCTTCTAAAAATAGGCAAATTGCTGTGGGTACATCGTAAGTATTCAGATGTGAAAACACCACATTTGCATAAGGTAAAACTTCAAACAGTTTGCTAGGAAAGACTCATAACGGACAGCTTATTTCTGGTCATACACGCATATCCCATTGTAAAAAAATAGTTTGCTTATTCTTTCAGTGAAAGCAAACAATAAACCTCGATTTTTTCCTAGTTACCGAGTCACAGGAAAACTATTATGGAGTAGCCAAAATATTGTATATCAGCACCCTTATTCAGTGTGAGATAATCATTTACACATTTGTGCCCTGAAACTAGGACTTGGCAGGTGGCTTCAGAAATATCAGCACAGTATTTTATTTTATAAATGTTGTCTAAATCAGTATATTCCAAAACTTGATACTGTATTTACTGCAAGATTAGATGGTACTACGACTAAAATACCCTGACTGTTAAGGGAAAGTATGAGAAATCTAAAGAAATTGCAAAACTGATGTGCTGCAAGGTATGGCGTTAACTAAAGTAACTGTAAAACTGACAGCTGTTCATATGCTGCTGTTAGTAATGTCAGTTTCTCTACTAGCTACCAAAACCACGGGAGTGCTGAAGAATCTCAAGAAGGTTCATTCTGCATTCTGAATTGTAAATAACACTAAAATGTCCTTATTAATTTAGAGACCACATGCTGTCTGAAAAGAAGTGCACTGACTGAGTTGTTTTTGAGTTAAAAGAACACGTGGTTACAGATATTGCTATGGTCTAGGTCAGGCTGACTTTCAGAGGCGTGGGACAGCAAAGCAACACTCTTGCAATGAACTCAGAAGTGTACCTTGAGCTTCTGAATTTACTTCAGAACATGCCAATGATTATTGTCACCTCCACACCTTTGAAGGTAGGATGGTGATCTTTGGAATCCTCGCATCTCTTCAGGATAATAAAACAAAGAGGTTGGATTTGTTTCACTCATTTTTATGCACATTTCATGTAGATTTCTGTTTATAACTTACTGATCTCTCCTTGTCAATTGAAATACATGGGTACTTCTTCATGAAAGTTGATGATTTTGAGTGTCATGCTGCAATGAGAGCAATCATGTAACGGGACTATATATCTGACCTGATAAGCACTGGTATTCATTATTAGCAATAAAATCAGTGTCTGAAAATATCTTAATTATCTCTTTCCTAAACGCTGAAAGTGCAGAAAGCTAGATCTGTGGTAAAGTCATGTATTTTTTATTAATTTAAGACTAGAAACTGTACTCGTAGAAACTAAAGGCAACTTCCCACCAGATTATTTTGGTTCTCTGATTTGCTGAATGACAGATCTTAATCAAGGTTTATTCATCACAAAGCAGATTTTCCAATTACACTTGGGATGTAATAGTCATAATTGCTACTAGAAACAAGATATTGTCATACTTTTAAAAGAAAAAAATAGTGAAACCCTGATTTATCAATACAACAGTTTATTTATGTCAGTAAATGTGACATAAAACTAGTAAAAGCATGTCAGTAACCACTTAACCAGAATTTTATACCTAGGCTACAAATTTACTTCAGATATATTTCAGCAACTTGAAAACATTTCAGTTAAAAGAAAAAAAGTGTGGATTTTAAGAAATCTATTAAACTTTTAAAATATTTTCTTCAGAGGTGAAACCCTCTCAGTTTTGGAAGAGAACTCTGAGGAAAGCCCAGGGTGCTGATATTTGCCAGGTATGTGGAGAAACACTGCTGTGATCCAAGCTACTCGACAGTTTCAGAAAGGAAAATAAATACATGAACAAATAAATAAATGATAAATAAATAAATATCAGCAAATTAAAGAAAGAGGGATCTAGAAAGGATGCTGATGTGGCCAAAGGGAAATAATGTCTTTGGGAATTAGCGAGGAGAGATACTCATCTATAGCACAACAAATGATGTCCCTTCTAGAATCTTGGTGCCTATCCTGGTAATTTGGCACTTCTCTCCTGCAATCCAAATCTTTTAGTGAAGATAACCCGATTGTTTTGAGAACTTCCATCTCATTAGATTGCATTTTAAATACCTCACACATTTTTCCACTAGGTACATCTGCAATTCCAGAAGTAATCTTTCAAAACTAACAGTTGCGTAAGATTTTCTGTGTCACCTGTATGGATTAAGGTAAGGTTATCAGCATCCAAGTCTTGATCTATCTCCAGATAAGCATTGTCAAGGAAATGGAGAGTGTCATGCCACTCATACAGGTTGACCAGCAGGCCGAAGGAAGTCGTCCTGCCCCTCTACTCTGCTCTTGTGAGACCTCACCTGAAGTATTGTGTGCAGTTCTGGTGTCCTCAACATGAAAAAGGACATGGAACTGTTGGAACAAGTCCAGAGGAGGGCCACGAGGATGATCAGGGGACTAGAGCACCTCCCATATGAAGATAGGTTAAGGAAGTTGGATGTTCAGCCCAGATAAGAGAAGGCTGCGTGAAGACCTTATAGCAGCCTTCCAGTACCTGAAGGGGGGCTATAGGGATGCTGGGGATGGACTCTTGACTGGGGACTGTAGTGACAGGACAAGGGGTAATGGGTTGAAACTTAAACAGGGAAGTTTAGATTGGATATAAGGAAGAAATACTTTACTGTTAGGGTGGTGAGGCACTAGAATGGGCTGCCCAGGGAAGTTGTGAATGCTCCATCCTTGGCAGTGTTCAAGGCCAGGTTGGATGAGGCCTTGAGTGATATGGTTTAGTGTAGTGTGTCCCTGCCCATGGTGTGGGGGTTGGAACTTGATGATCTTAAGGTCCTTTCCAACCCTAACTATTCTATGATTCATACATTACTGACAGCTGACAGGTACCATTAAGCTATCCCAAATGAGATCAAGCTTCCCGTTCAATGTAAAAAGTAGAGGTACACCAAAATACCAACAGGCATCCAACTAATAGAATTGTAGAATTATAGAAGCAACTAGCTTGGAAAATTCCTTTAAGATCATTAAGTCCAGCCTTTACCCTTGGACTTTGAAGTCCAGCATGTCCCTGAGGACCTTGTCTACACCGTTTTTGAGCACTTTAGGGATGGTGATTCTACCACTGTGAACACCCACAACAGGGCAGGCTGTTCCAATACCTGATCATCCTTTCAGTGACAAAATTTTTCCTAATGTCCAGTCTAAACCTCCCCTGGCACAGCTTGAGGCCATTACCTCTTACCCTATCTATCACATGTTACTTGGGAAAGACACCAGCCATCTCCTCTCACTATCCTCCTTTCAGGTATCTGTACAGACTGATAAGGTACCCCTTGAACCTTCTCCTTCAGACTAAACAACCCCATTTCCTCAGGTATTCCTCATAAGACTTACAAGCTATGCTTAGAGAAGGAGTTGTTTTTTTTTTTTCTCATTTTTTCTCATATTTTATTTATGTTTCTCATATCTTATGCATTCAGCAAATTATTACATTAATTTCAGTGCCAGTTGCCCTATTTATTTGGAGGTTCCCTAAGTGAACTCTGAAGGATTCATTGCATTGCTAACTAGGGAGAAATAAAATATATCTAATACTTGTGTTAATGTGTTATCAATTCTGTTGTATTTTTTCTGCTATATCAGAGAATATTTGTTAGTAAACCCAGGAAAACATATATATTGTATCTTAAATGCCTTGCTTAGTGCTTTAAGCCTCTTGGTAGTGTGTCAACCTACTGTTTGTCTCTCCTAAGTGTTTTCCTGTTGTTCTAACAATCTGTTAAGTCTTACTGCTAATTCCAGAGCTCTGTTTCCCTCTCCCATGAGAATCTCTTTACCTACACAGGTGTACTGCTGCTTTTGGTGATCATTATCCTTAGAAGAGTTCTTGGGAGACTGATCTGTTAAAAATAAAGGATTTGTTTAGAGTACTAAGACATGCTACTAAATTTCCCATTGCTGTGTAATCTTAGTGCAGAAGAACGAAGCAGGGAGTGATCCTGGGCAGTGGAACTGTGTCAGTTTTGTTGCTGGACTAGTAGTACCTAGAATGCCTTTGTGTAGTGCTGGTCCCTAGTCCACCAACTTCTAAACTTAGCTTTGTTATAAGCATACCAGCGGTGTTGGTACTATTCTGAATAAGCGGTTTCGATGCGTCTGTTCTTTTTTTAGATGGGAATACAGTTTAATAGAATAATTTTTGCTCTGCTGGTGAGCTTCAGTGTTAGTTAGCATTAGCTGTACTAACTGCAAGGAGTAAGTTACAGCTCTCTATTCTCTTTGACTCTTCTTCTACTGGGTGCATGTTTTTCATCAACTATTTCAGAAAGCAGCCTGAGCTCAGACTGCTTATAGATTATGGAAAGACAGAAGTCATACCCAGAAAAGACTTTTCAGAACAGGGCATTTATCTGCTTGACAATGTCCAGGCAATCTGTTTTGAACAGTATGTTGTTTAAAAAGATATTATAATTGCTTTTGCATTTAATTTCCACGGATGGCAAAGTAACTAAAAATTTACAGTATTAAGACAGTCATGTAGGTTTTCATCCAAGAGTGTAATTCAAAATACATTGGTATGTGAGTAGGCTCCCCATAAAATGCTTGAAGAATGCCTTTCTAAAATGACAAGTCCAAAACCATTATGCTGAGGAGGAACTGCCTTGGTTAATCATATAAAATGTAATGAAGTGAAATATAAGTAGATTCAAAATACTGTCTCTCTACAGGACCTCCATGCCTAACTGCAGGTTTCTTTACTTAACTCATATTTCAGTCCTGGTCTTCTGATCTTGAGCTCTCTGGTAACTCTTTCTTCTCAACAAATGAAGTAGGAGAAGCTGGTCCTCATTTTTCCACATGTATTTTATCTTTTAGATCAGTCATTTTCATAATTTCTGGATGTAGGTATTTTCATGTTGTTTGTCCTAGCACACAGTGTGCTTGAAACAAGAGTGAACCTCCTTTTCTGTGAAACCCAACTGTGCCAGTATGTGCTCTTCATATTATTTATTATTCTCATGTAAAAATGCATTTCTGTTGTATCTGTTGTGCTAAAGGCCATTTATTATATTTCCTGCAGCTCTCAACTATGCTTTCAAATTTCTACCAAATAATCTTCTATTGAAACTTCCTATTATATCATGTTTTCACTGCTCACCAATTGCCATTTGTATGCATGCTTATTTTTTCTCACAGTGTAGTGTCACCTAGAAAGACCTAATTTTTTTGTTATCTTAGCCAAAGCTATGAGAACGAAACATAATGAGATCTCTCCTCTTTTTTTTTGTTGAAAAAAGATATTTTTTTTTCCTACTAGAAATCCCTTGTTCTTATAAAAACCAGGGCTGCATGAGAAAACTAATGTAAATTTTTTATTTGCTAGACTGCAGGAAAAAATAAAATCTTTAAAGTCAACAGATTGGATTTTTTTGTGTGTGTGTGTTTTTTTAATATACATATTTTCAAAGAGTGGTTTGCCTGATGCTATGGCTAACTCCTGTTTTCTTCCTTGTAGTTTCTCACCCAGATAAATAAACCTAATATCATCAATAATGAAACACATAATAATGGAACAGTAAAGTTCCATTTAAGTCACACAGAGAATTAAGGAAAATTAGGTGTAATATATAATCCCTTATTTAAAGAACTTGATTGGATATTAAGAAGTATGAATGTTACTAATATTGAGCTATTCTTTTCAAGTATCTTGCTAAGAAAACATACGTATTCCAACACAGCTTTATTCTTATTTATTGTTGACACAGATGCTGAATCCACAGAGAGACTACAACAGACAAAATATTAGTATGAATTTTTGGCCATCAAAGGGTGATTGCAGCTAGCAGATACTCATACCTTGAAGGTGAGAAAATTGCTTCTAACTGTGCTGAATTACTGTGAATAAGCACCTGCTAGCTATGTAAAAAACAGTCCCGTGCAAACACTTCTATAGAGGTAAAATGTGTGTTAAGTATGTCAGGTTGTTTTTATCTTTGAGGTGTATTTTTTTAATAGAGATCAGGGCATAGAAATAAATACTGAAAATATATTGATTTTTAGTTCTAACTTTTCATGTGGTTTTGCCATGCTGAATATTCTTTATGTTATGGAAAAATGGTCTTTTTTTCAATATTACTCAAAATTACTTTGATATTCTTTGTACTGTTAATTTAAAGGGCTTTTTGTTTATTCATAGCTATCCTTTACATGAATTTTGCCATCTGATATTGAAATCCACAAGCATAGTTAAAAAAAACTAAAATAAAGCTTTTGCTTACTGTGGGATTTGCAATGGTGCTGAGTAAAAAAAGGCAGTTTACATCTTTTATTCATAAAAATGATGAAAATAGTAATTAAATGATGAAAATAAAAATATAAAAATATAATATTCATAACAGTAATAGAACTGGAATTTAAAAAATTGTTTTATTTCAACAAAAACATCACCTATGATAGTCTGGTATTCTAAGGAAAGTCAGTAACTGTCATGTATATCCAAAGTACTGCATACAACAAAGTAATAATGTGTTTTAGCAGAACATTATGTAATTTGGTACGTATTTCATCAATAAATTAGATGTTGACTGTCATGGATTTCATTAAGGTTGGTATCAGCAGTCAGTGGTGAAACTTGGGAATACATCTTAAATAACTTGCCTTTTCACAGTTTTGATTCAGACATCCAGACTTCTTCTTATATGTGCTGAACTAAAGATTGTTTTATTTAATGCCACCCATCTCTTCTGGACACTGAAAAAAAACCCCACTGGATAATGCAGTGTATGTGTATGACTAAATCACCGGTTGATCTGCATTCATATGGAGATAGTACTTAAAACATTTCATAGTCTCAGCACTAATGACATGATAATTCATCTGGAGCATAAAAGAACAAAACTATTTGACATGTTTTGTGAGACAATGCATGTGGTGGAAGTTGAAACAGCACAGGTTTTTAGTGATACACAATTTCAGACAAGCTTTACTTAGAGATACAGGGAAAATTCCTTTTTCTGCCTCAGAAAATTAAAATTCATGTCCCCCATGAGTATGTTCTGGGCAGCATATGATATTCTTGCTACTCCTTTTAAACTAGAGAAACTTAATTTGAAATTCACTAATAATATAGCATTGGAATCTCCTGGTTAAGAGAGTACTCTGGTTTAAATTCTTCACTTCAGGTCACTGTTTCCAGGTTTATTGTTAATTAAGAAGAAACATATATTGGAATGCAATATATTTCTGTTTCTAGGTGATTGATTGGTGTAGATGATTTATACCACACTAAACTTTTCACTTAAGAACAGTATAATATTAAGTTGCTCCCCCTTCCATTGCACTGCAAATAATTTATTAAGACTTGTTTTACTTATGTTTTTCCAGACTTTATCTTTCAAAGTATAATCTAACTGATATGAAACCTAGCCTGTGTCTTTCTTCCTCTACAATTCTCATAAAATAATCACTATGTATTACAGTCATTCTATAGTGATATAGAAAGGACCATCCTGCCATCCTGAAATTTCATTTCATACTTCACGTTTGAAAGTTAGTGGGTTTTTTTACTAGGAAACCAGTGACCAGCAAAACAATGTTATGTCTGCATCCATATTATGCTGTGTTTCACTTACCTCTGCTTACAGTGATCTCTTATTTCACAATAATATTCAAATTAAAACTCTTTTTTTTTTTTTTTTCCCAGTAAGTATTGCCACACTTTCACAGTATTCATTTTAGGACAGAATTTCTGACATACATGTGATACTGCGTATTCTTCAGGTACAAAAAGAGTCAGATCCACATATTCAGATATTCAAGAATTTATATGCAGTGCTTCTGCTTAACACATCAGGCAAAAGAAGGGAAATGAATATTTGAAATTTAATTTTACATTATATAAAGAGATAGGTGACTTAACCACAACTCTTCCGCTCTTATAAGGTATGACTACTATGTGGTATTTCCTTTATGCCCATCTGCTTGCATTTTTAAATTATAATAATGTCTAGCTCCTAACTTGATTATTTAACTTTCTGTCACTTGGCACCATTAGTCATCTTTCTCCACCAAAAAAATAAAATAAAAAAAAAACCCAACAGATTGTGAATAACTTCTTTTTTTTTTTTTTTTCCTCAGTCTTCTTGATGACGTTTTGGATGCCACAATTTAGTATTACTTCCACTTCTATCAAACTGCAGTTCATACATCTATACTAAAGAAAACCTCAATAAAATAAAAATAACGCACAATTCAAGGTATCAACATATGCTTGTATAAAAATGTGGTCAAAATGAATAGAAACATCTATGCCCACTTGAATATAGTTACTGTGTCACTTCCAATAGGATCACTGTTCAGAATGCAAAATTCAGTTCTGGTGTCCTCAACATAAAAAGGACATGGAACTGTTGGAGCAAGTCCAGAGGAGGACCATGAGGATGATCAGGGGACTGGAGCACCTCCCATATGAAGATAGGCTGAGAAAGTTGGGGTTGTTCAGTCTGGAGAAGAGAAGGCTGCATGGAGACCTTATAGCAGCCTTCAAGTATCTGAAGGGGGCTTATAGGGATGCTGAGGAGGGACTCTTCATTAGGGACTGTAGTGATAGGACAAGGAATAATGTGTTGAAACTTAAAAAGAGGAAGTTTAGATTAGATATAAGGAAGAAGTTATTTGCTGTTAGGGTGGTGAGTCACAGGAATGGGTTGCCCAGGGAAGTTGTGAATGCTGCATCCTTGGCAGTGTTCAAGGCCAGGTTGAACAGGGCCTTGGGTGACATGGTTTAGTGTGAGGTGTCCCTGCCCGTGGCAGGGGGGGTGGAACTAGATGATCTTAAGGTCTTTTCCAACCTGAACTATTCTATGATTCTGTGATTCTAAGGTATCAGTTTGCTCTATTTTTTTATCTTTATTGTTTCAGATTACATAAGATATACATGAATTTTGCATTTTTCCCTAAATACTAAGAATGGAGGAATGATTGTATTAAGATTTTAGGTATCTCATCTTAAAGCCTGTGTAGGCTCTAGCTATTTCCATTCTTTTCTATTTAATTTCTTCTTTGTAGAATACGTTGGGTTTTTTTTTTTTTAATTATTTTTTTCTTTGTTTGTTTGTTTGTTTTTACCAATTAAGATAGTTTTCAAGCATGGAGATTTTCAGATAAATTTTAGGAAAACAGTTAAAGAAATTCTCCAGGTGTGAGAAAGTTTCTTCACTGTGGAGAAATGTAAGATAAAAAATTGAAAGTGAAATTAGGTTGGTAACATTTGTATTTACAATATTTAGCTAAAGTAAATGCAGTGAAAAATCTTAATTCTGGTCTTTTGGAAAGAATAAATTCTCTCTTTGGTGATTAAAAGTAACTTCTAAGTGAGAAGGCAATATCATGCCAGAAAAGAAAATACAGAAGCCAAAGATGAAAGCTTACATTTTTCTGTCTAGTTGAAATCGCACAGATGTTCCTATTAAATAGACTTTTCCTAATTTTTTATCCATAAAAGCTATATTTACAAGACATTTTTCCTGACATTTTTAGGAAAAAACGTTTAGAACCCTCCTAAATCCCAAGGCATTTTTAATTTGCTGGGATCTTCAAAAATACCTAAACAAACTGATTGCAGTAAGCATTTTTCTGATTATTTCTTACTGTTATTTTGTTCCTTATATATTTAGCTCATGAGACATTTTTATTCAAACTTCTTCCAGTACCTAAGGTGTATAGGATACATTTAAACACACTCTACTACTGATAAGGTTAGGTACTAAGTACTGTAAGTGGGTTTAGCAGCTGTCAGTGATACCATACAAAATAGCAAAGATTTGGAGGATGACAGACATGGGGGTTATTCATAGAAACATCTCCAGATTAATATCTAAATCCTTATATTTCTCTGGTTTCCCAAGACATATATAGCTCTCTAATGCCAGTAAGCTCATATATATGACCTCTGCATGTTTTGCTTTGTCCACAAGCAAGCCAAGTAAAGACAAGTAAGTTATCATGAAAGGAACTTGTTTTTCGTACAAGTGCTTTAAATACTCTTCCTTATGCAGATTCCAAAAGAGCTGGGTAGGGATGACAAGCAGAGATTTTATGACTTGTGGCTTGACTAATAATTGAAAAAAGGAACCTTATTTTCAAAGCTGATGTTCTACATGTTTCCATGGTAACCAGAGCATTCACTTACACTGACGTTTCTATTTTGTTGTATTTTAAAACTCAGTTTTTATTGCTAGCATTTTTTCCCATGTTTTGACTTGAAAGTGATGCATTGTAACATTTACTAAATTATATGTTGGGTGTCTCAAGGGACCACCTTGTCAAGAACATTTATTTAATTTCATGCAACTTGTTTAGTCACATAACAAGGGGAAGGGGGAAGAAAAAAGGTTTGATTTCCTGAAAAAAACCCCACCAGAATTGCAAGAATTGCTGTCTAGTTAACCCATTCATACTGGCACTCTTATGCCCGCAATGTCTCAGGGTTAAAGCATTTGATCAAAAGTCCAAACACATCATCATGGTGTTATTGGCAACTGAGTCATGGGGAAAAATATGGCTCCCAATCCTCATAGTTGTAAAGAATCTGCCATTTTTACCTTCTGATGTTAGTAGGAACACAACATTCACCACTTTTCAATGCAGTACAATTTTTTTTTTCTCTTTGTTTCTTAGTATGTTTTGAGATTTCTAATATTTAATTTTGAAATTCTGGCATACTAAAGAATTACCTTTTTATCTTCTTCTTTACCAGCTGCTGGAGTTTGAAAATAATGCTGATGACATTTTTCTTTAATATCATGCTAGATTTTTTTAGAACATACATTGATATCTATCACATAAGAGGGAATAGAAGGACTGCAAAGGATACTATGCTCTTTGTGTGAGAGAAGGCTGATGTGACTTTTCATGACTAATTCAGAGACAATGGCAGTAAATCCTAGCAGAGACAAGAGGCTTCCTTTGTTCCAGACTTACTTCACCAATTCCTGTAAAACATAACTCCAGTCTTTGAGGTTTCCTGGCTATACTAGGTCTTCCTCTTTCTACATGACACTTTTTATGAGCGCTTTACAAAGGTGTGTTCACTCTTATTCTTCAGGGAGCCAAGATGTTAAAAGGCATGTAAATATCCTATGATGTACTGGAACATCAGGCATTCGAGTTAGATACTGAAATGCTAAATTTTAGCTTACAGTTTTTTTCTTCAGCTGTGGCTTAGTCGCTGGCTTACTCAGGGATAAACACCAGGAACATGCAGAAACTATTTATTAGAAGAAATATAAGTTCTCTTGATATACAGTTGATCTAGTGATATGCAAAAACAAGCATCCACTGTATTCTTTTCACAGTATCACAATATGCTAGAGATTGGAAGGGACCTCAAAAGATCATCTAGTCCAATCCACCTGCCGGAGCAGGAACACCTACATAAGGTTACACAGGAATGTGTCCAGGCGGGTTTTGAATGTCTCCAGAGAAGGAGACTCCACAACCTCCCTGGGCAGCCTGTTCCAGTGTTCTGTCACCCTCACTGAGAAGAAGTTTCTTCTCAAGTTTAAGTGGAACCTCTTGTGTTCCAGTTTGTACCCATTGCCCCTTGTCCTATCACTGTTTGCCACTGAGTAGAGCCTTGCTCCATCCTCGTGACACTCCCCCTTTATATATTTATATACCCTAATAAGGTCACCCCTCAGTCTCCTCCAAACTATAGAGACCCAGCTCCCTCAGTCTTTCCTCATAAGGGAGATGCTCCACTCCCTTAATCATCTTAGTTGCCCTGCGCTGGACTCTCTCCAGCAGGTCCCTGTCCTTCTTAAACTGAGGGGCCCAGAACTGGACACAATATTCCAGATGTGGTCTCACCAGGGCAGAGTAGAGGGGAAGGAGGACCTCTCTCGACCTACTAACCACCCCCCTTCTAATACACCCCAGGATGCCATTGGCCTTCTTGGCCACAAGGGCACAGTGTTGGCTCATGGTCATCCTGTCGTCCACTAGGACCCCCAGGTCCCTCTCCCCTACACTGCTCTCTAACAGGTCGTTCCCCAGCCTATACTGGAACCTGGGGTTGTTCCTGCCCAGATGCAGGACTCTACACTTTCCCTTGTTATATTTCATCAAGTCATTCCCCGCCCAGCTCTCCAGCCTGTCCAGGTCCCTCTGGATGGCAGCACAGCCTTCTGGCGTGTCGGCCACCCCTCCCAGCTTAGTGTCACCATCAAACTTGCTGATAGTACACTCAATTCCCTCATCTAAATCGTTGATGAATATATTAAATAATACTGGTCCCAGTACCTACCCTTGAGGCACTCCACTAGATACAGGCCTCCAACTAGACTTCGCCCCATAGACTACAACTCTCTGGCTTCTCTCCTTCAGCCAGTTCAGTCCACCTCACTACCTGATCATCCAGACCACACTTGCTCAATTTAGCTGTGAGGATGCTGTGAGAGACTATGTCAAATGCTTTGCTGAAGTCAAGGAGTCAAGGTAGACCACATCCACCGCTCTGCCATCATCCATCCACCGTGTTATTTCCTCATAAAAGGCTATGAGATTGGTCAAGCATGACTTCCCCTTGGTGAAGCCATGTTGACTGCTCCTCATAACCCTCTTATCCTTGATATGCCTTAGGATGGCACCAAGGATAAGGTGTTCCATCACTTTCCCAGGGATGGAGGTGAGGCTGACTGGTCTATAGTTACCCGGGTCCTCCTTCTTGCCCTTTTTGAAGACAGGAGTGACATTTGCTTTCCTGTAGTCCTCAGGCACCTCTCCCGTTTCCCAAGACTTGGTAAAGATGATGGAGAGTGGTCTAGCAATGGCTTCTGCCAGTTCCCTCAGCACCCGCGGGTGCATCCCATCTGGACCCATGGATTTATGAATGTCCAGATTGCTCAACTGGTCTCTAACCCATTCCTCATCGACTAAGGCAAACCACTCCGTTGACCTGTCTTCATCTGAGGCCTCAGCGGTACAGGGCTCTTCAGGACTGCCTCCGGCAGAGTAGACAGAGACAAAGAAGGCATTCAGTAACTCTGCCATCTCTGTATCTTCTGTCACCAGGGCACCCGTCCCGTTCATCAGTGGGCCTACATTGCCTCTGGTGTTAGTTTTATCTGCCATGTATTTGAAAAAGCTCTTTCTGCTCTCTTTGACCCCTCTCACCAGATTTAATTCTAAGGAGGCCTTAGTCATCCTAGCTGCCTTCCTACATCCTCTAGCAGCAGCCTTATATTCCTCCCAGGTGGCCAGCCCCTCCTTCCATGAGCTGTAAACTCTCCTCTTCCACTTTAGCATAGCCAGCAATTACCTATTTAGCCACGCAGGTCTCCTGGCCCTCTTCCTTGACTTCCTACATGTCCGGATGCTCTGATCTTGAGCTCAGAAAAAGCAATCCTTGAATGTCAACCAACTATCTTGGGCCCCTTTACCTTCAAGCAGCCTGGCCCATGGGATTTCCCCTAGCAATTGCTTGAAGAGGTCAAAGTTTGCCCTGCTAAAGTCCAGGGTTGCAATTCTGCCTGCTGTTCTACTTGTCCTACCACACAAGATCCTGAATTCCACCATCTCGTGGTTGCTGCAACCAAGGCAGCCCTCAACCTTCACTCCTTCAACCAGACCCTCCTTGTTAGTGAGGATGAGATCCAGCAGCGCACCTCTCCTGGTTGGCTTATCCACCATTTGCATGAGGAAGTTATCCTCCATACACTGGAGGAACCTCCTGGACTGCGGCTGGGGTGCTGAGGAGTCCTTCCAGCAAACATCAGGGAAGTTAAAATCCCCCACGACGACCACGGCCTGTGACTGTGAGGCTGCTCTCAGCTGCCTGTAGAAGGCCTCGTCAACTTCCTCACCCTGATCTGGTGGCCTGTAACAGACCCCCACAGCAGTATCGCCCCTGCCAGCCTGCCCCTTAATTCTCACCCACCGACTCTCAACTCGCTCATCATCTGTCCCCGGACAGAACTCAACGCATTGTAGCTGCTCTCGCACATAAAGAGCAATCTTACCACCCCGCCTGGCTGGCCTGTCTTTCCTGAAAAGAACATAGCCCTCCATGACTATATTCCAGTCATGTGAGCTGTCCCACCACGTCTCTGTAATTGCCACCAGGTCATAATCTCCTTACTTAACACAGGTTTCTGACTCCTCCTGCTTATTTCCCATGCTGCGTGCATCGGTGTACAGACATTTCAGGGAGCGAGCTGAGCACACCAATTTCACCCTAGGATTACAGGAGGCCTCCCAGTCTTTATCAATTCTGGAGTGCTGCCCCACTGGTGCAAGCCCAGCTACAACCCCATCCCCTTTTGAATCTAGTTTAAAGCTCTCCAAATGAGCTCTGCTAATTCGTGCCCCAGCATTCTTTTGCATCTGTGAGATAAACCTTTCCCACATGCCATTGTTCAGACTGGTGCCCTATAAAACCAACCGGTATCAAAGAATCCAAAGCCCTGCCTGCAGCACCAGCCTCGAAGCCAATTGTTTATGGACTGAATTTTCTCATTCCGTCCCACATCATAAATGGAAGATGGAAGGGGTGAGGAGAAGATCACTTGAGCCCCAGACTCCTTCACCGTCCGCCCCAAGGCCCTGTAGTCTTTCTTCATCCCCCTCAGACTGTGGGAAGCAGCTTCCCCCTCACCTCCCTGGAAGACCAGCAGCGGGTAGTAGTCTGTCGGGTGCACCAGGTTGGGGAGTGCCCTGGTAATATCCCTGATCCGGGCTCCAGGCAGACTACACTCTTCCCTATGATGAGGGTCAACTCTGCATATCGGGCCCTCTGTTCCTCTCAGAAGGGAATCACCTACTGCAATGACCCTTCTTTCTTTCTTATCAGAGGCAGTCTTGAGATGCGAAGTCGAAGGCCTTTTCCTATGTGGCCTTGTAGGCGGTTCTTGCACCACATCCTCACCTACCTCTCCTTCAAGATCCAGGGCCTCAAACCTATTATGGAGGGCACCTGGGGAAGCAGGGCAGGAAGAGAGGAGAGCTGCCCATGACGCCAAACTGGAACTCGCTTCCAACCCTCGTTGTCTTTTTGGTCCCCTACCTCTGTGCCACAGCTACAGGGCAGGGGCTGTCTTGGGCCGACCCCCTCTGTCTGAGAGGGCAGGGGGTCCATCCCCTTTTGTGGGGTATCTCCCTGGAACTGTTCCAAATGGCACGCCAGGGAATTACTCCACCAGTCAATCTCCCTTTCACACTTCTTTTCTTGGTATTAGGTTGTTCTTACATCACTGAAAAACCACTTTATTCCTCTTCCACTTTATCTTCAATTATAATTAGATACAGGTTTTATGGCTCCTTTCCAAGGAGGCCAAATATGAGTGGCTCCTACATGGGATATGTGCAGCTGGTCACTGTCCTCTTCCTATATCCTGTATCTTCCCAGAATATATCCTATGATAGCTGCTTTTCTTACATGTGATGAGGCAGTATTCATCTGTCTTCTCTCATGCTTCATATTTAAGAAACAGTATTTTTAAAATGTCTGTCAATGTTTACACTAAAAAATAGAAACTAAAATACACGAACTCACAATGGCCATGTTGGAGTACAGAGCTTTATTATTATTATTATAATTTCCTATTCAGGACAGATGTTACTATCAGACCATATCTGTGCTTGCTTGTCAGAAGAAATTGTGCTGGCTGAGACCTTCAATCTAGACACATGCAATTTGCTTGAAAGTTGAGCTGGCAGCCCAACAGTGTAAGTCATAATAACAATATAAGTCATAGAAGACAGATGTTTCTGCAGCCTAATTATCACCTTTTAAATATATATATATATATATAAAACAACAGAAAAGCAACCCAAAACAAAAAAACAAACAAACCCAAATTTATTACTATAAGGAAAGAGGAGAAAGACTAGAAGATGGGGAAATATAGGAGGTGAACAGCATACTGACATAGTAAATGCCAAAAAAAAAGAAAGGGATATCCAAAATGAACACATTAATAAATATGAACCCTGGGATAAGATGAGAAATAAAAAAAGAGAAACAACCCAAAACTTCTAAGCTATCATTCTTTTTCACTTCAAAATTTGCCTGTCGTTTTGTAGGCATGTTTTGAAAGTGTTATTGCAGTGTATGTTATGAGCTGAAAATCAGAGGGAATTGCATTGTAGGCAGCATTCCTTATTGGAAGGGTATTAGTAATGATTAATCTGACTTGCAGAAGTTAGCACATTAAGGAGCAGTGGATGGGGTAAAAAATGGTGAAATGCCTTTGAATTGCTTCAAGTAACCTAAATGAAAAAATATGATAATTAAGAAAGTTTTCACTCTTCATAAACTTTCATTAAAAGCTAGTGACCTTAATGGCTATTGCACTGAAATGTAAAGGAATCATAGTTATCCCTGCTGACTATGGAAAGAATTGTTAAAATCAGATAAATTTTGCTTTCCTAAAATGTAAGTAATGTAATGTAGAAGAATTGAAGGAGGAATTATTTTTCGAGACCTTTTCTAAAGGCATAGATGACAGTTCTGCACTCAGAAATGGCTGAATTAAATAGGATATAAGCAGGTCTCAGAATGCTAGGTTCCGGTGTTATTCGGCCTCAGAAGTGTGAAGACAAAGTGTTCATTCAATTTCATCCAAGTAATTGAACTCGTCTGCTAAATTTATATTAAAAAACCCGAGGAGACCAATGGGAAATGGAATCTGTCTGAAACAGACTAAAATGATTGAAGAAAAACAGACACCCCCCCACCCCTCATTTAAAGCTCCAAACCAAACCAAAATTATTCCTGTTTAGATACAGTACAATTTTGGAAGGAAGTGAAATGTACATGACAAAGTAGAAATCTTTATAGAATGCTTATATATTCAAACGCTACACAAGGCTGGTGCAAAATACTGAGAGCTAACAAAACTGTTATATATCCCAACAGAATATTCTGATGTTTTTTTCTTAAGTAACCTAACAGATGTGAATAGTAAATGAAATTAATTAGGCAACATTCTTGGGTTCTTAAATTATAAAGAAGAAAAAATTATGGTAGAAAACCAAAGTGACTTCAGTCAGAAAAGACGTGAAGGTGGATTTACTTATTGTTGCAGAAAATGTTGCTCCCCACTGTGAAACAGTGAGTCAGCTAACAAGAGAATGTGTTAAGATACACTGCATGAAGGCTGCTTTTCTGACTTAACTGCAAGAGATTATGCATAATCCAGTAGTGTTTTTTGTAGAAATTCTTTTTCAACCGGATATTGTTGTTGTTCAGGAAAGGTGGAGTAAAATTAAAAGTTAAATTGCTTTTACAGTCTATTGAGAAAGCTTTCCTTCATCTATTGTTTTCTCTGGACTGGCTGTTAAAGTCTGGACTAAAGTAACCTCAGATTTTTTCATGTAGTTATTTTCTAATATGCCTTTTGCTGGTTAATGCATTAGTGACATTGTTCTTCCTTTCTCTTTCTCCCATTATTTTTCTTCTTTATTTTTTTCTGTGAGAATTCTTGCTACTTTTCAGTTTGTAAAGCCTGTTTCTTACTGGAAAACTTCAGAAGGTAGCATCTAAGTGTTGCATGATAAAGCTGTTCTAAATATGTCTCTGTTCTAGTTAGACTGTGCTTTTTAACAAAGAAAAGGAAGAAGTTTGTCCTTTTTTCATTACATTTCTTCCTTTTCTTAATTTCCAAGAAGCCAAAACATTGCACCAGCAAGCCTGTCAACAAGTTGTTTAAAAGAAGGGATTCTTTGACTGCTTGTCATGTATACTGTTGTACTGTGTTGAAATCAGTTGATGTCTATGGCAGATTGTAATTTTTGCTGACTTACATTTTGTTGCAAAGCTGAAGTGAACTGTATTTGTTTGCACACATACATCAGCTTTCATCATCTACTCCACTCTTTTCTTTTTGATTAAATGCAAGTGGATGCATAGAACTTAACAAGCTTTCTGTCATCTCTTTCTAAGACTGTCTTAAACCATAATATGTATATGTTTTCTTAATTCAGACATAACTTCACCACAAAATATTTTTGTTATGTATATGTGTATGTGCACATATAATTATTAAATGAAATAATTATTACATATACAATATATTCGTTTAATCTGGTCAAAATAATGTCTAGTGTAGCTTAATAAAATAAAGTGCTAACTGAAGCCTAAAGTTAGCTTAGTCTAAAAAAAATTGGTTTTAATTTCTTTAAGTATTGGGCAAGAGGTTAACGTACAATTTTCAGAAGACATCTGAAAATATCTATTAGTTTTTAATATAATGCTCACTATAATTTATCTGCTTATCTACAAGTTCCATGAGAACAACTCGTACTGATTGAATGACATCTTGTTAAATTTAATTAATTAAATACAATTAACACTATAGATTTTCCCTCTATTTAACTGTTCAGTAGGATTTTAAATTTTCCATTATGAAGTACTTATCCCATTTATTTTTGTTCATTTCAGCACTCTTCTAGTTTGTCAGTGTCAATGGCTTTCAGTTTCCTTGGCCTATATATACTTTCATCTAGTTTGGAAGTATCAAATATCTTGCTGTCAAAACTATTCAGATTTATCATTTGCTATTTATTATTTTATTCTAAAGAAAAATCAGGGCTGGTGTTGTGTTTGCTTGCTTGTTGGTTTTTAGGCGAAGGATATGATTTTGCTTTATGTAGGCATGTTAAGTTAGGGAGAAAATGAATTCCAGCCTGCATATTAGTAATGCGATAACTGCACACCTGGGCACAAAGCAAATTTCTCTGTGTCTCTGACCCATTTGCATATGCAACATTCAGGTATATCATTGCTGTCAAACAGTGTCCCATTGAAGTGAATGATGCAAGTCTCTTTTTTAAGTCAAGTAAATTTTGCATCATACAAATAATACGTAATGGAAGAACTGCCCAAGCTGCACCCTGAACAACATCCTGATCCTGCAATTCACAAAAGTAAAAATTGTATTTTTTTTTGCATCGTAACTACAGCACCTACTCACACAATTTGGTATTACACACAATGAGTTTCATTACAGGAGTATTGTCAGAACATTGCTGAAACAATGTTTTGAAAATAGTTGACTTGAGGCAGACATCAAATGGGCAAATTTCAGTATGCCCGATTCACTGAATTTTGGAAAGTGTATAAGCAACTAAAATGAGTCTTATCATGGAAAATATTAAGTAACCTTGTTAATAGAAAAGACTGTTGCCCTGCCTGTAAGACTGTGATGCATGTAACTGATCTTGCCATGCATAGTACAGTTATCAAAATAATTCATATTTATCCTTTCTCAGCGTAGTACAGTTCTATGTGTAGTTGTATTCAGTGATATTACTCCTCTCCTGAAAACATTAACTTCTCTTATCTTTCATTCGGTCTATCCAGACTACCAACTGTGCAAAGCATATTGTTCATGCCACCTGCAAATAAGATCACAAAAACTCATAGCATCATTAGTTGATTTTATGACCCTTAACTGCAGTTTGTTTTATTTGACTACATAAAGGCTTAGCTGAAATTAACAGATTCAAGAGTCTTGCATTTTTCCAAGGATGTGTGTTTCCAAGATATCAATCGAGATATGTTATAATGTTTTACTATCAGAGAGATGACTCTAACTGCCTGGATCACACAAATTGCATCATCAAAGCAGGTATATTTAGATCCACAGTACAAGGCACATTTCCTATGGGAAGCAGTGAAAAATGGGCAGGTAAACAATTCACGCTGGTGCCTGAACACCACCCAGAAGGAAAATCTGTATGAAAGAAATCAATATTACTTGAAATGAATCTGTTACCTCTTCTTGACCTTTTGATAAACCACTGCTTACATGCTTTTTAGTTGATTGATTTTGAGGGTGGAAGGAACACTTATAGCAGGTGTCTCTTTCTTCGGTTTCCTTACTATTTTATGAATGTAGACTTGACTAGTGAAATAATGCTGCACAAAATCTTTGAGTTTAGATCACCCTTGAGGCTTGCAATGTCATGATTTCCAGGAAATGTGGATAATGGGGCAAGCTGCCATCCTGCAGAAGCTGGAACAGACAATGTGTTGTGGGGTCATGTAAGCCAGGTCCATAATGGACCAGAAGACTAAGTCAGCATTGACTCAAGTCAACACAGTGAATAAATGGATGTTTTCTGAAATCAAAGAAATATCCTAACAGTTTTCTAGCCACACTGAATGAAATAATCTAAACTTGATGTCAAATGCATATTAGTTTTGACGTTGCCCCTTTTTGCAAACTCCTAGTCTGTTATATATGAAAGTACTTGTACAGAATCTGTGAGCTGAGCAAGACATGTATTCCCTAGTTTAGGTAACATGAGATAGTCCCTTTTAATGGCAACAGCAATGACAACAATTTATGTTTTTAAAATCTTTCTTCTATATAGAAATACATATTAACAGGCTAATTTTAAGCAAAAAAATCAAAGCAGAAACAACTTCCCCACTACTCCTTCTCCTCCAACAGAAAATCTCAGGCTATGACAGGTCCTCATAAGGGTAGAAGATACAGCAATGTTGAGAGCAGATACTACTTGTCATGCATTATCTGTTCAGTACTAAGTTGACAGTTTTAATAAAGAAAGTATTAGACCTCCTGAGAGACCAATATTCCATCTTCAGATAATTTCACAAAATTAGGTTTTAAAAATATTTATTTTTATGTTGGAACAACAAGAAATACTTTGAGTCCAACTGAGAATCAGTTTTGTCAGAATAACTATTTTCACACTGAAAATATTGCCTTTTAAATTCAATTTCTTTTGGTCTGTCTCCGTTGCCTTTGCATTCTTGTTTTGTACTCTCTAGAGAAATACTAGGGCATTGACACTTTTCCTAAGAAATCATCCTGTTTACAATTCTTGCTGAAACTGTTATGTCTCTGTAAAATACATCAGCTTCAATAAAATTTCAATTTCCATCCAGTCTTAAGTAGCTTAACTGCTTTAGTGACTGTGTGGTAGCAACAAAACCTGTTTCTTCAAAACTCCTTGCTTTGCCTTGCCTCAGAGAACCTTTGTATTGTTCTTTAATATAGACACAATCTGGCAATAAAAGAAAAAGATTTGCCAAGGTTTGATATAAAAATATTTTGGCCTCTAAAGTATTTTTAGAGTGCTAGAACTTTGAGGACAGCTATTGCTTTGGGGATTTTTTTTAATTATGTGTTTGTTTGTTTGTCTTATTGAATCATAAAACAGCCCAGGTTGGAAGGGACCTTAAAAGATCATCTGATTCAAACTTCTGTGGGAAAAATAAATTATCTAGCAGCGTGTATGTCATGGTTTAATCACAACAGCACTGTACTGCCTACTAAGAAGGAGAAAAATAACTGTTGCAGCTGAATCTAGGACAGTATCCAGTCACACCTTGTACACCTCTGGTGAGGGATACTCCACCATTTCCCTGAAGAGGTTGTTCCAGCAAATAATTGTTCTCAATATAATTTTTTTTTTCTTCTGTCAAGATGAAACCTCCCTGAGTGCAACTTGTACCTATTGCCCCTTGTCTTCTCTGTGTGGCTTGCATCATTTTAGCTGACCTTTAAGTACTAGCATACTTTGGTAAGGTCCCCCTTGAGCCTTCTCCATGGAGAAAAGATCTAACTTCTTCAGTCTTTCCTAATTGAGCAGCGATTTCCTAATTCTCCAGCACTTTTGCTATCTTCATGGCCCTCCCTTGAACCCTCTCCAGACTTTTTGTGTCTTTCTTGAATTATGGGGACCAGAATTAGGCACATTACCACAGGTGCAGCCCAAGCAGCACTGAGTAGAGTGGGATAACCGCATCTCTAGCTCTGCTTGAAATCAGATGCAGTTGCAGCCCAGGATGTGATTTGTCTTTGCTGCTTGCTGCAGCACTGCACTGCTGACCTATGTTCAGTTTGTCACCCACCAGGACTCCCATGTCCCTTTCATCAGAGCTGCTTCCCGTCCACACAGATCCTAGCCTATACTACCATATTTGATTTTGTCATCTCAAGTTTGGGTTTGTCATCTCAAGTTTTTAATCTCTTTTAAACTTCATACTCTTTTACCAGCTGTCCAGGTCTCTCAGATGGCTTTCCTTGTGACATGTCCACATCACTACCTAGTTTAGTGTCATCAGCAAACGTGGTGAAGGGGCTTTCAGTCCCATCATCCAGAAAATTGATGAAGATGTTGAACAGAGTGGGGCCCAGTATCAGTCCCTCATGTACCCCCCTTGTGACAAATTGCCAGTCTAAGTAAACTTTGAGGGTGACCTGTGAGCCAGTTTCCTACCCATTCAACCTGTAACTTCTTAGTTTTTGGGGGGGTTTAATTAAATTAGCTTTTAAGGTATCTGAAAGAAAACTCCCAAAAACCAACAAATCCAAATCTTTTATATCTAGGAATACTTCAAATATCAATCTTGCCTGAGAGGTGACAATGAATAAATAAAAGTATATGGCTATTTCACTTACTGGTGAGGATGATCTTGGAAAGCTTACACAACCCTAGAATTTAAACCATAACAGTTACTGCAAAGTTACTGTATTGGAAATTCTTACAAGTAAATGGAGAAGAAAAGGTTCATTTGCAAACATTAAAAAAAAAAAAAGAAATATATTAGCAAAACTAAATGTAGGTTTTCATGTTCTGTTATTAGAGAAAAATATTTTCGCTATGTTAAAACTACACTCACTTAACTTTAAAGTAATCAAACAATTTAGCATTAAGTAGGTTGCAGAGTTTAAGTGTGAGTTTTAAATCATATAGTCTCCTTAACAACTGATGAAAGCACCTATGAAGTACTCTTGTTAGGTACCAGGACTAGTGTCTATATGAGATTAAGACATTCAGAGATCTGCTGAATAAACTGTGAGTGTTTAGGACTGCGCAAGCTGAAGTTTTGAAGTTGTATAAAACCCCTTTCTTCTAGACCTGTTTGAAAATCCTTTATAGCACTACCAGGCAGATTAAATTCATTGAAGAGGAAATATACATTAAAAAATATCTATAAATAATCTTTTGGCTTTCATTGAAAACAGATTTAGAGAGGAAAAAATAACCCATATATCCCAACCCCCCGCCCAGAAGACCATTAAGGAAGACAGTGTATTTTCTGTGTCATTTTGATTGTTTGTTTAGTTTTAGTTCTTTTGTCCATATAAGATAATTTCATTTTTAAATGAATTTTTAATATTAAAGTTCATTTTAATATGCTGTTACAATTTTATTTTGATGAAAGTGTTAAAAGCAGAGGTCTTAAAATTTTCTGATGTTTTCATATTTTATATTAATATATTTAAAGCTTCCAGATTTTATCATAATTCCACTTCACTACACTAAGTTTGAAATCTTATTTATTCTGTTCCTGTTTGTATATGTAATATAAAGTTATTAGAGTTGTCATGGTTTAATCCCAGCCTGCAACTAAACCTCACACAGCCACTTGCTCACTCTCCCCTAGTGGAATGGTGGAAAGAATTGAAATGGTAAAAGTGAGAAAATTTGTGGGGTGAGATAATGTCAATTTAATAAGTAAAGCAAAAGCTGTGCATGCAAGCAAAGCAAAAGGAGGAATTCATTCACCAGTTCCCATCAGCAAGCAGGTGTCCAGCCACCTCCAAAAAAACAGGGCTCCATCAGGTTTAATCATTACTTGGGAAGACAAAACACCATAACTCCAAATGTTTTCCCCTTCCTTCTTCCCCAGATTTATATGCTGAGCATGATCTCATATGGTATAGAATATCCCTTTAGTCAGTTGGGGTCAATGGTCCTGGCTGTGTACCCTCCTAAATTCTTATTCACTCTGAGCCTACTTGCTGATGGAGTAGGGTGAGGAGCAGAAAAGGCCCTGACTCTGTGTAAGCACTGCTCAGCAGTAGTTAAAACATTCCTGAATGATCAACAGTCTTTCAGCGCAACTCCAAAACATAGCCGTATACTAGCTAAAATGAAGAAAATTAACTGCATACCAGCCAAACCCAACATTGTACCATTTACTTCATGCTCAGATTCCAGACTATCAAATTCATCCCCATTAACCACCAGTCCCATTCACATCCTTTGATATAATACACAGATACCATTTCTGTAGTTTATGGACCACCCTTTAATATGACTATAAAATATCCATAAGTGTCCAGAAAATGTTCACTGAATCTATTTAGGTTGTGAATTTGAGGTCCATCTATTATGGTGGTCATTCAGGACAGGAGACGTAGTGTGTTGTGTGGAGTTGCTGGGCACCAAAGCCAGCTATGTCAGGTCACTGTTGTACTTGCACTGCTTCTTGTGAGGCTTCTCTGCTAGTTCAGGTGGTTCCTGCTGTAGTAATTCATATAACATAAATCTAACATCATGGGTTACACCAGTTAAAAGGTATTTCCACTGCAGTCTCCACCCCAGTTCCTTTGGACCAGACCATCAGGTTTATCATTTTGATGAATTCCTCCCCTTGCCCCTGATCTGGCTTGGACTTACCCACAGACTGCAGTCCCATAGGGTTGTGCTTGCTCCGAGTAGGGCCTTGTGTATGAGGAACAGTCTCATCAGGGGTATATCTGCTGCATCCCAGACTTATCCGCAGTTGCAGTTGCTTTGAGGCATTCCTGTTCTGGCATGACCTTATCCATAGTCCACAGTGCCTTCAGAGATATACCTGCTTCAGTGTGGCTTTACCTGTAGCTGCAGTCCCTCCAGGGGTGTTCTGCTTTGTTGTAGTCTTAGCTATGTTCACAAGCTTCATGGTTCTCCAGCATAACCTCATGCACAGCCACTGATGCTTCAAGGTGTACCTGCTGCAGCATGGGCTCTACCCACAGCCAAAGATGCTTCGAGATGTATCTTATATTTGGGCTTATTGGGCCACAGTCCCTTCAGAGGTATACCTGCTGTGGCACAGACATAAGCAAGGCCACAGACACTCTGAGATATACCTGCTCTGGCATGGGCTTATTTATCCATGACTTTGACATCTGCAAGCCCAGATGCATCACCACTGCAGTAATCAAAATGTTCCTGGGGACATCAGAAGATGATAAGCCATACACCAGTACAGCAGACAGCAAAAGCAAAAAGCAGCCACTAATGTGCACTTGACTCTAATTTACAGTAAGGCAAGAAAGCTCCACGGCAAGCATGTGAGCCTGCCAGTTAATAGCTAAACAGCAGTAAAAGCTATAAAATCAATCTAGCACATTCTAATAAAATTTGTTGTTACCTTGAATGCTTTGAGCCCCACATTGGGCACCAGAATTGACCATTGTGTTTTAACCCCAGCTGACAACTAAGCACCATGCAGCTGCTCACTCACCTTCCCTGGTGGAATGGGAGAGAATCAGAACAATAGAAGTGAGAAAACTCAGAGGTTGTGATAAAGGCAACCCAATAGGTAAACCAGCACAGAGTTGTAAGTTAGAATGAAGACCTATTGGTTCTTTATGTTTTGCTTCATCAAAAAGTTTGAAAAACATGTTACACACAGCTGCATACATAAAGACATATGGAAATTATATTCAAATATGCTTAAAAGAAGAACAAAAAAAAACAGAAACAAAACCAAACCACACATGTCTTAGATCTACATTTCAACATAAATCACTGCTAGCAAATGGGATGGTGTCAAACTTACTTGCTTTTTTTCAAGGATTTGTCATCTATACGCACTTCTTTATTCCCTGGGTATGTTTTTTCTCCTTTTTTTTTTTTTTTACCTTGAACTGGTGAGAATATTGAATTTTGTAGTTTCTGTTGCAAGCTAGCAGACTAATGCTTTATAGACCAAACCTTGAAGTGCTCTGGGGAAAAGTATATGCAGCTGAGGCTTACATTAGATTAATTGTGTTCATTTTATGTGACCATTAAAAGGATCATTTTTTCTGTACAGAAGTACAGGTAAGGGTTACAGGGCAGCCACAGGAATAGGTGCTCTCAGTAGTTTCATGGCTGTCATGGTTTAAGCCCAGTCGGCAGCCCAGAACCATGCAGCCACTCGATCACTCCCACAGCCTTCCCCCCATTGCTCCCGGAGGGATGGGGAGGGGAATTGAAAGAATGTAACTCCCATGGGTTGAGATAAGAACAGTCCAGTAACTAAGGTATAGCACAAACCACTGCTGCTACCACCAATATTAATAATGATAAAGGAAATAACAGGGGAAGAGAATACAGCCACTCACCACCCGACGACCGATACCCAGCCCAGCAATCTAGCCCTTCCGCGTAACTCTCAGTTTACACCCTGGGCATGACGTGCTGTGGTATGCAATACCCCTTTGGCTAGTTTGGGTCAGGTGTCCTGTCTCTGCTTCCTCCCCTCTTCTCCTCTTCCCTGGCAGAGCATAAGACTCAGAAAGTCCTTGGTCAGACTAAACATTACTGAGCAACAAATCATTGGTGTTATCAGCACTGTTCCCAGGCTGAAAGTCAAAACCACAACACTGCACCAGCTACTAAGAAGGAGAAAAATGACTTCTACTGCTGAACCCAGGATAGTGGCTTAGACCATACAGAGGATATAAAGAAGGCAAAGGTGCTGAATGCCTTCTTTGCCTCTGTCTTTACTCCTGCAGACTCTCCCTGAGGGCCCCAGATTCCTATTGCCCCAGAAGGAGTCAGGACAAAGGAGGAGTTTGCTTTGGTAGATGAGGATTGGGTTAGGGATCAGCTATGCAATCTGGACATCTATAAATCGATGGGTCCGGATGGAATGAACACACGGGTGCTGAGGGAGCTGGCGGAGGTCATTGCTAGGCCACTCTCCATCATCTTTGGTAAGCAGTGGGAAATGGGAGAGGTGCCTGAGGATTGGAGGATGGCAAATGTCACACCAGTCTATAAGAAGGGCAAGAAGGAGGACCCGGGTAATTATAGACCGGTCAGCCTTACCTACGTCCCTGGAAAGGTGATGGAACAACTTATTCTTGACTCCATTTCTAGGCATATTGAGGATGAGGGGGTTATTAAGAACAGCCAACATGGTTTTATGAGGGGGAAGTCATGTTTGAGCAACCTTATAGCCTTCTATGAGGAAGTGACTAGGTGGAGGGATGATGGTAGAGCAGTAGATGTGGTTTTTCTTGATTTCAGTAAGGCATTTGATACTGTCTCCCACAGCATTCTCATAGATAAGCTAAGGAAGTGTGGGCTTGACGATCAGGTAGTGAGGTGGATCAAGAACTGGTTGGAAGGAAGAAGGCAGAGAGTTGTGGTCAATGGTGCAGAATCTAGCTGGAGGTCTGTGACTAGTGGAGTGCCTCAGGGGTCGGTGCTGGGACCAGTGCTGTTTAATGTTTTCATCAACAGCTTGGATGAGGGAACCGAGTGTACTCTCAGCAAGTTCGCTGATGACACTAAACTGGGAGGAATGGCTGACACACCAGAAGGCTGTGCTGCCGTTCAGCGAGACCTGAACAGGCTGGAGAGTTGGGCGGGGAGAAATTTGATGAAATTCAACAAGGGCAAGTGTAGAGTCTTGCATCTGGGGAAGAACAACCCCATGTACCAGTACAGGTTGGGGACTGACCTGCTGGAAAGTAGCGAAGGGGAAAGGGACCTGGGGGTCCTGGTGGATAGGAGGATGAACATGAGCCAGCAATGTGCCCTTGTGGCCAAGAAGGCAAATGGCATCCTGGGGTGCATTAGAAAGGGTGTGGTTAGTAGGTCAAGAGAGGTTCTCCTCCCCCTCTATTCTGCCTTGGTTAGGCCGCATCTGGAATATTGCATCCAGTTCTGGGCCCCTCAGTTCAAGAAGGACAGGGAACTGCTTTAAAGAGTCCAGCGCAGAGCCACAAAGATGATTAAGGGAGTGGAACACCTCTCTTATGAGGAGAGGCTGAAGGAGCTGGGTCTCTTCAGCTTGGAGGAGAGGAGACTGAGGGGTGACCTCATCAGTGTTTACAAATATGTAACAGGTGGGTGTCAGGATGATGGAGCTAGGCTTTTTTCAGTGATATCCAGTGATAGGACAAGGGGCAATGGGTATAAACTGGAGCATAGAAGGTTCCACGTTAACATCAGGAAGAACTTCTTTACTGTGAGAGTGACAGAGCACTGGAATAGGTTGCCCAGGGGGGTTGTGGAGTCTCCCACGTTGGAGATATTCAAGGCCCGCCTGGACAAGTTCCTGTGTGATGTACTCTAGGTTACCCTGCTCTTGCAGGGGGGTTGGACCAGATGATCTCTCGAGGTCCCTTCCAGCCCTTGGGATTCTGTGATTCTGTGATCTATGTTTCTTGAGAAAGCAATTATAATACAGGCATACAATCATTGCATATTTTCTGAACAACTATGAAAGCACATGCATAGCTTTTTTAAACAAAAATTTTCACTATAAAACATATGTCTTTTTAAATTGTGGGTTTTCTTTTTCTTTTTTTTTTTTTTGTTTTGCTTAGCATGAATGTAAATTGCAGTTATACTTTTAATAAACTCTTGTTTTATTAATTTCAGTTGCTTCCTTTGAGTTAAACTCTCAGCAGCTTTTTAAATTTCTTAAAGAAAATAAAATTAAAAAAAAAAAAAAAAAAGCTGGGGAATTGATGGCCAGTTGAGCCCATCAGATCTCCACTTGGACATTGAGCCATTGATCACAGCTCTTTGAGTGCAAACCTCCAACAATTCCTTACCTACTGAGAAGTCCACCCATCAAATCCATGCTTCTCCAATGTAGTACAAATTAATACTAAGTTACTACTCCTTAATTAATAAATTATAATAATAGAAAGCTGTTTCTATGGATGTATTTTTAGCTATGTTTTTGCACCTAAACTAACAAGCTGCTTTTTCTATTGTTATTAAAACTCCTGTTAATGGAGAGATTGTCTCAGTAACCTCTACAACTCTTTATAACCATGTTGGACTGTTTATCTGATTTCAGAATCCTTAAGATTCCCTGTTTCAGCAGCAATTGCTTACAAGCAAAAGTAATTTTATGGAAGTATTTAATGTATTTCTAGCTGTCTTTAGTGCAATGTAACAGCTGGAAACAAGGAGGAAAGCAAGACAGACATCTCTCCATGGGACAATAGCGAGTGATCAAGTGATCCATGGTTCACTGGCAGTCCACAGACCCAGTTAGCCTTAGGAAATGAATAACTGGTCTCATTATCCTGGTAAATGCCTCAAGGCAATGCAGATGTAAAGAATCATTCTCTTCAAGCAATGCACTTTGGGGAAAATATCTGTATGTGGAGTTCCCTGGACTCCTGTAGAAATCCTTTCCTCAAGAGTTTACCTCATTACATTTGTGACTGTACTGTCACTGAATTCCACAGAGGAGCCTAAGCTTGAGCATCGATGAGGAGAAGAAGTAAAGAAGAGTCAGGACTCTGCCCCTTTGAAATTCATCCCCACATGTAGTGAAATTCAGGGTTTATTATAAAATTATTCTTTCAAAACCACACAGGTAAAATGGACTATTTTTGCAAGTGTACAAAATTATTTGGAGAAAAAACTTAAAAGCTCCTGTGTGTAGGAGATTTGTAAATTTTCTGGGAGAAAAGTTTGTGGAATAGCAGCAGTATTATTTCCTAAAAATATTTATCTATATCAATAGATTAAAGCTTTCACATTAAAAATCTGAGTTTGGCAAGTTATGTAGGAAAAAAAAAATGAAAAAGCTTAAAAAGCTTATTTTAAAACTTTGACCAAAAATTCTGCCACCTTGGATGGTGGAGGTTGTGACTTATATATAGTTATCTGCGCTCAGAATTAAAGACTTTAGGATTTATTTCTTTTTTTTAGTTATGTTTATGAGACCCTCATTCCAAGGCTCCCCTCATCTAATTCCACTAAGCAAGAGAAAGACTTTCATGGAAAGTGTGAGCTCACAACCTACTCCTGTATTCAAACAAATGAACATATTCCAATACAGGTGTGAAACCAGATTTTTGTAAGACACTGATCTATTTCTTAAACTTTTGTCTGTAAGGAAGCCTCACAATTACTTTCCAAATTTTTAAACCTTGGGCATGGAATTAACCTTATTGATTCAATGTCAATGAGAATGGATGCGTAGGTAATGTTATCTGTAGTTATCTGTAAAGATGCTGAGAGTCGATCCCTTGGCATGCATAAAATTAGGTTTCTTACACAGTTTCTGTAGTATATTTTTGGACACTATGCAATACGTATTTGTGATATGGTAACTTGCAATGAAGAGGGGTTTTTAATTTTTGTTCTCTTTTGTTCCCTGCCCGTCTCCCCCACTTCTTTGTTCTTAATTAAATGTCCAGGCATTTAAAAAGGAAACTTCAGCCATTCTTTGTAATACTGTTCCATTTTTGCTCCCCTTCCATGTACCCCCAGCCCTGCTAAACTGCCTTTGGTAAATTGGCATCTAAGATTTCAGGCAAAATCTTTCTAGCTATAATCCCTGGTGTCATTGAAATAACTTCCTAGGACCTATCTCTCAAGGGCATTTGTCATCACATACTAAACAGCATTTGCCAATGTAGTTGTTGAAGCAAACTATAAGCCACTTCAGTGTAAGAGTGTGATTCACAAACCTAAATCATTTCTCAAATCCTAGACACATTTCCAGAATACTAAATTATGGAATAAGCAAAGCGTTTCTGCTCTCCACTTCACTGCTAAAATTATAAATGAGGACTGAAAGACTGATGTGTCCAAACTCAGGATATCTTAGTAGTTACTGAACTGAGGTGTAAATTAGCAATCATACGTTAAAGAATTTCAGACACTTAGATTGTCTGAAGTCTCTGAGCTTAATAAGTGATTTTTTTCTGATTTTTTTTGAGAAATTATTAATTCTTCTAAATTTAGGATCCTAGTAAATTTATGGAATTTAGGATTAGAATCTAAAATCTTAATTTCACAGTAGCACCGAGGCAGTCCTCTGAGGCCACAGTGTAGTTTCAGCTATCTTTTGCCTGACACAGATGTCCTTCCCACTCAATACACTGTTGCTGTGATTTTCCAGTATGGGAGAAAATCCAGATCTAAATTCACTACATATATATGTGTGTGTGTATGTATATATATTGAAATATATGCACAGTAAAATCTATAAAGTCCAAGACCACACAGAAAATAAGTGCTCTCACTTGGGCTGCAGAGCTGTCTAAATGCCTCTTTCTATCCTGGACAATACATTAGGAGAAAGGATAATTAGGAGTCTTTCTTCTTCATATATATCACTCTGTTACCTGAGACATCACACTCAGTTTGAGATTTGCAGCAATTCCAGTCCAGTTGCAGCCATCACTATAAGGACAAGAAATAACCTGAGAAAATTCAGAATTCATTCTCTGCCTCTGAGTTTTAGGAAAGGTTTTTATGCTTTCATCTCTCTAAAATCTGTGAGGAACATGAGTGTATGCATATATCTTTGTGAGAAAATAGTGTCTTTCATAAATCTCTAAAAGTTAACTGCAAACACCTAAATCTTTCATATGTATTAATGCATCCATCCTTTTCTTCAAAGGTGCCATGGAATTCTATTGTTTGGTTTATTAATAAACTTTGAGTTAAATCTTTGTAAATTTTGTTCTGTTGTGTGTGGAGGGGATTAAGAGGAGCACAAAAATAACTCTCTGAAAGTAAGAAGACTTAAGAAAAAACTATCGAGTGTTAAGCAGCTGAGAAACCACATTTGTGATCTTTTTTTTTCTATAAACTAACCAAAAGAAGTTCACAGTCTGCCTCAACTGACATCATGTCCTTCAATTCTAGGATTGTTACTGTGATTGCTAAAGATTACCTGAAGTTTAAGAGTAATATAAAAGATTTTAATTATTTAGAAAACTTGGATGCTTATCTCTCACTTGAGACACCAAGGGCTATCAGGAATCAGGAAAGATGAGGTTTACATCCTTGTTTGAAAATAATTCAATAGGATTACTTTATCAAGAAGGGGAAAACAAGGAAACAGAACAGTACCCTTTTAGAATGCATGGTACTTTTTCAGCCTATGTTGATTGCTGCACTCAAATAATTTGGACAAAGTGTCAACATCAGGTTTGCAAACTTTCACAACTCTATTTTAGAGTAAAAGTTCAGGGCATATTGAAAAGTGCTGTGAAAAATCTGATTGATAGAAAACATTTTTAAAGTGTTTCCTAGGAGCAGAATAAAATTTAAGATCAAGCCCAGACTGATTTTGGGGCAGCCATGTATCTAGATTCTTATTAGGCATAGAGAACAAACATTCAAAGAATACTGACTGAGTTGCACAAATACGATGTAAGTTTTCAAATTAATCACTAATTCAATTTTCAAAAGCTCTCAGGGATCGGTGTTGGGACCGGTCTTGTTTAACATCTTTGTCGCTGATTTGGACAGTGGGATCGAGTGCACCCTCAGCAAGTTTGCCGATGACACCAAGCTGTGTGGTTCGGTTGATACGCTGGAGGGAAGGAATGCCATCCAGAGGGACCTTGACACGCTCGTGAGGTGGGCTGATGCCAACCTCATGAAGTTTAACCCTGCCAAATTCAATGTCCTACACCTGGGTTGGAGCAATCCCAGGCACAGCTACAGGTTGGGCACAGAAGAGATTCAGAGCAGCCCTGCAGAGAAGGACTTGGGGGTGCTGGTCGGTGAAAAAATGAACATGAGCCGGCAGTGTGCGCTTGCAGCCCAGAAAGCTAACGGTATCCTGGGCTGCATCAAAAGGAGCGTGACCAGCAGGTCGAAGGAGGTGATCCTGCCCCTTTTTCTGCTCTCATGAGACCTCACTTGGAGTACTGTATACAATTCTGGTGCCCTCAACCTAAAAAGGACACGGAACTTTTGGAACAAGTCCAGAGGAGGGCCACAAGAATGATTACAGGACTGGAGTTCCCCTATGAAGATCGGCTGAGAAAGTTGGGGCTGTTCATCCTGGAGAAGAGAAGGCTGCATAGAGACCTCATGCCAGCTTTCCAGTACCTTAAGGGGAGCTATAGGGGTGCTGGGCAGGGACTCTTCATTAGGGACTGTAGTGATAAGACAAGGGGTAATCAGTTCAAACTGAAACAGTGGAAGTTTAGATTGGATATGAGGAAATTCTTTCTTGTTAGGGTGATGAGGCACTGGAATGGGTTGCCCAGGGAGATTGTGAATTCTCCATTCCTGCAGTGTTCAAAGCCAGGTTGGACGAGGCCTTGGGTGATATGGTTTAGAGCGAGGTGTCCCTGCCCATGGTGGGGGGGTGGGGTGGAACTTGATGAACTTAAGGTCCTTTCCAACCCTAACTGTTCTATGATTCTATGATTTGAATAGATAATCAAAGAGTTGTTATAATACATAATGTAGTCCTTGCTCTTCCATAAAGCTAATAAGTTCTGTTGATACTGAGATATTCTAAGAAGTATTTCTTGGAAGGTTTTTTCACAGAAGACTTCTAAAATCTTGGTTTCCTCCAAGAAAACTATTTAGAATCTATGCACAGAAAGAGAAAATATGTCTCACTCAGCTCTGCTGAAAACTAATACAATCATTGCCGATAGTTTCTTTAAGTGAACTTTTTGGCTTGAAAGTATTATCACAGTTCCATAATTTGCATAAATTTACAAGTGCCAGCTATCTAGCCAATAGTTCTGTAGCTCACAGTTAAATTTCTGTCCTATGCTCAAAAAAATGACATGATGCCAATAACTTGTTCAGAATGTCTGCCTCCCAACTCACTAATTATTTGCGAAGTGCACATGTTTTTAATTTAAGCAATACATTTCAATGTCAAAGCAATTCCAGTATCACTCAAACAGGTATTAACTTACTTGTGAGTATGGTAAGACAGAAATTTAAAGAGTTATAGCATTCAGAAGTTTTGTGATTCATCTTGCTTTGCACTGAGTAATACTGTTGCTGGGTTAACTACAGCCTTGAAATGTAAGAAATATCATTCATGAACATGTGAACAAAATACTGAAGCATTTTCTTATTACTTCAGTTTACAATGCTTTCACTCTGATACTACAAGATGAATGCAGAATAATATATAGTGGTTTAAGGTTATCACTTGTCTTGATTTACTTGGGATTGTAATGACATGTAGAGTAAAGAAACATTTAATAGAATAGTTCACAAACTACTGATAAAAAACTATAAATTTTTACCTTGCAGGATTTTAATGGAATGGAATGGGATGGAATGGAATGGAATGGAATGGAATGGAATGGAATGGAATGGAATGGAATGGAATGGAACAGGACAGAATGGAACAGAATGGAATAGAACAGAACAGAATTGAATGGTACAGAATTGAATGGTACAGAACAGGATCTACAACAATCATTTGGTCCAACTTCTTGATCACATCAGGTCTGATCAAAAATTAAAGCATCCTACTGAGAGCATTGTCCTTATGCCACTTGGACAATGACAGGGACAGGGCCTTAACCCCTTCTCTAGGAAAGCTGTTCCAGTGTTTGGCCACCCTCTCAGTAAAAGATTGCTTCCTAATGTCAAGTCTGAAGCTCCCCTTATGCAGCTTTGAGGCATTCCCGTGTGTTCTGTCACTGGATACAAGAGAGGAGATCAGCATCTCTTTCTCCAGTTCCCCTCCTCAGGAAGGTGCAGGGAACAATGGTCCAAATTTGGTGACCAATCAGACCTGAAAGCAAGATAAGGCAAATAGGACCCAAGTGACTGTAAATAACTGTAGTAAATCTAATATATAACATACTATGTGTCATTAGACATATGTCAGAGGAACACAAAATGTTCCCTTCCTTTCCCTCAGACTTGGCATCAAGGATGGGGATGAGACAATATTTTTTCTTTCTTTGGTATGCTGCTTTTCCTGAAGATATGTTAGATTATTATTTGGAAAAGCAAAATATGAAGTCAAAACAAACTATGTATCAGCAAAGTATTTAACTGTTGAAAGATGAGAGGCAAAAAGTGAAAGTGTACATCGTAATTTTTTCAGTCCTGACTTCTGTTTAGCTACCTAAGGCACACTGGAGTTAATTAGACTGTTTTCATGAGTGAGTTGAGAAAGGTGGCTCACAGAGGGTATGGGTTTAGAAATGTTATTAAGTTTGGATTCATGCTGGCTTTCTTGTTTATGATGTGCCTTTCTAAAGCTTTAGTTTCTAACAAAATTGGAATTGCAGCCACAGCAATTGCAGGAACAGATTTTGGAGTGCAGAACAGCCTTGCTCCTCCCTGCTCACAGCTGCGTGTTTGCTGGCTTTAGTACTTGTATAGCTGTGATGTGAACAGAAATGCAGAAAATATAAGAAGGCCAGCAGCACAGACTTTAGGGAACTGACTGGGAATCAAGAGTAGCTATGGAAAATCTGGAAATCTATGGTTAATATTCTTTAAAAATAGTTCTTGTCCCTTAAACAGAGGGGGTTATCATCACAGAACCACTGCAGAGGCCAAAAATGGGTCAAAAGGGCTTCACAGCAGCTAAGGATTTACAGAGGAACTGACAGGCCCATGTCTCCCTGACAGTCTGCTGGCATTTATCACACACATAGCATTACACTAGAGAATCTCTTATTCTTCAGGGAATGTGTAGGGCATGTATGCTGGTGACATACTGACCAGAGGAAATGTGCGGTGCTAGAACTGCATCTTGGATGTGGGAGGCAGGAGCTGGCCAGAGGGAATGAGGGAATGGGGCTGATCTCAGGACGATCGTGGGAAACTCAGTGGCCCTGTACTTGCTCAGTCTGTGCCAGGAAGGACGGAATCCCACAATGTCTTGAAGCACTGTGTATGGACATGCGTTTCCTCAGTCTCTGCTTTCTGACTCCTAAAGGAAATAAAAATTGTGACTGAAACATTCAGGTGGCTATGGAGAACACATTCTCTAAAGTCTAAAACAGAGAATGAAACAATAGAACTGAAAAGTAATCATGCAATACATGACTATAATCTATAATCTAATATATAATACATAATACATATAAAATATAATATAACTGAACTAGAATGAGGGGACAGATGCATGCTGACACTCCTCTGTGGCTCAACTTGAATATTTCCCTAGTATTCTGACTTAGCAGATAGTCACAGTTAGACCAGAGTTGTCCAGATTTGATGCAACTGTGACCAGGAAGCCATAAAACTGTATAACCTCAAACTCATGTATCTTGCCTCTCTACAAAGCTGATTAACTTGGGCTCAGCATCTGATGTTCAACTCATGTCAGACAATGAGACTTCAGGACATACACAGTAGCAAAATTTCAAAGTTTTAGATAAGTTTTCATGTCAATGCTTATGTATCCTGAGTGCTACTTACGTTTTTTTGGAAGGTTTTTCATGATTCTGTTAGGAATATGCATCTAAATTCACCTAATTTGTGCTTTTATCGCTTGGTGCTGCTTGGCTTTTATCTATAGTAATTTGTTTATAGCCTTTAAATATACTGTATGCCACCTGAAACATAAGATTATAGTTTTAGGTTTGTAAAAAAAGGATATAGCACATAATGCAGCCCAAGAAGTACTCCTTGACCTTGCTTCGAACAAGCTACATCTGGAACTTGAATCACTGCCATTGAGTCAGTAACAGACATTAGAGTACTCATTTGAGACATCAGCTTCCTACAAAATGTTTCCCAGATTCAAAACCTACAGTGTTAACTTCTCTGCCATTTTGGATCCAAGTTATTAGATGGCTATGGCTCATCTGCTGTGCCATCTTGAAACAACCAGAGCTGCTACCAGAAAATCAACTCCATTCATTTGTATTAGGTTCAAATATTAAAGAATAGATATGAGCTATTCTGAGCTGCTAATGTTGCACAAACATTTAATGAGAGATTGTTGTGGTTTAAGCCCACCTGGCAACCCAGAACCACGCAGCCACTCTTTCATTCCCCTCCCTCCCCTTTCCTCCCCCTGCTCCCTGATGGATGGGGAGGAGAATTGAAAGAATGGAACTCCCATGGGTTTAGATAAGAACAGTCCAGCAACTAAGGTATAACACAAACAACTGTTGCTACCAACAATTATAATAATGATAAGGGAAGTAACAAAGGAAGAGAATATAGCCGCTCACCACTGACCAATACCCAGCCCGACCGAGCAGTGATCTAACCTTTCTGGGTAACTGCCCCCAGTTTATATACTGGCCGTGACGTGCTGTGGTGTGGAATACCTCTTTGGTCAGTTTGGGTCAGGTGTCCTGTCTCTGCTTCCTCCCAGCTTCCCCTCCTCCGTGGCAGAGCATGAGACTCAGAAAGTCTTTGGTCAGAGTAAACATGACTTAGCAACAACTAAAAACGTTGTTATCAATGTTGTTCCCAGGCTGAAAGTCAAAAACACAGTACTGCATCAGCTACTAAGAAGGAGGAAAATGACAGCTACTGCTGAACCCACGGTGGTGATATTTTTAAGCAATTCAAAAGGAACAAAATTAGTGCATTGGTAATATGCTGTGAAAAATTTTTCCTAAAGCAAATGATCAGAAAATTGCAGTTATTCAGTGTTTCAGCTATGAAAAAATGTTAATCTTCACCGTATTGAATCTGGGACCATACAGTATCATAGAGTCATTTGCCAAGGACACCAAACTCTTGATTTAGTAAAACTGTGAGTGAATCCTCTGTGGGACATTTTCTTTTTTCTTTTTTTTTTTTTTTTTTTTTGTTCGCAGCAGCTTTTCCTAAAATGAACTGTCTTGCTTAGCTAAAAATTTGTTAGATTCTTCTTGTATCTGCAATACATCTTGTGGTCAGTTCTTTCCACCACAGAAAGACAGGGGTTTTTCAGGTTGATTATCATGGGTAAACCTCTTTATATGACGCGGGGCTCAAATCAGAAGCAAATTCCTAGATTTTTTTTTTTCCTGGTATGGCTCAACTGCAGTTAGCAGATCCTAAAAGCAAGAATTTATAATGTTTTCCCATAAAAATTGTTTCATTTCTAGACTAAAATATAGTGTTCTGAAATTTTCTAGTGTCAAAAATAAGGGCAGGAGGTTGCAGGGTCTTCATTCTTCAGCTTCATATCTGAACTTCAGCATTTCACAGAAGCCAAGTGTGGATTAAAATACCCTCTTGTGTCACATCTAGAAAATATAGAAAAGCCTTATGAACTTGCCAAGAAATTGAAGTTGCCAAGCACTATTTGAATTTGATAGAATTCATACTGCATTATAAACTGCTGCTTGGATGATTGCGCTTATCAGCTGTGATCATGGAAGAGAAAATTGAAGACCTTAAGACACCATGTAGCCCAAAATGTGTTTGCACTTTCTGTACTCTTGTAAGTCCTCCTGAATTTTTATGTCTTATCTTTAAAAAATATAATGTCAAAAAGTAGACAACCTCTTTAGTAAAGTACTTTACAGCCCAATTATCCGTGTTAGAAAAATCTCTTACTGTTGCGGTTTAATCCCAGTAGGCAGCTAAGCCCCAAACAACACTGTTCAACAATAACTAAAACATGCACAAATGGTCACTTGGTCATAAATCCAAAACAAAGTACTGCACAAGCTGCTATGAAGAACAGTATCTCTATCCCATCCAAAACCAATATATGTATTAACAAACCTTAGCTATGTATTTAATGTATCTAACACATGATTTCTTGTTTTGTCTTATGCACACTGGATTAAAAGTAAAAAATAAATAAACGAAAAGCAGCTTTCTTTTACTTCAGCTCATAAAACTGGAAAATGTTTTCATTTTTATGTGGCTTTTCTGTTTTTTTTTTTCTTTCTAGATTAAATAAAGCTGGTGTTAGCTTTTTCTTCAGATATCTGGCCTTTTCACACTTTCTAAAACCGAAGAAAGAGCTTCTACTGTTTCCCTCTATTCTTTTTTGTCCTCTCAAGCAAAATAAAATTACTTCTGTTGTAGAATATCAATTTCACAGCTGGAGAAGCAAAACGTTTAACCTCACAAAAAAGTTCAAGGGATCAACATTGACCAGATTTTATTATTTTTTTAATTGAGACTTTATGACTTAAATATTTATGAATGAGAATCAGATTTCAAAGATACTTTTTGTTCAAAAAAACAGGAGAAATTTTTTGAGTGAAACAAAAGGCTCAAACACAGTGTGCTTTTCCTTTCATACCTGACACTGGTTATTGATTCTCCTTGGCAAGTACCAAAAGACTCCATTCCTTCAGTGTCACCTAATGGCTAAAGTAATTTAAGATACAGTTAAAGTATGAACTCAGGAGTGGAAAGAACAAACTCTGCCAGTCACTTGAAGCAACTTGCAGTTACCTGTTTTCCCAATCATTCATTATTAATTCCAGACCGCACTATTTTCTCTGCTTTACTCCATTTTTTTAATTTCTTCCAGAAGAAATGATATGTGTTTGTGCTTTAAAATAGGTTAATACTTGTCATGTGATCTAAGATATATATAAGCATATATTTTACAAAAACATGTAATATACCTGTATCCATTTTCATGTAGCCATGTGGGTTAGGGACTTTTTGTAATCCTTATTTTCCTGAAGCAAAGAAACATAAAAGTTCCAGTATTTAAAACAAATCTGTCAGCTGAATGATTTTCTAATTTAAAAAAAGTCTTTGAATAAAAATACTTTAAACCATGTAATAAAAAATTCCTAATGTTTTCAAAGACAATAAAAATATCTTAAGCACTGTCCCTATTTTTTCAGCCGTCATTGTAGACAAATGCAGTAGACACATGCAATTACAGACCTTTTACTGGATTTACTGTAATGCTACCTTGTAATACTACTATGTAATACTAGTATTTGCCCCTACTAAGGAAGAAATAATGAATTTAATGCTTAAATTGATCTTTACCAATAGTGGCTACTCTGACATTCATGTGTACATAGTTGAGACTGAGTATAGACCCTGGCACAAAACAAAAAAGAGGTCCTAAACAGCTAACAGACTTCTTGTTTGACCTGTGTGACCTTAGGAAAATTACTCACGTATTTTATGTCTTAGTTTCCCTAACAGCAAAAATAGGATAACAATGTATATAAACTTCAAGAGGACAAACACATATTTCAGTTGTTATGTTTATAGAGGGGCAAGAGCAGACAAAAAATCTAGACAGGCAGGGACTGTGAACACATGCAGGAAGTCTAAGCATTAACCTGAAGCCTGCAATAAGTGAATCTACTGTTAGTAATGGTCCCAATAATGCAACCTGATCAAAATTTAGAAGGAATTCTTTACATATGAATCCCCATGAAATATAAAATATTTCATAAATAATATAAAATAAGAGAACACCACCCTCTGCTTGATCTTGACTGCAACATGTCCACTACAGTGGTGGAAGAGAATAATGCAACTTACTGAAGAAAGAGAGAAGGAAATGGGCAGTTTGGGAGTTAACCATAATGAACAGCAGTGGCCTCAGAGAACCTGGACATACTGACAGTACTGTAAAAGTGGAACTTCATTAGCCAGCAGTTTCTGAGACACAGTGTATGCAAACATGAAGATGTAGAGCAGACTGTATTCACAATATTTGAAAGCTTGATTAGATCAAGAAATAAGAATATTTGATGTCCATAGTCTAGAAATGTAGTGTACTTTGCACCTGTCTTGGAGGGATGGAAGAAATGGGGAAGGCCAGAAACAGGAAAAAAGCAAAGAAAAACAGAACCAACCGAAACTCCCTAAGTTTAAAAACCTTTCTAAATACTTTACTTCAGATTATTGAAAATCTGTGAAGCCCAGTTGCAAAATATAATCCATTACAGTAATGCTACAGGGACATTTTTTACACTGGTAACAACCAAGGGAAAATAAAATGTAAGTCATGTATAATATATGATATGTATAATAAAATGTATCTAAGTAATTTTTCTAAAAGACTTATATTTAACATTGATGTCAAGTGGACAATTTTAGCTGATTCAACCATAGCATCATTACAGAAATTCTGTGAGAATTGCATAATGTAAATGAGACTGAAGGTCAAAAAGAATTTAAGCATGTGATAAACCGAAGCAGGTGGACATATTTAACATAAAAGTGTTGGGTTATTTTCCCTCTCATTTCAACTGAGTAATCAAATCAGTATGTTAGATTTAAAGGTCACATCAGTACCTCCTAAGGAAATACGCTACAATTTACATCCTACTTTGTGACTTTCAGAGATCAGTTTATGAATTATTCATAGTGTTTACCAAGAGGTATAAGAGATATCGTCAAACAGCTCACTTAATAAAATGTAGAATCATAGACTGGTTAGGGTTGGAAAGTACGTTAAGGTCATCTAGTTCCAAGCCCCCTGATATGGGCAGGGACACCTCACACTAGTCCATGCTGCCCAATCAAAATGAGTGTTAAATTGTCTAGACATCGAAATGCCAGATTTGAGTAAATATCTGAGATTCCAAATTTTCATGGAAGCTTGGCATTTAATTCACTTTTAATTGATCCCAATATTTCTTTTAGTCAGTTCCTTTAAGAATATGTAACATAAACTAAGCTTAAAAACGCAACGCCGTTTTTACATATTATCAAGGATCATGTTTTACAATATAAAAAATACCCAAAATTATTGCCTTCTATGGAAAGATACGGTTTCATGGACTCTCTTCCATAGAAAATTTTTCCCTAAAATTTATCTTCTCTATCAATTTCACTGGTTAGAATGTAAATGTACTATAATTATTATTTAGAGTTTGAGGAGTGTCCCAAAGACAAAGGAATTAAGAGGAGCAGCTAAAATGGTGTACAACTTGGTTAAAGATCCTTGTTCTCTATTTCACAAGTAATGAGACTGCTGTTAACCCTATTTTAAATGAATCTGGTAAGCATCAGGACTTAAAACATAGCTGTCTGGCACGACAGTAAAGTAGGACATGCCATGCCAGAACACAAACATTCCCTGGTACTGTAACCTGTGTATAATAAGACAGATTATTTATGAGCAACTTCGACTACCTCTGTGATATTACAGGGGGTTTAGTTATGGTTTGTTTTTTAGTATGTGGAAGATGGTCTTAGATTTCTTTCTAATCATACTGGATAAAAGTCTATGTTGTGTATGGCACAAATCTGAAATCAAGAAGGAAGCTAGTGATCAGTGTAGAAATTCAACAAATAACACAGGCAAGACAACATTCATAGGTTCTAATTTATGAGAAAACTGAAGTGTTATGTACAAATTTGATATCTGGATGGTGACTGCCATGAAATCAAAATCTTAGCTATAGTTTCATCTTGAAAAGATGTTCAGAACATTTTTAGCAGTTCTCAACTTGATGAGTGCATAAATAAATGGATCCAAAGGAAAATTTATCCCTCATAAAATAGAGCCCTAACCATTTGGGTGTGACTGAAACCAACAGAAGAATCATATGAGATAGTTTACCTCAACTGCTTATTATCAGCACAATTGATGGCCAAAATTAGAGATAACTGCAGGGTAATCATTAACCGAAAATCATCTTTAGGGAACTTCAAGTAAGTCTAGATTTAGGAATATAGTTCTGTGATTTAGAATACAGTTCTGTGATTTGTGCAAAGCAAAATGGCTTTACTGGAACCTAAATTTTAATATTTCGCTGTGTGGGCTACAAAAACAACAATGGAGGAAAAGAGAATGCATTTCAATATATCAAGCTGAAACCTAAACTAGAAAATTGAAACTGTTACAATATTAGAATTTAAGGATGTTTGGCAATGATCTCAGCATAAATTTCAGGTACCAGTAGTTCGCAAATCTTTAGAACTAATTAATATAGTGTTAAAACTTAGGGGAAAAGCTGCTGGGTTTGAATGTTCTGCTGGCAAACCCAAAAAGAAAAAGAAACAATCTGCTATACACATAAAATCTGTTAAGCCAGTAACAAACCAATTCTGACAATATTAGAGCCAGCTAGATATTTTTCAACTAAATACTTTCTTGTCAGAAAAACACAGCTTTCAATAAATGAAAGAATTAAGTGAAAGCGAAAAATGTTCATTTTAGTGGTTTCAATTTTCTATTCAAGTGCTATAATATTTGAAGAAGTAGCTTTCATAAGCCTGAAATATTTAACTTCTATGTATCTCCTGACTGGCTTTCATTCCCTTATCATACAGAGTATAAGTTATTTTTGTTTACTTTCATGGTCCCTCTTTTCACCCATAATCTGTCACAAAGTGATGAAAGGTCAACTCCTATGTCTGTATGGCTCATTCAACATTTATTGCCCATTGGTTAAATTTATAAACTAACTCCTCTGCACTTTCTCCCACTACAAGCTCCTATAACTACCCACAAAGCTACCTTACTGTTGTCATAGAGAAAAATTGTTCAACTCACATAGTTTAAATTAAATCAAGATCGGAGAGTTATACAGATTTATAAATTACACATAATTAGCTGACAATCAGTGAACTATACATTCAGGATCAACATCAGCAATACAATCCATAAATCACAATCCCTGATATTAGGAATACCTTTCTGTAGCCATATGCCCCTCTCAGGCATTCTACACCCCCTCAGTCCCCAGAAGTACGGCTTACAAATTAGTGGCTCATAAAGAGATTCTACTATTTAATTTCATTTTGTGAATTAAAATAACACTTTTCTTATTTTTAAAAGGGAATTTGTTACTCATGACAGATTTCTGCAGCTACAACTGTGTTTTCTTTACACAGATCCTAGAATTTGTGTAGAGGTCATTACTATGTAGATATGGTGCTGCTGCTACCTGCATCTTTTCTAAATTCCAGTATGCTTTCCTACCATCCATTAGAATTTTGACCACTGACAAATGGAATATTTTAGAAGTGAAGCTCAAAGATCACAGAAAATTTATTACATGTGTTTGAATTAGAAACCTACACATGAAATTTTCCTGCAAGGATATTGTAGTTGATATTTCATTGTTTAGGATTTCTCTCCATATTCTTCAGCAAAACAGTCTGTTAGAAAACCAAGTGAATATAAAAAAAATTTTATTTTTTATCACTAAGTGGAGAACACTTAAATTATATTGTATCTTTGAAGAAATATCATGAAAGAATAATTGTGGAAGTTTTTCTTAAGGAACTTGTATAAGGTGTGTTGAAACAAAGTGCAAGAATAACACCAAAGTTTAATTTTGCTTGTATAGCTAGCAGAAATTTTCAAAGCATATGGTTATAGATGACCAGAAAATTATTTGAAAGAATAAAAATTTATAAAACGTAACACCCCTCCCCCCCAAACCCAGAATCAACCAATGAACAACAACAAACCCAAACCAAACAAAACACGGCCCCAAAAAGTTTTAGCTAATATTAGTAAAACGTTCTTGGTGCTTGCTAATCATAATGATTTCTACAGATTAGAGATATAAGAATATTCAGAAAACAGAGATTTAATGAATTAGAACACATAGTTAGTTGCCTAACAGGCTTAGCGTCATACGTACAGCAGTTCGGGCTACAGCAGCTTGGGGACATAAAAGATATATGCAGGGTGCCCAGCATAATTTGTTGCATAAACTAGCTATGAATGTTAGAAATAAAGTACATATATAAGGGAAAAATATTTACCCAAATTATATGTTACATTATGCTGATTAACAATATGACAAAAAGGGGATATAATTGTGATGACCTATAGGCACAGAAAATTATTCTGATAGCAGCAAAACTCATGACAAGAAATTTCCTAAGCATGTACCTTGCAGCTCCATTATGTACAACTCGTCTTTGCAATGTCTCCTAAGTCTAAATGTGATATAAAATTACCTTTTCTTAAGAAAGCTTTTCCCCAATGTTTTGTTTAAAAAATTATAAAACATGCATAAGAAAGCCATTCTCAGAGCTTTTTAGAGATGTGTACTATGTTTGATCTGATTATTATGTCTTATTAAAAACTGTTTCTGCTCAGTTTTCTGCTCATCAGTTTCTGCTCATCAGTTTCTGCTCTGTTTTCTATGACTTCAGAACATCAGAGTGTAGAATTCAGCAAGCTGACTATGAAGCATGCCTGTGCTTGCCAGAAGGGGGGGCCGGGGGGAGGGGGGGGGTCAGCTTGATAAGAAAAGTTATTGCAAAATAAGTTAGTTTTACTTAAACTTGCTTTCACTCTATGAAGTCTAACCTCCAAAATTCTAACTTTGACACACACAGGCTAATAATTCCTATAGATATTATCATGTCCATTTTAAGAACAAGAATATTTCACAAGATAGAGCAAAAAAGAATTCGAAAAAGAATAGTCTTTTGGTGATTGAGGTCCAAGAAGTTGAAATATATTAAATTGTTAGGAATGTATACTACTGAAAACACATTTTTCACTGAACACAGTAAGTGATGTTATTTCTAAGATGATTCTAAGCGCAGTCAGCTAAAATAATATCAGAGGCGAAATACTGGTTCTTAACATGTGTGCATTGGGAAGACAGTACCAAGTGTAAGATGGCTGAAATTCTCTTTCTTCCTCAGTCACAATCTTTAGAATTCTAGCAGTCCTCCACAGAACAAGAAACCATATCCTGACTGTGCAGATATTGTTGGAAGATTAATTTTAATTAATTTAGAAGATAAAGAGTCATAGCTGACTGTGGTGACAGCAGACAAGGGACACTGCTTCTATGATCTTTTAGATTTCAGTATACTCACTACTGCTGTAATAAGTGCTTACTTCCAAAGAAATGTTCAAGAAGTTATGTGTGGATTTCAGATGCTTCAGTTGTGCACTAGTATATTACTTATTATGCGAGGTTTGGGCATGGGCAGCAAAAAGAAAAGAAGAATCTTGAACACTAAAGTGCTAGATGGAAGCATGCAGGAAGGGAGTCTTCAAAAGCATACAGTGATTCATATACAGCTGCACATGAGGATATGTCACATTAAAATCTAAGAGGGTTTAGAGGTCATAGTAGGATCATAGAAGGGTCTGGGTTGGAAGAGCTCTTTAAAGGTCATTGTGGGTTCATCTAATCCAACCCTTCCTTACATGGGCAGGGACATCTTTCCATAGGTCAGGCTTCTCAAAGCCCCATCAAACCTGACCTTGAACAATCCCAATGATATAAGACATGCTGTTAAATGGTGGTGTAATTGACACATGTGCCCCCTGCTTTAATATTAATTTACATGATTGAAAGACTGCTCAAAACTGTTCAAATCTGTAGAAATATTTTTAAAACTGCTTTTCTGTTTTTCTGTTTCACAGCATAAGATACCATGCCAAGTGCAAGGTCCTACACCTGGGTCAGAGCAATCCCTGGCACAGCTACAGGCTAGGCGGAGAAGAGATTCAGAGCAGCCCTGCAAAGAAGGACTTGGGGGTGCTGGTCGATGAGAAAATGAACATGAGCCAGCAGTGTGGGCTTGCAGCCCAGAAAGCCAACCATATCCTGGGCTGCATCAAAAGGAGAGTGACCAGCAGGTCAAAGGAGGTGATCCTGCCCCTTCATTCTGCTCTCGTGAGACCTCACTTGGAGTATCGTGTACAGTTCTGGTGTCCTCAACATAAGAAGGACATAGATCGATTGGAACAAGTCTAGAGGAGACTGGACTTCATCCCTGGCAGTGTTCAAGGCCAGGTTGGACGAGGCCTTGGGTAATATGGTTTAGAGTGAGGTGTCCCTGCCCATGGCAGGGGGTTCGGAACTTGATGATCTTAAGGTCCTTTCAAACCCTAACTATTCTATGATTCTATGATTCTATACTTTGTAATCAAGACTATTTATTGAAAGTGGAAAATGCGTAAAGCACATATCCATGAAAACAGAATAAATGGAGAACATCTGCCCACTTCAGTTCATTAACTGAGCTCTGTCAATCACTAAGCTGTCTGGTGGTTGCACTGAGTGTAGGATGTGAAAACAGAGTGAAGTGGTCTTGGCAAAGAAGCTGGGTTGAACTAAGGCTGATGACTTGTGGTCACCAAGAGAAGATCCTTCTGCAGTTGTCTTCTTCGTGGTTTCTCTCAGAGCTGCTGCCTCTGCTGACAGAGGACATTTCCTTTGAAACTTTTCTTATGTTTCAGACACATGAAATGAAAGTATACTGTATTATATATAGTACATAGATGAGCTTTTCCTGTTTTCTCAATTTTTTGGCTTTTTTTTTTTTTTTTTTTTTTGGTCACGGAAACGCATTGTTTTCTTTTTGAGCAAAATACTGTGGAAACTAAAATTCTGGTGATAAGAAAAGACAAGGGAAAAAAATAAAAAAGCATGTCCGAGACATCTTCGGCCTCATGTCCAAAGAAAGTCAGGCATACATGAATCATACATCGCCATACATATCATACATGAATCACACAGGTGCAGGCTGGGTAGGGCTTTGTGCAACATGATCTAGTGGAAGGTGTCCCTGCCTGTGGCAGGGGGATGGAACTAGATGGTCTTTACAGTTTCTTCCAATACAAACCATTCATTGATCTGTGATTCTGTGAAAATAAAAAGAAATGGTAGCACATATTCCTGAATTAATATTTCTTTTAAATTTAAGTTTAATGATAATTAAATTTTCTCTAATTTAGTTATGTGCCACAGTGAAATATACATTACAAATATTTGCTGTGTACTATTTTTTTTTGCTATGATGACTACTTCCTAAGTAGTTCTTAATTAAAGTTGGCACTATGACATGATATTTCAGTTACAGAATGCCACTGTGTAATTCATTTTATGTTAGTAATTATTTATTACCCCTTTTTTTCCACCCAGCCCTTTAGTTGCTAAAATGATTCCAAACGTTCTCCTTTTATTAAGACCCGTGTTCCTAATGCAGTGAAGTTACTTTGTCATTTGTATAATTTTCAGCAATAGGTTGAGGGGAATGTGTAAGTAGCTGCTTTATTTTCATTACTTAAAGTATTGAAGGTGTAGTAATTCCAGTGTTGAGGAATATTTAAAAAAACTTGTTGGTATTCCATAATTTTGCCAAAAAGTTTGTAAACGGGATCATATTTAATCTATAGAAATATGGATATTTAACTAGAAAAATAGTCTCCATGAACATGGAATATATTCATACTCTTATATGACATGCAAATAAGACATTTTCTCAATTCAGAACATTATAATTTCAAAAACAAAACCACAACCCATCTTAGAACATAGAATCATAAAATAGTTTGGGTTGGAAGGGACCTTCAAAGTGATCTAATCCAATCTATAGCTAATCAATATTCTTCAGAGTATATTGGATGCTGGAACAGAAATTTAAGATTTATTACATCCATATATAGCACCATATAGGGGGAAACTGCAATTGCAAGAGAAGTGAATTAGAATTCCAGTGATTTTGAGAAACTGGTATATAAAAAAGGAACAGCGTTTAATGAAGTCAAAGACCTAAGTCTACACTTAGAATCATAGAATCATAGAATAGTTAGGGTTGAAAAGGACCTTAAGATCATCAAGTTCCAACCCCCATGCCATGGGCAGGGACACCTCCCACTAAGCCATCTCAACCAAGGCTCTGTCCAACCTGGCCTTGAACACTGCCAGGGATGGAGCATTCACAGCTTCCCTGGGCAGCCTATTCCAGTGCTTCACCACCCTTAAAGTAAAGAATTTCCTCCTTATATCCAATCTAAACTTCCCCTGGTTACGTTTGAAACTGTTAACTCTTGTCCCATCACTACAGTCCTTAATGAAGAGTCCCTTTCCAGCATCCCTATAGGCCCCCTTTAGATACTGAAAGGTTGCTATGAGGTCTCTGTGCAGCCTTCTTTTCTCCAGACTGAACAGCCCCAACTTTCTCAGCCTATCTCCATACAGGAGGTACTCCAGTCCCCTGATCATCCTTGTGGCCCTCCTCTGGACTTGTTCCAACAGATCCATGTCATTTTTATGTTGAGGACACCAGAACTGCACACAATACACCAAGTGAGGTCTCACGAGAGCAGAATAAAGGGCCAGGATCACCTCCTTCGACCTGCTGGTCACGCTCCTTTTGATGCAGCCCAGGATACCGTTGGCTTTCTGGGCTGCGAGTGCACAATGAATCTGGCTCATGTTCATTTTTTCATCGACCAGCACCCCCAAGTCCTTCTCCGCAGGGCTGCTCTGAATCTCTTCTCTGCCCAACCTGTAGCTTTGCCTGGGATTGCTCCGACCCAGGACTTTGCACTTGGCATGGTTAAACTTCATGAGGTTGCCATCAGCCCACCTCACAAGCGTGTCAAGGTCTGTCTGGATGGCATTCCTTACTTCCAGCTTATCAACAGAACCACACAGCTTGGTGTCATCAGCAAACTTGCTGCAGGCGCTCTCAATCCCACTGTCCATGGGAACAAATGATTTCACAAACTGGAAGAACAGTGCGAGGGTAGACTGTCATTCTCCAGAGTAGGGTTTTGGGGATTATGATACAAAGTAAGCTATAGTGAACTATTGTTGAACTAGCCTACAATTCTGAAAAAGACAAAAAATTATGTTGGGTGTACACTTGTGTGGTGTCTGTAAAGGTAAAGTCTCTTCTGTACTTTAACATGTTAAATTGCAGCGTATACTCTATTTATGTAGATCAGATGGCAGCAGCCAGAATAGAAAAATGTGATTAACAAGAGCAGTCTGAAAACATTGAGACACAAAATACACAAAATTTTGTTTGCAAAGACCAAACATAAAATAAACTGTTGTGTATGCCTACAATGAAGTGAACAGGAAGTAATGGATATAAATTGCATTAAATGAGGCTTTAGTTACAGAATAGAAAAAATATATTTTTTTAAAAGCTGCAATAGATTGCTGTATGGACTTTCCCTCACTAGAATTTTTTATGAACACGTTGATCCATCAAAATCATTCAAGCAGATGAAGAGCTGCCACTGATGTCATTGAAAACCCACTTGACATATTTTGTGAGCCTTTTGTTTTCCATCATTTATGTTGCAAACATGCTAACCAATGGGATGCGCCAAGCTATATAGACTAAGAATTAATGTGATTGGTAAAAGTTATTTTCAAGGATTTGAAGCTTTAAAGTGTTGTTAACTTTGTTATTGAGTGACTAGAATGATTAATAATCAGAACAGATGAATTAAATAGCTGGCTTTCTTAAAGTATATGAAGAGAAAAAAGAAACCCAAAATTGCAAAGCTGTGGTCCAGGAGATAAAAATATATATTCCAAACAGAAATCTGTATCAAAAAACCTTGGTATGGAAATTCAGTTTTCTAAATTAAGAAAAGCATCTGCCAATAATTTAACATTTTAAATTGATATTGGAATATTTTTTTCCATTCAGAATCTCTGTTATTCTGTGTGAAATCCATTCCTGTGCAAGGAAAATGGAAAAGTGTTTTCCTTTTATAATAAGTGGTATTTCCTTTCTCCTAGTCATAGTAATGCAGGAAACATTTAACAGAAGATAAGAGAAATATAAGACCAAGTACTCAGCAGTGAATGATAACGCTATCTTTCTGCATCCTGTTTTATAAAGGAAATTCAGCATCTTGACATTTTAATATAAGCAACAAAGGGTTACTGTTGAATTCTGTTCCAAAAAGGTGCACCTTTTCAAGACATTTCTCTTGTGGAAGGAAAAATGCCATATTTAGCCTCTGAGATTGTGACATTATTACTGTGCTTGAGGAATACACTTTTACTTGTCTAGGCAAAGAAAAGCTTTGACCTTTTTTCAGATGAATTACCTGAATAATATGGTGATGAGAACCGCATAAAGAACCATACTGTGAATAGTCACATTCCCTGAGGGAAGAAGTTGATCTCACAGGTTACTTTTCCCAGATCAGAAGCCAAACTAAGATAAAATCTTTTCCAGGTCTACTGTGTACTTATCCCTCTCCTTTGTAGTTTATGCTGTTAAATACAGCTTTTAAACCTGAACCTTTAGCTTGGGACTTTAGTTGTTATTTAATATCCCATGTAGCAGAATTTTTAATAAAAGAGTTACATTAACATTTTAACCCATTTTCAGAATTTCACTGTTCATGGACATTGTTGAAGGAGTTTAGTTCATATTTTACATAGGTATGTGTCCTGGGTTCAGCAGTAGCAGTCATTTTTCTCCTTCTAAGTAGCTAGTGCAGCGCTGTGTTTTTTACTTTCAGCCTGAGAACAGCGCTGATAACACCAATGTATTTAGTTGTTTCTCAGTAATGTTTAGTCTGACCAAGGACTTTCTGAGTCTCATGCTCTGCCAAGGAGGATGGAATGTATGGGAGGAAGCAGAGACAGGACACCTGACCCAAACTAGCCAAAGAGGTATTCCATACCACAGCATGTCATGCCCATATAAACCGGGGGCAGTTACCTGGAAGGGTTAGATCACTGCTCGTATTGTGCTGGGTATCAGTTGGTGGGTGGTGAATGGTTGTATTCTCTTCCCTTATTATTTTCCTTATGATTATTATTATTGGTGGTAGCAGTAGTGGGTTTGTGTTATACCTTAGTTACTGGACTGTTCTTATCTCAACCCATGGGAGTTACATTCTTTTGATTCTCCTCCCCATCCCTCTGGGAGCAGAGGTGGAATAGGGGTGAGTGAGAGAGCAGCTCCGTGGTTGACTGAGTTTAAATCATGACAGTATGCAATAAAAGAATCTGTATTTTCAAAATGTTTCCTAACTGCTGACATTGTATGTTGGATGTCTGTAAAAGTTACATTAATGGAGTCCTTCACTAGAAGAAAGTTCCTTTTATGAACTTGATCCTTTGCCTAACCAGAAGAAAACAGTATGTTAATACAGAAATGTTTTTATTTTACTTTTCATTAATGCTTTTAAAAAAGAGCTAGATTATTGAGTGTTTAGACAACTGTACATAGTAAGGATAGTGCATATTTTACTATTTAGGCTAAAATAAAGTAAGACATTTACAGGTATAAAAAATAAGTGAATTTCTGGTCAAGATGTAAAGTTAAACTTGCAATGTCTTTATAGTCCTACCTTTTAAAATGCTTTAAAATGGTTACAGTGCTTGTTGATTTTCTTCTTTCTACATTTCAATTATAACTTCTACTGTATTTCTGTTATATGTAGCTTATATTATAGTTAATTGTTAGTAGCAAATGTGTCAATATCACAGGGCACAAATGACTTCAGACCCTTAGAATAATTTATGTAGGATACTTACAGGCAATGATCAAAGTAATATATTGATATTTTGTGTTCTGTGACATTCTTCTGCTACTGATTTGAGAGTAAATCACATGTTAGCTATTTGTTTATGATTTAGCTCTAAATATGAGCTAAACTTTAATATGATCTGGGACCCTCTGTAAAAACTCTATTACTTAGTATTAACTAGCCTTCCCTGTTTTCCAGAAATGTGGTTCTTAGCACCTTGTTTTCCATACAGTCTAGTTTCAAGGACTCTGAAGCAATGCACCGTCGTTTGCTGCTGTGTCAGGCACTACTGTGGTTAGAAGCATCGGCTGGTCAGTCTCATAGTGGGGCTCAATTCTTGTTGAATAAGTATCCTACGACTCAAGGAGGCTTCTCATGCTGCTGTCAGTGATTCAGCAGCCTGTAAGTGACAATCAATACACAAAGAAAAAGTTGTTAAAGTTGTATCACTTTGCTCATGTAAGGGAAGCTTCACTCATTAAAAATAATAACACTGATTGCATTGATATGTCTGAATTTTGCTCAAGGTCTTCCCAAAATCGCCCTGGCTATGCTGGCTCAATGCATAAGAAAAAGATAAAAAGTCTAAAGAATGTCACATTATATTTAAGTTAAAAATTTTATCTGCTTAATCTGGAAGTAAACTTCTCACATTTAAAACATTTATTTTCTTAGTGAGAGACATACAGAAAATCAGAATCATAGAATCATAGAATAGTTAGGGTTGGAAAGTATGTAGAAAATAGTATTTATAATTATTGCAAACATATATTCTGTAATAAATAGATCCACCTTTCTGAAGTCATAACTGGCTGCAAACAAAATTAACAAATACTTTTTGCTTCACATAGTAATTTATACTTTAAGTGTTGTGGAAAAACGCTTCTCACTTGTCTGCAGAGGCAGCAGTAAAGATCTGCAGTATGTGAAAGACTTACTGATACTGGGAAAGGAAAAAACCCACAAACTATATTATATGTTGAATTGACATAGCCAAAAGATGGCTGCACCATTAAAGTAACCGAACTCTTAAAAAATAATGTTCAGTGCTAAGATTATTAAATCCTTAGTCCTGTATATATATGGAGTGCAGAGGTAGTCCAGGCATCCCATTACTTACATTAACTCTATAATATTGTTTATTTGAACAGTGTAGTGGGAAGCAGAGATGAATAAGACTTCTTGTAGCATCCTTTCTCTTTACACCTTCCTGGAACAGTTTATCATGACTGAGTCAGAAGGAAAAGATTGTAATATTGTCCTGTAAAAATCTATTGACCTTGGTAGAACATCTTGTGAAAAAGAACACAGCTTAGTGTGAAGCATAAAAGTGGGGCACTGAAAGATTTTTCTACACAGAAAGAAGTGTTCATATTTGATTGTTTTTATCTTAATTTTACTTTATTTTATTTTGGGTTTTTACTATTTTATTGTATTTTATTTTGTTTATGTTCTTTTATTTCATTTTCTCCTACAACAGATCAACCAAGCAATATCTTTCAATTAATTAAACTATTTTGAAATTGACACACAAAAAATTATGTTGAAAAAAAAATAAGCCCTTGTGTTCTCATGCAAGCAAACATTCTATTTGCCTACCTGAAAACAATTTATCAGATAAATAAAAGTATGAATCCTTTATTCCTGAACCAGTAATTTATGCAGATTTTAATCCAAATGATCATAAAAAAAAACACCCATGTCCATTGTAAAGTAGAAAAAAGATAAATAGAAGTGTTCGTCACATTAGTTTTGATTAAGGGATATACAAATCCTCATCTTCAATCAGTCATTTAAAAATTAAACCTAAAGTAAAATAACCCAAAAGCTGCCCTGCAAATGTCTCATTACAGTGCCATTTACAAATGAGATTTCCAGCTGAACTCCAATTGTGTTTAGTTAAACAAGCTGTCAGACTACAATTGGCATTTTCAATATGGAAGTTATTCAAGGGTAACATTCTGAACATATGCAATAATTACCAGAAGGAAGATATGCATTAATGTAGTTTCTGTTACAGCAAAAGCAAATGTGAACTACAGTAAACAAAGGAGTTTGACTTGTCTGGAGTCAATAATTTGTTATCTGAAGAAAGAAAAGAATACACTGGCTGCTTTTGATCATTAAGTCACCAGTCACCAGTGTAAATGGCTTTCCATGTTAGGTATTCACTGATGCACATGAAGTTGAAACTGCATATGTTTATCACTGGAGAAAATACATGTTTTACTATAACAGTACCTATTTCACAGTTGGAATTTTGGTGCAAAACCATCTGAATTTATCAAAATTTTAGAGCATGTCTAGAACATCTCCTAAATAATTTGTACTGAAAAATGACAATTATCTAAATTCCAGTATTTTGAAAGCAGGTTGACCAACATAGCAGCTGCTTCTCTTCTTGAAGAGAGAAGCCCAATATCTCCCTTAGTGTTTAAGTTCCAAAATGAAATCAATTAACTTTTATTTTAAAGAACTGCAGAAAAAGAGTTTCTCTGAGGTCTTTTTTTCTGGTTTTTGTTTGTTTGTTTTTTTCATGTGACATAAATGGCTTGATTTTTTATCTGAAATTAGAAAGAATGAAGTCTATAGTTGTAATTAGTATAGTTGTACAGTTGTAAGTTGTCTTTTTTTTTTGGAAATTTACAGAGCAGAAGACCCAAATATTTTATGCATTTCTCAAAAATCATATAATTTCCTGTTTTCTTACAAATATTCTCAACATAAATGATCAATGGCACTTCCAAGGTAATAATAATAAGTAATAATATTTATATCAGGTCATTACAAGGTCAACACCTAAGAAATATGCATTGCTCCAAAATCAGCTCCTTCACGAGTCTTTCTTCTATTACTTTGAATTTCATATAATAATTTACAGAAAGCTGAACCATAGGCTGATAAGCTTTGATACTGTGATATTGAGTTCATGTACAGATGTGACAGAAAAACTTTTCTAAATTTGCTTAGATGAAGCTTACAACAGTTTATTTCAAGTTTCCCCAAGTTAATATAACAAGTATTAACAAGATACTAATAATGGTCAGAAACACGTTTAGTTATAGCAGACAAGCGAAAGTTTTAAGGACAAACATTGAAATTTTATGTCTCTGGAGTATTTCCGTTCCTCTGAAAAGTAATTTCCATTTGCTTATCTTTTTGTAACTTCTGCTTTTTAATATAAGCCAACATATTTTCTGCATCAACTCATGTTAGTAAGATGGTTTTCTAGGGCTGAAGAACTGAATAGTTCCATTCTTTCCTCTATTTGGAGCTGATAAGGTGCTTCACTTTGAGGAAAACAGATTCAGTAAATGAATATTACCTTGGTGGGCTTGTGGATTATTTCTTCTGACATGTATAACAACTTTTAAAATCGTCCAGAACTCAATTTTCAAACAGGGGAGTTTGATTTGCTAATAAATTCAGAATATGTTACCTTCAAATGCCATCTGAAAGAAATGTTAATGGTATATTCAAATGTAGTTTTCCCATATCTGCAGTAGTCCAAATTCTAAAGATCTTGTTCACTTTCACGATTAATTATTCAGGGCCCTAGCTATACATCAGTATGGTCTGGTTTTAGTTTGTGTTTGATTTTTTTTTTTGGGGGGGGGTTGTTTTTCACTTTTTTTATTTGTTTGGTTGGTTGGTTTGGGGTTTGTTTTGTTGTTTGTTTGGGGTTTTTTTGCAATGACAGTATTCTAAAAGGGAAAGCTGCATTTATTTCTGTTTGAGACGAAAGAGAGAGATGGGCAAGAGGAAATACAAAAAGCAAACAGAACTTATTTTTATTAATTAGGAGAAACAGAAGATTGTTTCCAATTATGTTCTGGCATCCAAATATTTCCCATCTAAATATAAGTATTTATTAAAGTGTGATGATCAGAACCAATATTATAAAAATGTCACTCTCCACTGATTTATAATTTCCTATTGTCCATGGTACTGGGATAAGGTATCTGTAAGCTGGCCATTTAACCCAGCACTTCCCTTCTGAAATCCTCTTTAAGGACAATTATTAATTCCCATTTCCTGCTGCCACTTTTTCTATTCCATACAACTTCTGTTTTCTTCTCTCTCCCTCTCTGTGTCTACAATCTTTGCCATCACCTGTGTAAATTTCTACTTAAATGTTGGAATGCTTATATACACGATTGGTTGTTGCAAAACACAAAATCCTAACATTTCTTTAAAATGGATAATAGCCCTGTGTAATTACAGGAAGCCACAAGTAAACAAACAAACAAACAAAAAAAAAAACCAGAATTTTTAAAACATAATGAACACCGAAATGCACCAATCACGTTATTTAACCTAGAAATAGTTTGTGAACAGTTAATAATAGATGCTTTAAAATTTTATATTTTTTCCAGTAACTTATGCAATAGTAAGTCCCTAATAATAAGTTTGTTTAATATAGTATCTCCTGTAATTTGCATATGATAGTTTTACAGCATGAAGTCATGAAATTTCTGTCTGGGAAGAAAGTGAAGGCTTACAGTGCTGCTGTGTCCCTGCTATAATGGTCAAATTTATTTTGAGGCTGTTTATTCTATTAGCATGTCCTTTTTTACAGTAATAACTGGATTAGACTATTCCTGCTGTTTTCCTATTGTACAAAAATGGTGATATTTACTTTTTTATGTGATAAATGAGTACAATGTTTTATATGAGGCTTTCATTGGAACCAATTTTGTTTCATTTAGAGTTCAACAACTACTATTGTCTACTTTGTACATTCTTTCAGTTTCATTAGTTAGTTGCAAATTTTTTTTTAACTTTTGAAGAAAGGAAGAGAGGTAATTTCTTTCTGTATAATATGAATGAGAAGTTTTCTACAAAACATATGAGGTTTGTACCCTATTGGTTAATAAATTATATTAAAAATTTAAAAATTCGCATCTGTATGCAACATATATGTTTTGAAGACTGGATTTCATAAAACATTGTCTTGATATAATCAGTCTGATATTACATTTGATAAGTCTGATATAATACAGTGAAGAAAACCCTTTTTCCTTTGATTAACATAAGTAGAAGATTTCACAACGCATATATATATACACACACAAAACTAAAAAGGGAAAATATAAGCATAATTTTTTAATATATTTTTATTTTCAGCTAAATTTGCATATATATCTGTGAGAGTTTTCTGTTTTCTTAAACTCATTTCATCACGTATAGGTACACAGTTAAATAACAGAATCACTTATGTATTATTTTTCCCTGCATAAATTTTCTGTAATACCATAATACTGAGTCTCAAAATCAAATCACTGATAATCCTTGCTAAAGTGAAAAGAAATTGTGTTAGTTTTTCTTTCTTTCATAGAAGTAATATTTCATATTTTCACCGAATTTCAAAACTAAGTAGTTCATAATTTTATCAAATATACCTACTAGATGGAAGTCTTTATTTTAGGGAATATATCCTTCATGTCTGAGTAGGCATGTATGTATGCAGTGTGGAATAGATATTATTTTTATTTGTCCTGGGTTCAGCAGTAGCAGTATTTTTTTCTCCTGCTTAGTAGCTGGTGCAGCGATGTGCTTTTTAGTTTCAGCCTGGGAACAGCACTGATAATACCTATGGTTTTAGTTACTGCTCAAAAATTTAGCCTGACCAAGGACTTTCTGAGTCTCATGCTCTGCCAGGGAGGACAGAAAGTAAGGAGGAAGCAGAGACAGGACACCTGACCCTAATTAGCCAAAGAGATATTCCACACCACAGCACGTCATGCCCAGGATGTAAACTGAGAGTTACCTGGAAGGGCTGGTTCACTGCTCAGTCAGGCTAGGTATCAGTTGGCGGGTTGGTGAGTGAATGTGTTCTCTTCCCTTGTTATTTCCATTATTATTATTATTATTATTATTATTATTATTATTATTATTATTATTATTATTATTATTATTAGTGGCAGCAGTAGCGGTTTGTTTTATACAATAGTTAATGGGCTGTTCTTATCTCAACCCTTAGGAGTTACATTCTTTCAATTCTTCTCCCCATCCCTCCAGGAGGGGGGAGAAAAAGGAGATGGGGGGGGAGTAAGCGAAAGGCTACGGGGTTTTTCTGGGTTACCGATGGGGCTTAAACCACAACATTATGGAAGCTTTTTTTTTTTAATTATTATTATTTTTCTTTCTACTGTCTGATGCATTGCCTGAATTTGTAAGCTTGGAAACAAATGAAATACACGCAGTGTCATGCTGAGCTTTCTGAAGAACATCTATGAAGTCACATGAGCTGTGTGGAAGAGTAGAACATCTTGTAAAAGCACACAACAGTTCATTAATGAAAGATAAAGCCAATTCAGAAACTTTTTTGTCGTTTAATCCATAACTTTCAAGCTGCTGCGTATATGCCATATTTTTTCTTAACTTTCAGTATTTTTGGTGAAATTTACCCTCTACTATACCTGTTTAGTTTTGTTGTAATGTCTTCAATATATCTTAATGTAATATCTTTTCATTGAATCCCAATGATTCATTCACAAAACTGATGAAACATAATAATAAAAGAGAGCAGCACATTAACAAGACACAGCAAAGACAGAAGTTACTGAAATTTAAGAATACCAAGACAGGAATGCACATAGCTGGTTGCAGAAATTATGACATTGAAATATATATGGTCTTGTTTAACATCTTCATCACTGACATGGACAGTAGGATTGAGTGCGCCCTCAGCAAGTTTGCCGATGACACCAAGCTGTGTGGTTCGGTTGATACGCTGGAGGGAAGGAATGCCATCCAGAGGGACCTTGACACGCTTGTGAGGTGGGCTGATGCCAACCTCATGAAGTTTAACCATGCCAAGTGCAAGGTCCTACACCTGGGTCAGAGCAATCCCAGGCACAGCTACAGGCTGGGCAGAGAAGAGATTCAGAGCAGCCCTGCAGAGAAGGACTTGGGGGTGCTGGTTGATGAGAAAATGAACATGAGCCAGCAGTGTGCGCTTGCAGCCCAGAAAGCCAACCGTATCCTGGGCTGCCTCAAAAGGAGCATGACCAGCAGGTCAAAGGAGGTGATCCTGCCCCTTTATTCTGCTCTCGTGAGACCTCACTTGGAGTATTGTGTACAGTTCTGGAGTCCTCAACATAAAAAGGACATGGATCTGTTAGAACAAGTCCAGAGGAGGTCCACGAGGATGATCAGGGGACTGGAGCACCTCCCATATGAAGATAGGCTGAGAAAGTTGGGGCTGTTCAGCCTGGAGAAGAGAAGGCTGCGTGGAGACCTCATAGCAGCCTTCCAGTATCTGAAGGAGGCCTATAGGGATGCTGGGGAGGGACTCTTCATTAGGGACTGTAGTGATAGGACAAGGGGTAATGGGTTAAAACTTAAACAGGGGAAGCTTAGATTGGATATAAGGAGGAAATTCTTTCCTGTGAGGGTGGTGAGGCACTGGAATGGGTTTTCCAGGGAGGTTGTGAATGCTTCATCCCTGGAAGTGTTCAAGGCCATGTTGGATGAGGCCTTGGGTAATATGTTTTAGAGGGAGGTGTCCCTGCCCATGGCAGGGGGGTTGGAACTTGATGATCTTGAGGTCCTATTCTATGATTCTATGTCTTTACTTATTTTGAAAGGATGGATGCCCACCAGAGCCTTTTTTTTTTTGACATAAAAACCATGTGCTACTACACATACTTAATCCTTTAATAAATTAAAAAAAAAAAAAAAAACGAAAAAAACACCTCTTGTTTTGTATCATTAGTAAGAAACACTATCATTTATGATAATGATTAATCTGCCAAAATGAGATGGGGACCCTAACTTTAGTGTGTGTTCTTGCACAAAATCTCACTGGGCTCATCAATCTTAAAGCTTTAGTAGGCTTCATTAAGCATTAGTTCAATTAGCCATAGCTTCTTAACATTATTGGCTAATTGCTTCACGAGTCTGAGGTAACTCCAGAGTATACTAAAGCTCCATACCAATACAATAAACTTGAACTTCTCAATATGATATCACACTATTTAAATATTGATTGGTGGTTAATCTTCAGAAGATGGAATGGACTTTATTTAATTTCTAAATAAGAAGAACTGAATAATAGAGTGAATGCTTTATTGCCTGGTCCAAATATAGTGTTTAGTATGCTGAAAATACTGGTGAAGGTGACCAGATGAAATTGCCGAAGTTGCTATTGGAAAGTATTCCAACACAGGTCCTCCCTGTCTCCCTCCCTCCCTCTCTCTCTCCCTCCCTCCAAATTCCTTAAATTTTGACATCCTACAAAAACAAAAACAAACAAAAAAAAAAGAAATAGCATGTTTGGTTGACCTTGGCTGGCTGCTAGCCCATCATCCCACTATTCTCTCACTCCTCTTCCTCAACAGGACAGGAGGAGAAAGTAAGATGAAAAAGCCTGTGGGTCAAGATAAAGACAGTGAGATCACTTACCAGCATGGGCAAAACAAACTTGACTTGAGGGTCATTAAATGAGGCTGCTCAGGTCAGTCCGTCCAGTGGTCGTGTCACAAGCAGAGCTCCTTGTATTTCTTTGTGAAATCAACCTCGAATAGCTGAGGTAGCTTCTTCTTTGAAGTGATAATGAAAAATAGATTTTGACATTGTAATGGCAACTTTTTTTATTGTTTAGGTGTAAATGCGTGTTGAAGTCAATACATAGCTTCAATATATGTTACAGTGTTCAAAAATGACTTTTCCCCCCTAGATGGCCAATAATTTATCAAAATGATTGGTGGTCACAAGTGTGTATTTACATTAATAAATATACCTATTAAGTTATACATGAGACAAGTTACATATATATTAAATGTATATCTAAATATACAATTTTTTCTAGCAAAATTTTTTCTTATTATTCTAAAGTATCCACATTCTCTCTAAGAAGTGAAACTGCACATAAGTACAATGTATGGAATCTTATGAAGAAATCTAAGGAGATTTTGGATAAATTTCACTATGCCAGTACAAGACACGTTAACTTCTGCTAGAAACTGGCAGTTCTGAAGAAAGCTTCAAGCTAGTATTGATATTATATGTGCACATATGTGAATTTTTTTTGGCAAAGTGCAAAGAAATAGAAAAGTCTTTGCTCTTATACATTTTCTATTTGTCAACTGAGCAGGCTTTTAAATTGGCAAAATATAAAGATGCTGAGAGAAGTGAAAGTTTGAGACATTCAAACTGGTAAATGGGAAGGTCCCCAATTTTCACTTTCCTCTCAAGGATTTAATTGAATATCCATTTTATTGCAATTTCAATCTTTCAAATCCTTTCCAGAGACAATATATTTACATGATAATCTCTCTGTACATTATATATAAACCTTATTTTATAAATTGGCAAATTAAAATATTCAGATCAATTTTTGAAGAATCCATATCTTTATATAATATGCTAAGACTTAGCACTTACACCTATGTCCTTTAATATTTTTTCCTTATGAGGAGTTTACAATGTGAGGGTAGAGAAATGAAAAAGAGAGTTGCAACAAGCAGGTTTTACTTATATGAATATCACATTGGGCACTATAGTTTTAAAATCTTTGTCATTTTTTTCATGATACTCTGCAGTAGCAGGAAATAGGAGAAAGTGAAAAGTCACTGTGATGCAGAAGCTATTCCTTCAATACCACATTGCCAGGTCGCTCAATAAAAAAAGAAAAAAACTACTCAAAATGTTATAAATACAGAGTGTTTCTGTGAAAAAATAAATTTCAGGTGAATAGCCAATTCTGTTTCTCAAAACAAAACAGATCAGTAAAAAGTTAAAATGGTGAGAAATTTAATTATTAGGTCAATACATTTCACTCTCTAGTCTGCTTTGAGGTCAGTCTTTCCAACAGATCTTCAGTTTGAGATTTTATAGAACAGACTTTCAGTAATTTGTGAGACTAGGATGATTAGAGGATTAATGCACAAGACTTTGGACTCTCAAGAACGAGGTTAAGAGATCTGCTTTGAGTCAAAAGAGAAATGAGTTTGATAATCTCTGCTTAGTCCCTTGGAAACATCTGCATGATTCACAAAACCACCTTCAAGAATTTACTACAATTGAAATTCTTTACTTACAAAGGTCAAAGCTGGTGTTACATGCAAAGAAAATCATCCAGCAAGGTCATGTCTTTCTGACTGAGCTACAAAGCCAAGGCATACTGAGACACTCAAGCTGTACTCAAATGGATTATAACAGCTCACACAAATCAAACATCTCTTGATAAATATTCACAGTCTTTTTTTCTTTTTGTTTTATTAAAACATCTATATCAAACTTATTATTTTTCAGTTCATGCAGTGAGGCAGCCAGTGAAGGTCACTCAGTCTGTAATTCCTTCTAGAAAACTGGCATTACTACTTTTCAGTGTAGACTAAAAGAAATACCCAGGGACCGAAACAGAGATTCCCCTGCACCCATAGAGGATACCACACTTGACACAGGTGTTTCCTAAAGGAACTCTGGCCTGTGAAAGGCCCACGCAGGAGAAGGACTATAGGATTACATCTTCTGGAGAGGACCCAGGCAGGAGCACAGAAAAGTGTGAGGAGGAAGGAATAGCAAAGATAAAATGTTATTAACTGATCACAGCACCCCATTCCACACTCCCCTGAGCTGCTCAGGGTAGAGGTAGTGGAATCTGGAATGAAGGAGTGAACTTGAGACTAGGAAGAAGAGGTGGTAGGAGAAGGATGTCTTTAGTTTTGTCTCAATTTCTCAGCATCTTACTCTATTTTAATTGGCAAGAAATTAAATAAATGTTCCTCAGGTCAAGCCCGTTTTGCCTGTGATGACAACTGGTAAGTGATCTCCCTGTCTTTATCTCATCCCAAGAGGTTTTTCATCCTATTTCCCCTCCATGTCCTGTTGCAGAAAGGGAGTGAGAAAACAGCCAGCCCTGGTCAGCCTATCGCAATCTATTTCTGAATTTTGTGAGTTCAGATGATAATATATTAAGACCACAGCTATGAAAACAAGACCAATCCCAGGAGTTATTCTCAGGCTACTGAAAATTTATTCAAATGCTCTTTTATGATGGCATCCTCTATCACAGATAAAGGACATGAATCAAATTAAACTAAGACCTAGATTTGGAAGTCTTCTCAGATCTGCATGTGGAATCTATGTCAAAGTCATTATATTCTCAGGATGAAATACTGTTTTAAATTATTATTAATTATCTGTTATGTGAATAAGTTTGATAGCTTCAGACAAGTCCATACAGGCCCACTTTTTCAGAAGAAAATATTTCTGGAATAATTTCTTTAACCAACAATGAAAAAGTGAAAAGGTGCAATGGAATTTGAATTTGCTGTATGGTATGACAGGAACAGTTACACCAAAATAACATTAATGCCAAAGCAGCTGTTGTCATCTGGGCTTAAAATGTAGTAACAACTTTAGTAGCTTTATGAAAACCAACAAATGCATCAGGACATAATCCCAAAGCTTTCTGAAAGAATTGTATTGCTATTGATTTTACTGGGCACTGAAAAACTTGTGATTCTTTGAATATGACAACTAATTACAGCATGTGATAGCACTAGAAATAGTTTAAACCTGTGTTACAGTGTAGCAGTGAAATGTCGGCTGTCATCATCATTATAACTGTGCAGGAAAACAGTCCATTTTTCTCTAGGGATGATTTTTTTTCTAGCTGTGTTTTTTATTTGCAATTCAGTGAGAACCAAAATATAAATGCATTTAGGCAAGCTTATTAAACTAAAAGAAAAACATTTTTTGAATAAAAATATGCTTCTGCTCTGAACTGACTGCTGCATCACTGTGGGCCAGACGACAGTTTCAATTTTGAGTCTAAATAAGTGTAAGAACTATTACAAAAATTGAGCTTTATATATGTGTATATATATATATATATAAAACTTACTTATGTGAAAAAAAACATAAGAAGTCACAAAGACTTGTGTGTATGCAGTTATGAGGCCAGATATGATTGTATATAAAAAGATATCCTGGGACAGACTAAAAAAATTGTTCAATCTGCTGTAAATCTTTCGTTGCACACTTGAGATGATTGGTGAAGTAGTCAATACTTCAGAAGAAAACTCTACATGTAACAGAAATCACTCCCAGTCTTAATGTAATCAAGTTAAAATAAAGATAATTGCAGTTATATGTGTAACTACATACAGTACATTAATCATCTTGATAAAGACTCCAAAAGATTAAAGTGAACTATCATTCTCCTGAAAAATCCACTTTAATTATAATCGCAGATTTGACTACTTCAGACAGTAAATTTATTAATTTTTTCAGGTAAGTGTATGCTCAACTTTTTTCAAGTTCAGGACATGTTTTACTTACATTGAACAATATTAAAATAGCTAAGTAGTACCTGTTTTACAAAAACATTTTGCTCTTAAAAATTGCAGACTCAGCAAAATCACCTACTTTCTGAACACACATTTTAATTATTTTAGGAGAACAAAAATGTCTGCACTTTTCTTACAGTACCTTTCTATGCTTAACCTTTTTCTTCATAATCTTGTCAGTATGCCGGTAGGTTATTACGGTCTTCTCAGTTTTCTATTTTCTCCTAAACATAAATTTGTAAACATTCTGTTTCTCAAATCTCACTGAGAAATCAGCCATCAAAAAAAAATAAGCGTAAATATTAATCTACTTATTTTTAAGCAATATTAAAATGGCAAATAATACTGGTACAATAATACGTAGCAAAATGATATCACTACAGGGAATGCTTCAAAAGACCAGACTAAAATCATAACAGTTGACTTTTCAGCATCACAGTGTAATGTACCAAAATTGAACTGTGCTGGTAGCAAAGCTGGAAAATAATAGCTAAAGTAACAATACATCAAAGAATTTGTGATATCTTTCATAAGAACATAAAATTTAAAGTGGTCTTTGAGGTCATGTAGTCTGGTCCCTTGCTGTGGCAAATCTATTAGAAAAACTACCCTTGCAGGAGATAGTTCCAAGACCATTCTTATCCTAATAAAAGTTATTATCATAATGAGTTCAAATTTCCAAACTGAATTAATTCATGTTTATGTTATAACCATTTCTCTCATTAGATCATTTGCCCAGCAGCTTAAATAGGTTTTCTTCTTCAGTGCTTGTCACCTTCGTGATTTAGGGACAATCATGGTGATTTTTTTTTTCTTGCGCTGAACAGTCAATTTTTCCTTTTTTAGACTGCTGTCTTAATGAACAGCCTTCAGACCTCTTCAGTAGATTACCTGATTACTTTCTTTAATTTGTTTTTTCTTAATTTCTTTTTTCTTTTTTTTTTTTTTTTTTTACTTTTTTGTCATGATGTAAGCCCAACTAGGTATCATGAAGCTGCTTGCTCACACTCCCTATCCCTGTCCCCACCTCTCACTCCAGGAAGAATGGGGAGGAGAACAGGTAGAATGTAGAATCCACAGGTGGAGATAAGAATAATTTAACAAGTAAAATGTAATGATAATACAAATAATACCAACAATAACAATAGAGGTAATCATAATAATAGGAAACAACAAAAAAGGAGAAATGAAAATTCAGAAAACACAAGTGATAAGCAATTGCTCACCACCCACTGACCAAAACCCAGCCCAACCCGAGCAGTGATCAGTCGCTTCCAGGTAACTCCCCCCAGTTCATATACTGGGCATGATGTGCTGTGATACGGAACTTTGGCTAGTTTGGGTCAGGTGTCCTATCTGTGCTCCGTCCTGGCTTCTTGCGCCCCTCCCCACTGGCAGAGCATGAGAGACTGAAAAGTCCTTGATCAGGGTGAGTGCTACATGGCAATAACTAAAACATTAATGTGTTATCAGCACTGTTCTCAGACTAAAGCCAAAACACAGCACTGCACCAGCTACTAGGAAGAAAATTAACTTTACACCAGCTGAAAGCAGGATACCAGTCCACCCCTTATTCCATACCATTTATGTCATGCTCAGATCACACACAATATACCATCACCTTTGCTGTCTTTTGATATATATGTATAAATATAGGCACATACAGATATTCTTTACTCGAAGGACCATCCCTATAAAAGTTCACCGATTTCATTCAGTCTATGACTGGGTTCCATCTGTCATAAGAGTCTTTCAGGTCAGGAAGGATCGTGTGAGGTGTTGGATTGTTGCATGCTGAAGCCAGTTCTGATTATATCACTGCAGTGTATTTCCAGTTTCACCAAAGTTCATTCTTAGTGTGATCGTAGAATAGTAGAATAGTTAGGGTAGGAAAGGACCTTAAGATCATCTAGTTCGAACCCCCTGCTCTTGGCAGGGACATCACATGCTAAACCATGTCACCCAAGGCTCAATCCAACCTGGCCTTGAGCACTACCACGGATGGAGCATTCACAACATCCTTGGGCAACCTGTTCCATCACCTCACCACTCTTAAAGAACTTCTTCCTTATATCCAATCTAAACTTCCCCTGTTTACCCCTTGTCCTATCACTACGGTCCCTAATGAATAGTCCTTCTCTAGCATCCTTGTAGGCTGCTGTGGGGCTCAAAAGGGAGCTGGGTTCAAGCCCTGAAGTTCAGAATGGCAGAGACAGTCACTGAAAGATGTCCAGTGTGGTGATGGACATCTAGCTCCCATAGAATCGTTATATAGCACTCAACAACATATAATTGAATTAATTGGCTGTTTTCATCCAAGCCGTGTACTGGATTTCTCCACCTTCAGACATTACCTGCCAAGTACACCTACACCCTTGAGAAAAAGCGATCCCATGGATGGGTTTGCCTCTACCTGAAGCAGGAATAACACAGACTGTTTTCCTTAGTAAATTCTTTCTGTGTACCTCAATAACTTTATCCCTTATGCAGTAAGTGAAAGCATTGGTTGAGCTGGGGTGTACCCATTGGCAGATCTTCTTCTGTTGGCTAACCATGTGGCTCTTGCTAAATGTGCGTCCCAGTGTTTGCAAGACCCACTATCCATTGTCTTCAGTGTAGCTTTTAACAGCCCGTTGTACTGTTCAATTTTCCCAGAGGCTGCTGCACGGTAGGGGATGTGATATACCCACTCAATGCCATGCTCTTTGGCCCAAGTGTCTATAAGGTTATTCTGGAAATGAGTCCCATTGTCTGACTCAATTCTCTCTGGGGTGCCATGGTGCCACAAAAATCTGTTTCTCAAGGCCCAGGATAGTGTTCCGGGCAGTGGCATGGGGCAAAACGTACGTTTCCAGCCATCCGGTGGTTGCTTCCACCATGGTAAGCACATGGCGCTTACCTTGGCGGGGTGGTGGCAGTGTGATATAGTCAATCTGCCAGGCCTCCTCATATTTATACTTCAGCCATCGTCCTCCATACCAAAGAGGCTTTAACTGTTTGGCTTGTTTAATGGCAGCACATGTTTCACACTCATGAATAACCTGGGCAGTAGGGTCCATTGTTAAGCCCACCCCTCTATCACAGGTCCATCTATATGTTGCATCTCTGCCCTGATGGCCTGAGGTGTCATGGGCTCACTGGGCTAAAAATTATTCACCCTTATGTTGCCAGTCTAAGTCTATCTGAGCCACTTCAATCTTAGCAGCTTTATTCACTTACTGGTTGTTCTGGTGTTCCTCAGTGGCCCACTCTTGGGTACATAAGCATCTACATGGAGTACCTTCACCACCAGCTTCTGCACCTGGGCAGCAATATCTTTCCACAGTGCAGCAGCCTAGATGGGTTTACCTCTGCTGTGCCAGTTTCTCTGCTTCCATTGTTGCAACTACCCCCACAGGGCGTTTGCCACCATCCATGAGTCAGTATAGAGATAAAGCACTGGCCACTTTTCTCATTCAACAATGCCCAAGGCCAGCTGGATGGCTTTCACCTCAGCAAACTGACTCCATTCACCCTCTCCTTCAGCAGTTTCTGCTCCATACAGCTGCCTTCCATCTCTGATGTTTTTCCACAATATGGCAGGACCCATCAGTAAACAAGGCATACTGCTTTTCACTTTCTGACAGTTTACTATATGGTGGGTCCTCTTCAGCACGCATCACCTCCTCCTCTGGTGACATTCCAAAATCTTTGCCCTCTGGCTAGTCCATGGTGACTTCTAGAATGCCTGGATGACAGGACTTCCTATTTGAGCTCATTGTGTAATTAGTGCAGCCCATTTACTCCATGTAGCGTCAGTTGCACGATGTGTACAGAAGACCCTGCCTTTGAACATCCAGCTCAGCACAGGCAACTGGGGTGTCAGGAGGAGCCACAGCTCAGTGCTAATCACTTCTGGAGCAGCTCAAACCCCTTCATAGGCTGCCAGTATCTCTTTCTCAGTTGGGGTATAGCTGGCCTCAGATCTCTTGTATCCCCAACTCCAAAAGTCAAGGGGTCGACCTCAAATCTCCCCTGGAGCTTTCTGCCAGAGGCTCCAGGTAGGACCATTCTCCCTGGCTTCAGTGTACAGTACATTTTTTACATCTGACCCGGTCTGGACTGGTCCAAGAGCTACTGCATGAACTATCTCACGTTTAATTTGCTCAAAAGCTTGTTGTTGCTCAGGGCCTCATTTAAAATCATTCTTCTTCTGGGCCATGTAATTTGGGATGTCCATTCTCCAGAACCCCACAGCACCCAAAAAGGTTGTGTTTCTTTCTTATTAGTTGGTGGAGACATTGCTGTTATCTTGTTGATTACATCTGGGGGGATCTGGCGAAGTTCAACTTGCCATCTTATTCCCCAGAATTGAATCTCCTGTGCAGGTCACTTGACCTTACTCTGTTTTATGGCAAAACCGGCTTTCAGCAGGATTTGGGTTATTTTCCTCCCTTTCTCAAAAACTTCCACTGTATAGCCCACCACACATGACAAAGTCATCAATATATTGCAGGTGTTCTGGAGCTTGCCCCTGTTCCGGTGCAGTCTGGATCAGTCTATGGCAGATGGTAGGGCTGTCTTTCCACCCCTGAGAGAGTCCATTGCAAGTGTACTGGACACTCCTCCAAGTAAAAGTGAACTGTGGCCTGCACTCTGCTGCCAAAGGAATTGAGAAAAATGCATTGGCAATATCAACTGTGTCATACCACTTGGCTGCCTTTGACTCCATTTCTTATTGAATTTCTAGCATGTCTGCCACAGGAGCATAATCTTGTCAGTATGCTGACTAAAGCAAAAACACAGCACTGTACCAGCTCCTAGGAAGAAAAATAACTCTATTCCAGCAGAAATCAGGATAGTTTTCTACATTTCAGTGTGATCACAGCCTTGTAAAATGGCACTGTGCTTCTGTTTTTCTTGGGCTTAATAGCACCCTAAGATCATTTGTGTTTTCATGGCTTTAATTTAGTCATGGCACTAGTAACTGATAACATACCCAGATTTTTTTTTTTTTGTTTCCTTTTGTTTGTGAATCCCCAGTTCATTTGATGCACAGTGCTTGAAGCCACAGGTTGTATTAATCCTTGCTTCAGTATGATACAGTTTCCTTAGGGTAATATTATTCCCTAGTTTTCTGCTACTCTCAAACTTTATCATTACAAAATTAAAGATTTTATGCGAAGCAGGTCAACAAAAAAAAAGAAGTGCTCCATAGGGAAAGAACACTTTCTTTACTAAGAGAGCAACTATTCAAAAATTATTGTCATCTCTTGATTTCTCCTAGTTATACTAAACCTTTTTTCCTAGGGAACTATGATTTCTCATCATTACAGTATCAGAAGTCCAGCTGAGATATATGGTACTAATCACATGTAGTAATTAGGAAAATATTTTAAATTAATCAGGCACAGAATACCAAATATACTAAACCTCATATTTTCTTCTATTTTCACTAATGTGAAACCTTCAGTGACTCACACATATCTCTCTTGCTTTAAATGCACTGTTGAAGAAATTCTGTATTTGAAGGTGTTTTAAACATACAGATTCTGATTTCTTATATATATTTATTACCATGCAGATGTTTAATAACTCAGCACTGTACATTACTAAAATAAGGATTATAAACATAAGAAAAAAATGTAGTGTTCTGAGTTCAGAGATAACAGTCATGTTACTCCTTCTTAGTAGCTGGTGCAGTGCTGTTTTTGACTTTCAACATGGGAACAGCGCTGATAACACCAATGTTTTTAGTTGTTGCTAGGTAATGTTTTCTGATCAAGGACTTTGTGAGTCACATGCTCTGCCAGGGAGGAGGGGAAGCTGGGACGAAGCAGAGACAGGACACCTGACCTAAACTAGCCAAAGAGGTATTCCATACCACAGCATGTCATGCCCAGGGTGTAGAACTGGGGGAGTTACCCAGAAGGGCTAGATCAGTGCTCGGGTCAGGCTGGGTATTGTTCGGCAGGTGGTGAGTGGTTGTATTCTCTTCCCTTGTTATTTCCCTTATCATTATTATTATTGGTGGTAGTAGCAGTGGTTCGTGTTATACCTTAGTTACTGGGTTGTTCTTATCTCGACATTCTTTTAATTCTCCTCCCCATCGCTCAGGGAGCAGGGTGGGGAGGAAGGGGGGGAGTGAGCAAGAGAGCTACGTGGCAGCTGGGCTTTAAACCACGACAGGTAGGTATCAGTGATAAAGGCCTCATCCTCGGTTTGTCAACCAAACCACACACCTTGGTGTCATTGGCAAACTTGCTGAGGGCGTACTCAATCCTACTGTCCATGTCACCGACAAAGATGTTGAACACGACCGGTCCCAACACCGATCCCTGTGGGACACAACTCGTTACTGGTCTCCAGCTGGCATTGAGACTTTTTCTATTTTTCCTTTAAAATGTATAAAATCCTTTTTTCCCAGGTCCAAAAATGGCATTCTTTCAATGATCCAGAATTATTTATTAGAGGTTTACTTACAGACCTGTGCACCCAAACTTTCAAGGTCCCTGCTGTTGTCCACAACTAAATATCTCTGTACCACATTTTTATTCCAAAGCACTAAATAATTCCACACCAGAAAATTATTTCTGCTTTCCATCAGTTACTGAACTACATTAAAATTTTTACAGAACTACTTTGTAGAGTAGTGTTATGTTACAATGGGTTACATTGCACAATCATAGAAAGCTAAATAAATGACACCAATAACCTTGTAGTTAAGCAATTGCTGTTAAGGCTAAACAAACTGAAACATAGATTCAGGCAAGCCAGACCGAGTCAAGGAAAAGCAGGTCTGGCAAGTTATATATCTGAGTCCTTAGAGGTTTCTTAGAAAGCCCATGGTTCATTATGAGCAATGGCAATATTATATTTTCTGACCTACAGAGCTAGAGAAAAATGTAATTAGGTTAAAATATTCTCCTATATATATCACAATAATCACCAAAGATTCATGTTCCCAAAGTAGATTGTGTCTCTATAAAAAGAAACTTTATAATGTACGTAATACTATATATCACACACATTTAAAGATAACTGCATATTCTATATTAGCAAGCTACGCTACAGAGTTCTTCAGCACTGGAAGCAGTATGTTTTAGCTTTCAAGCCAAAAGAAGTTAAACTACTTAATTCTGGCAAAAATCTTGATTCCCAGATTACTTCCATGTGCTGATTCCCCAGTAGATCATCCATGCTGCAGGTATGTAATTTTACTTCTAGCTCTCTTTTGTAGTCAGCCAAATACATCTATCCAAGAAGATGTATAATAAGCACAGTTCTGAGATTTCTGTTCTTCCTCAGTTAATGCTCTGTTTATATCACTGAATCAACTGTGCCAGTAGTGGCTACTTTTGCTTCATAATCTACCAAAGTTAACTCAGAAGTACTTTCACCTCCAAATACATCTTTATGTGACTGCTATATAACATGTGGTATATATTCTTAGCAAAACAGAAATACCAAAATAGAAAGCTGTAGCATATCTCTGACATTATTTAAAGTCTACCCAACTGAAAAAGATAGACCAAAAATATCTCAATCATCACAAGGGTTTGAGAGAAAAGTGATCCAATGTCATAGTCATCATTCTGCTTTCTCCCTGAGACTATGAACATGAGACCCTGTGCAGCAGTAACTTTAGAATAGGACATTTATCTATTGGTACTGAAAATGAAAGTATTTTAATATATTAATATTACAGCAACAATGCGGTTGTTTAATATATTAATATTACAGCAACAATACAGTAACCTACTTGTCTCAGAATGATCATGGATTTCATTGTATTCACATTTAACTCCAATGTGGGAAAATTATAACTTGTATTCCTCTTGAAGAACAAGCATTAATATATTCCTGACTGTGGCCTGTGACAGTATTATTATATTATTAATTGTTCCAAGCAGATGATAAAGTATAATTAGCAAAATAAAAGAATATAACACATCACAATTTTCATGGGAATATTCATCATTGAACATGTGCATCTGGGCACAAAATACTTAAGTAAAATTTAGATTTGGTCTTTTTCCCTTCCCAATATTCTCATTTAGAAGAAAAAAAATGGTTGAAATTATTAAAGTATTATAAAATGTCATTTATGTCTATTTAATTCTCCAAAATCTGTTATCAAAGTTTTAAGAAAATAAAAAAAAGTCAGAAGAGGAAAACTTGCTTTCTGTGGAAATTTTTTTCCTTTTTCTTTTTTTTCCTGTTATACAAGATACCATTTATTTATTTAGGAAGCAGGGAATCCAGATTAATAAATGGATATAGAAACGATCGATAGTAAATTTATTTTTCAACAACTTTGACCCGATTGTATAAAGAAGACTTTTTCCATCAAGTCAGCATTCTCAAAGGAAATATATTTAACTGCAAAAATTTCTATTAGCTCTATTAGAAATATGTTCTTCTTTACAAGTGAGTTTTGACTTTAAGTTTTTGTGGCATGAATCAAATAGTGTTCTACAGGCAAATGTAATAACATAGCAAATTCTTAGATCAAACCTAAAATTGGCACCTGAATCAATATATATATATTTGGAGGGTGACTTCCACCATCAGTTTATCTAATGAATAAAGAAAATTCATTTCAGAAGCTACATTTATCTCAGTACTTCAGCTACCTAATTTAATTAAAACTTTTGGGTAGTCTGATGTGAGGACATGTTAAGCAACCAAAAAATCTGATTTACAGTTAATTTTGGACTCCTTTAAAAATCTATAGGAAAAGTTTGGCCTTGTTAAATGTGGGAGGTATGAGCTTTAGGGTAAATCACCTATTTCTTAAATAAAGCATCTGTTTTGGATTAGCTGTTTTCATGTTATTAGTTTACAGAGCCTATGGAAATACTACCATCAGTAAATACTTTGTTCTGAAATTTCAGTACACTGGTGTTTGAGGAGCAAAGTTATGATGAAGTGAGTTCATAGTATATAATCTCTTAAATTCTTTAAATGCCTGTAGGCACTCTCTGCTCACTCTGAGTCTCAAATTGACACTCAAGTGTATCATCTGCTCAGAATATATATCAACTGTGTTTGGGGTGCAAAGGTGAGGCTATCTATAAGGATTATTTATTCCAATTTTACTTTCAATACTTAAAGTTTTCTAGGAAAAAAAAGTCTTGATTCTGCTCAATCTTCTTGGAAGAATGTACTGCTCCTCTAATAAGCAGACAAGTTGACTAGTCATGACCTATCAAAATTTGATGTGATGATTCATTATTAACTGACAAAATTACAAAGCCCAGAAATAACTGAATGTAACTCATTTGCACACGTAATAATTAACATTTTTTTCTGTTGTATAGGGACGATATATAATGGTCCATGGTGAAACACACAAGGATAGAAAAGTACTGTTTGCCTGCTTTGGCTCCTCCCTGGAGAGTCCTGATTTGGCTGCTCCGAGGAAAATTTCAGTTTTGGTTCCTACCCAGAAAGTTTTTCTTTAGAACTCCCCGGAAAAGTCTCAACCCTTGGAGACCTTTATAGATATTGTTGGCCACTTCTTCCAACATATGCTGCCCCCCTGCATCGGAATGAGTGTGTATTTTTGTCAGCATGGTGCTACAGAACTGATGGACAGCAGTAGAGCAGTTGATGTCATCTACCTGGATTTGTGTAAAGCGTTCGACACTGTCCCACACGACATTCTTGTCTCTAAATTGGAGAGAAATCAATTTCATGAATGGATCACTCGGTGGATAAAGAACTGGCTGGAGGGCCGCAAACAAAGAGTTGTGGTCAATGGCTCAATGTCCAGCTGGAGACCAGTACCGAGTGGTGTCCTTCAGGGATCAGTGTTGGGAGCGGTCTTGTTTAACATATTCATCGCCGACATGGACAGTGAGATTGAGTGCACCCTCAGCAAGTTTGCTGATGACACCAAGCTGTGTGGTTCTGTTGATACACTGGAGGGAAGGAATGCCATCCAGAGGGACCTTGACAAGCTTGTAAGGTGGGCTGTTGGTAACCCCATGAAGTTTAACCCTGCCAAATGCAAGGTCCTACACCTGGGTCGGAGCAATCCCAGACACAGCTACAGGCTGGGCAAAGAGATTCAGAGCAGCCCTGCAGAGAAGGACTTGGGGGTGCTGGTTGATGAGAAAATGAACTTGAGCTGTCAGTGTGCGCTTGCAACCCAGAAAGCCAACGGTATCCTGGGCTGCATCAAAAGGAGCATGACCAGCAGGTCGAAGGAGGTGAACCTGCCCCTTTATTAGGCTCTTGTGAGACCTCACTTGGAGTATTGTGTACAGTTCTGGTGTCCTCAACATAAGAAGGACATGGAACTGTTGGAACAAGTCCAGAAGAGGGCCACGAGGATGATCAGGGGACTGGAGCACCTCCCGTATGAAGATCGGCTGAGAAAGTTGGGACTCTTCATCCTGGAGAAGAAAAGGCTGCATGGAGACCTTATAGCAGCCTTCCAGTATCTAAAGGGGGCCTATAGGGATGCTGGGGAGGGACTCTTCATTAGGGACTGTAGTGATAGGACAAGGGGTAATGGGTTAAAACTTAAACAGGGGAAGTTTAGATTGGATATAAGGAGGAAATTCTTTCCTGTTAGGGTGGTGAGGCACTGGAATGGGTTGCCCAAGGAGGTTGTGAATGCTTCATCCCTGGCAGTGTTCAAGGCCAGGTTGGACGAGGCCTTGGGTAATATGGTTTAGAGCAAGGTGTCCCTGTCCATGGCAGGGGGGTTGGAACTTGATGATCTTAAGGTCCTTTCCAACCCTAACTATTCTATGATTCTATGATTCTATGTGATGTGGGGGAGACAGAACCTTATGCCAACGAGGTCAATTTTGCCTCTGGGGAAATGCCCGTTAAGTTGAGCCTGTCACCTCACACTGCAATCATGATATTCGAAGCTGGTTTCCTGATCGTCTTCACAGGGTCCTTGGGGTTGGTAAGACAACCAAACTTCAGAAGCATCCTTTACTGCATCTTTTGTTACCTCTAAATTTTCCTATATTAATAAATGAGTTGAGAGTTCTCTATTTGTCTCTCATTTTCTCTCACCTGAAATCTTCTAACTCTGGAACAGTACTAATGGCTCGTTTCTTTACTTTTTTTTTTTTTTTTTAATTTGTTGTGGTTTAACCCCAGCCAGACAGTTTTTCACTCCTCCCTCCCCCCCCCTTCCTGCCCTCCCCCTATCTCCGGAGGGACGGAGAGGAGAATCATGAAGAATACAACTCCCATAGGTTGAGATAAGAACATTTTAATAACTAAGGTATAACACAAATCACTACTGCTACCACCAATAACAGTAATGATAAAGGAAATAACAAGGGAAGAGAATACAACAGCCCATCACCAGGCGACTGATAACTTGCCCCCCAGCCCGACCAAGCACCGACTGATACCTCCCCCAACCCTGCAGTTCACTCTAGCCCTTCCGGGTAACTCCCAGTTACCTCCTGGGCATGACGTGCTGTGGTATGGAATACTTCTTTGGTCAGTTTGGGTCAGGTGTCCTGTCTCTGCTTCCTCCCAGCTTCCCTACTCCCTGGCAGAGCATGAGGCTCACAAAGTCCTTGGCCAAACCAAAGCATCATTGTTAGCTCTGTTCCCAGCCCAAAAGTCAAAACACAACACTGCACCAACTACCAAGAAAGAGAAAAATGACTGCTACTGCTAAACCCAGGATATTATTATATACACTTTGATAATATATCTATAAATGGCTTTATTTAGGATTATATACACACTTTTCTGTAACATTCTACTGTTTTTTTCAATTCTACCGGCTGGGTAGTCAAAACCCTATTGTCAATGAGATCTGTTTTCCTGGGAGTACTAAGTAAAGGAAATGATGAAAATATGAATAAAATTGAATCTAAGCACTTTCTGGGGTTTTGAAAAAGCCAAAAACTAAAAGCTTATGTAAGTTTACGCAGGCCTGCCAGATAAGTGAGGTTTAGTGACTGTGTGAAAACATAAAAACGTTTAATGAATCCATCCAATTAATAAAAATTCTTTACACAGATAGACTATTGCCAGTCAGAATCAATATAATACAACGACCAGAGAGTTATAAATTGCAAGAAATAATGTAAAATTTTCTAAATTACATCTTTTATGAATGGAGAACAAGTCCTTATAAAGACATGAAAAAAAAATATTGCAATTTCATTAAAAATCCCCAGAACTTTTGTCTTTTCATTCAATAAAAGCTTCTATAACTTCAGAATATGAACAGTTCTGAACCCAGAAATATAAGTGCAGGTATGTGGTTCACACCATTTATGGATATCAATGCTCTATGTTCATTTCTTATATCTATACATATGTGAACTGAATACTGGTATTAAAGGATTTCTTTCTCTAACAGGTTCAGGGAGCATCACATCCGGAGTCTTTTGATTCTGTCAGAGCTTTTCATTTCTGTGTGTAAGAGAAAAAGTTTAGGATTTAAAGGGGCAGTAAGAGCATGGGAGAGAGGGAGAAAACGCATCAGAAAGGAAACCCATCTCAAGACTGACTACTGTAGAATATCAGCTTTAAAATCTTGCCACTTGATTTAGCAAAATTGTCATTAAAAATATTTTCATCTTCAACCTGAAATGTATGTACAGAATTTAAAAAAATGTCAAAACTCATATTAGTGTTCTATTCTTCCTTTAACATGAACTAGATACTGTTAATGGAGTATTTTATGTTTAACTTGTGTGACTGAGGATATTAGTCTGAATTGCTCAGCGTTCATATTCAAAAATGAAAGATCCTTCCTAAAAATATTTAACATTACCCATTATTCCAGTTGCTTCTTCTTAAACATATAACTCTTATGTACTGACTCGTTTTAGATTGTTTTTATTCCACTGCCTATCTAATATACATACAATTTTCTGGTTTAATATTTGATATTTTCATGTGTACCGGAATATGAAATATATGAAATAGCTGGCCTTTCTTTTTTTCATTACTTTAACAACGTTCATTGCCAAAAATATTTTCAAACATTTCCAGGGTGTATTCTTTATAAAATAGAATTTCCAGTCCACCATGCTACTACAAGGCTAAGTATTTATATTTTAGAGCTTCCACATTCAAACATTATGCATAATCCAGGCGTTATTTATTTTTTGGCACACCAATAACATTATTAGCTACAGCACTAGAGAAAACATGTACTCTTATGGTTTTCTATGCACCTTTCTTCAAACCAAGACAGAGCATAGCTGTCTAGGATATTGGCCACTGCACCATCTCTCTAATATCAATAACCATAAATGTCAAATTAAACCTAGCATATTTTGATACCAACTAAAAATTAAACATTCAGTATTCTAAATTCTTTCAGACTGTGGCATACACATTCTTTTGACATTCTGCACAAAGAAGAACAGGGTATCAAATGATTATAAAATATGTGCCTCACTTAACATTCTTGACATGGCACAGCCTCACGTAGTAATTTAGCAGCCCTGCAACCATAGCAAAGGTATTTATCACAATCATCATTTTTGGCAAATTTCTGTGCTTTCAGTTGAAGAAAGCAAAGAAATCTGGTTTCCCGTTCTATCAGTTTTAAATTTTATTGACTATTCATGCTAACATCATTAAAATATTGATACTTAATTAGAAGTTAACTGTATTTATTAATATTTTATTGTTTATGGTATCCTTCTTTTATTTTTATTTTGATAGCCTAACATGTACAAATTATTCTTTTTTTTTTTTGTACTTTTAAGTCCACACTTAGGGGTTGACTAAAGTTTTTTAGTTATTACTTTTTTTAAAGGTTTATTAGAAAATTCACTCTAAGTGTTACTTGTCAATTAAAACAGCCAGATGTAAAAGGAAAACAACAAATCAAAAATAAACCACCCCCCAAAACCAACCAACCAACCAAACAAACAAAAAAAAAAACCGTAATCAAAACCAACCAACAAAACAAAGGAAAAAACAAACCAAACCAAACCACCTGAACCAAACCAACAGATAAGGAAAAAGATAATGTGATCCAGTGATCTGAACTGAACTCAGGAGTTCACATCCTTTGTCAGTTCTGCTGCCTGTCTTGTGTGAATGGCTTATATAACCTTCCACGGTTACCTCTGTAAAATAAGGCCAATTGTACAGAGCCTTTCGCACATAAGGTGTTTGCTTCGCAAGTCAGGACATTGTATGACAGTGAATGAAGCATAGATTCCAGATTTACTGTTGATATGTTTCTTCATGATGAGGTCTACAGCTTTAGTTCTTTAGGAATGACTAAAATACATGAACTTCTATTCTCATAGTAATTTATATCTGGGTTTTCTTTGTATCTGGGGAGTCATATTCCAGAAATAAATACTAAGATTGGAACCTTGAATATCCTTTCATCTTTCATCTTTCCTTAACTTTTTGGAGATTAAAACAATATATACTGGTATCTTGAGATAGGTCATAAAAGTAAGCTCTTCTCATTTTTAAACAATACTAAGTACTGTATACATGTTGTGTAAGCGAAATTTAAAAGGTTTATTAGACTTGGGAGATCAACATTCTATTTCTCTATATCTCCTCTGTGATAGAAGAGTTACATCAGAAGCATCATAACATCCAGATTAACAGTTGGTTACACAAGTAACCATCTTCAATGCCTTTCTTCATCTGAAATCTGTCACTTAATAATTTCACACAAAATAGTGATAAACTGAGAAAAGTATAAACCTGTAAGATAGGAAGAGTCAGAACTGATGCAAGCACAGAACAGAATTTGTTCTGTAGAACAGGATTAATTAAGGCAAATATTACCACCACCTGGTAAAAGAGATAGGGCAGGATGTCATGGTTTAAACCCCGCCAGTAACAGTTCAGTAACACCAAGTTTCTAACAAAGTTTTGGCCAACTTAAACATGTCAGGTAAAGTTACCAAAGTCAAGTATCTTTTCTACCAATAGATTTTCTACTGCTAAAGTTTATCTGGATAATAATGGGGATCACAAAAATAACTTGCTTTATTTGTAGACAAGCTAATATATAAAAAAATCCCCAATCCGAAAAAAATACTAATTTGTTTTGAATTTTCATTTGGTTGCTTGCAGAATTTGCTTCCCTAGGTAGAAGGTGGCAATAGAAAAGAAATGAAAGAAAGAAAAAAAGAATTACTTCTTCAAGTTCTACCTACATTCTGTACTTTTGAAAAACTGCAAGATTTCCATGACTATATCTCCATTTAGGAGTTTCAAAGTGAGATAATAGCTATAAACCACTCCAGAAAAGATGCTCCACTTCTGCAGAGCAGTAAATAGTGTAGATTTTACATAACTTGCGTACTCGTGTTAAAGTCCTCCAGCCAGCATGGCTTCACTAAGGGGAAATCCTGCCTGAAAAATTTGGTGGCCTTTTATGTTGGGGCTACTGAACTGATGGACAGCAGTAAAGCAGTTGATGTCATCCACCTGGATTTGTGTAAAGCGTTCGACACTGTCCCACACGACATTCTTGTCTCTAAATTGGAGAGAAATCAATTTCATGAATGGATCACTCGGTGGATAAAGAACTGGCTGGAGGGCCGCAAACAAAGAGTTGTGGTCAATGGCTCAATGTCCGGCTGGAGACCAGTACCGAGTGGTGTACTTCAGGGATCAGTGTTGGGAGCGGTCTTGTTTAACATATTCATCGCCGACATGGACAGTGAGATTGAGTGCACCCTCAGCAAGTTTGCTGATGACACCAAGCTGTGTGGTTCCGTTGATACGCTGGAGGGAAGGAATGCCATCCAGAGGGACCTTGACAAGCTTGTAAGGTGGGCTGTTGGTAACCCCATGAAGTTTAACCCTGCCAAATGCAAGGTCCTACACCTGGGTCGGAGCAATCCCAGACACAGCTACAGGCTGGGCAGAGAAGAGATTCAGAGCAGCCCTGCAGAGAAGGACTTGGGGGTGCTGGTTGATGAGAAAATGAACTTGAGCTGTCAGTGTGCGCTTGCAACCCAGAAAGCCAATGGTATCCTGGGCTGCCTCAAAAGGAGCATGACCAGCAGGTCAAAGGAGGTGAACCTGCCCCTTTTTCTGCTCTCGTGAGACCTCACTTGGAGTATTGTGTACAGTTCTGGTGTCCTCAACATAAAAAGGACATGGAACTGTTGGAACAAGTCCAGAGGAGGTCCACGAGGATGATCAGGGGACTGGAGCACCTCCCGTATGAAGATCGGCTGAGAAAGCTGGGGCTGTTCATCCTGGAATAGAGAAGGCTGCGTGGAGACCTCATAGCAGCCTTCCAGTATCTGAAGGGGGCCTATAGGGATGCTAGGGACGGACTCTTCATTAGGGACTGTAGTGATAGGACAAGGGGTAATGGGTTAAAACTTAAACAGGGGAAGTTTAGATTGGATATAAGGAGGAAATTCTTTCCTGTTAGGGTGGTGAGGCACTGGAATGGGTTGCCCAAGGAGGTTGTGAATGCTTCATCCCTGGCAGTGTTCAAGGCCAGGTTGGACGAGGCCTTGGGTGATATGGTTTAGAGCAAGGTGTCCCTGCCCATGGCAGGGGGGGTGGAAATTGATGATCTTAAGGTCCTTTTCCAACCTTAACTATTCTATGATTCTATGATTCTATATTATGTCATCCCCAGAGGCTAATAATAAGACAGGAAAAAATTAGGCTTATTCCAATACTCTTCCAAAGTCATGGATTATGATTTATTTAATTAAAGTTAATTGAAAGATATAACATTTATTTTAGAGAATATGCGTTTACCTAGAAAGAGGTTCTGTGTTGCTGTGCATTTTCAATTGAAAGAAGGCTAACAACGTGATGCATTTATTTTGTTTTTCAAAAACAGAGAAGCTAGTTCTGATGCCCAAGTAGAAGATACTGAGAGGCTGCAGCTGTCATGCTTCTATCAAATTCTTCTCCCCCCCAAATTTTTTTTTTTAGTGTAAAAATGAAATTCACAAAGCCCGTTTAAAATTTCTTTTTTACAAGATAAAAATGCTTGGATACTTGTAATATCTTGTAAGTATCATGCTAATATTGATATTCAAAGAGAGAATAATTTTTCCATTCTGCTATTACTGAACATGAAAAGGGTGTGATAGACATTTGAGTTCTGGAATAAAAATATTCTTACCTTTTGTGTGTTTCTGAGATGACTGCTATATCTGTTAATAAACAGTATATGGGAAATTTTGGGGACATTACCTGCTAAATATGAGTGTTTATATGCATCCACCTATACAAAACTTGCTGATAAAGCCATACAGTGAAGTTGAAGGACTCCCAAAAGAAAAGATCTGGTGTACACAAATGTAATTTACTTACTGTGCCTGAAAATACCAAAGATCAAAATCATTGTCTCTGATAAAATTACAAAATTTTTTGCATACAATGAAGAAGCAAAAAAAGGACAGTTTATAAGGAATAATATTGCAATGAAAGGTAAATTTAGAGACAGAAAAATACTATGGTAAATGAAAAATGTGATTTTTTAGTGAAGTGTTAGTAATTTTATGGAGTGCTGAGTAAAGTTTTATTGTACGTAATTTTTTATTACTTCCTTTTCTTTTGATTCATATTTTAATGGCTAGTGTGAGAATTAAATGAAATTTCTTCTGACATTTATAATCAAAATTTCATAGATGTAAATGTTAAAAGAAGTAAAGAAATAAGGAATAAGTAATATAGAGGTTACCTTTTTATTTTGTTTAACAAATCAAAAAAGTGAAAGATACATTGCTTCTTTTGCAAGTGTGTTCCTTTTAATAACAGAAACTCATATAGTTGCAAATTTCAATATCCCTGCGCATGTCAAAAAATATTTATCTATCTGCCAGATGGAACTTTTCTACATATTCCTAATTTCAGCAAATATTTCTTTGCATTCCAGAAGATCAAGACATGTCATATGTGGTTTGTTGGCTTTTTTGTTTGTTTGTTTGAGTTTTTTTCCTGTTACTTGTTTCCTATGTTCATTGACTATGTTTAGTAAATCTAAAATGAATGGTCTCTAGGGAGAAGAAATTGATTTTTCTATTTTAGGTGCCAGGCACAATGTTAAATAATCCTGAGAATAAAAATAAATTATTCAAATATATGTGCATAAAAATAGAAAATATCAACCCTTGAACTGTCAAATCTAATATGAAGTAAAACTGAAGTAACCTATAAGATCTCCAAGGACTTACATATCTGTTACCAGGCCTCCTTGCTTTTTGTGATTTAGGAAAAAGTTGTTATCTGAATGGAACTCAGGTCAGTAATAAGAACTATTTCAGAAACTCAGAATCTTCCCTGTAGTGAAGTTGTTAAGTGGCACCTTTGTCACTCTATCGAGGAATTACATTGTTGAGTGTAGGACTCCAAATCAAATCCCCTTCATGATAACACAGAATACTGCTACAGTAACAGTAAAGCAACAGAAAACTTCAGGTCAAGGCTTCAGTATTTTAGAGGTAAGAGAATGGAATTAAATTTTCCTTATCATCTTCCAAAGTTTTGACATGAAAATTGAAAACTGGTTTATAGCTAGTGCTGTAAGAGTTCGACAGACAGAAATCTGAACCAAACTGAGAAAGTACTCTACAGGTTTATCTGTATACAAGCCTAAATTTGAAAACTTTTATATAGTATGTAGAAATCAAAATCTTCTAGTGGTCTAAAAAATATCCAGGTTGACAACACCCAACTGAACCAGAATGCTCTATGATGTGCTCTTGCTGAACTCCAAGTCAACAGCATCTGACAAAATTTAATCCAGTAAAATATTAGTTATTTGTAATTTTTTGTGACAAAATTACCTTGTCATAATATGCAAGGTAAATCCAATATATTACAATAAATGTTTATTTTAAATGTTATTTTATATTAACTCTTTCCACAAAATAACTTAAACTCATTCTACCCATAACACTGTTGAAAAAAAAAACCTTTATTAATAGAAATGTGAGCATTTCAAGCAATTTTGAAGTTACAAGAAAGAAACTCTTGGAATATTACCCAAATTAACATTATAGCTATGTTCTTATTTATAGTACAGCTAAAATAGAGCTAATCTAAGTGCCTTCCCCAGAACTTAGTGCAACTAAAAGAAATTTAGAAAAAATATTGGGAATATGAACTTCAACACGACTAGAAAACAGCTGAAAAGATAAACATGTCTGAGAATGATTTCTTCAGTTCAGTGGTGTTTATCTTTGTGGAAGATCCTTAGTTTTCAAGCCTGCTGATGAGACCTACCTGGAAATAAGAAGACATGAATCCCAGAGCTCAGCTTTTTCTCAGTAGCTCTTCATATATCGGAAGATAAAACTATACTTAAATCTGTTGTTAGACTTGGTATAAATTAACTCATTAGTATAGACTAAAAACAAGTTGAGAAAAAGGTTTAGACTGATTATTCCATCCACATGAACCCTTTATAGCCTTCAAATTAAGATAGCCTAGATAGAAACAGGACTTGAGTTCAGATTTCAGACACTCTCAAGTAGAGAAGAAAACAGAAGCCAAAGACCCTTTAATTCTTATGTCCTATTTTTGAATGAGTAAGTCACAGAACCCATTTAAATGTTATGTATTTAAATAAAGTAGTTGATGATCTTAGTATTTAAAAAATATGGATCTCCCAGGAAGAAATCTTTGTCTGCAGGAGTGCTAAGTTCAGAATGAAGAAATTATATTTCTATATCTGTGAAAAAAAAATATTCTGAAATGTACTTTTTCTTAGTTCCTATTTATAAAGCAGCTTTTGTGAAACATATTTTGAAATATGTAATTTTTAACATAGCTTAGGTAGAGAATATGTAATTAGCTTATTGTAGCAGACTCCAGTAGGAGGAACAGATACCTAAAACTTCTTTTTTGGAATAACTAACATCACCAGAATTAATCCACAGGCAAATCTGATCAACTGCCACATTTTCCACATATTTCCTATTTTAAGAGAGTTTAATTTGAAGAACTTGGCCCTAAGTTGTGGAAAAAGACTGCACTCCACAATAACTCAATCAAAACAACTGTCTACATTTGCATAAATAATCTCTATACACTAAAAAATAACAAAAAAAAGAAACCACCAAAACCAAAAATCAAAAGCCAACCCAACAAAAAAACAGAACAAACCAAAACAAAAAAAATGCAGCTCCCAGTCTGTGAAAACGGAACTCTCTAAATTGTCGTTTAATGCTAAAATTTTGTTGATTTATTATATTTAAATTATCCATACATAAAAGAGCAATGATATATTTCACACTGAAGAAAATACGAATGTCAGTTTAGTCACTGAATGTGTCTACTGCACTTGTGAGCACATGCACATTAAACATCAAACTAGTCAACCCCAGAATCCTACAAGCTGTGAAATATGCATTGTAGTTTACAGGACAGAGAAACAAACAGCACAAAAGCTTTCTGAAGAGATCAAAAGTTCATCCAGTGCTTTAAAACTCAGAATAAGAGGAACATAAGCCCAGGTGATCCTTAGAAGGAAAACATGCTTCACAATATTGATAAAGGCACAAAAAATCAGTCATTCTGCAGATTTCAAGTGGAAGAAAATTCTTTCCCCAATCTGATCATTTTAACAAAGTGCTCAGATTAATGTGTCTCTTGAGGTGGTTAATCTTTGAACTGTCAGTCTTAATTTCTGAAAATAAGAGCTTTATTTCCTTTCCTAGTATGCAGCTTTAATCACCCTTAAGATAAATTAATTCATAGAAAATAAATATGATTCAGCAAATAATGCAAATTCAGAAGTAGAGAAGTGTTCTAATATTGATATTTATGAAGTACAGACTAAATGTCTGTAAACAACCTCATGACAAATAAAACCGCCTCTTGATTTTAGATCAGGACCAAACTCGCAAACTGTTCCTTTCTAATTTCCTCTCCACAGCAGGAAAGTGGAAGAAAACAGATTGGGAAAATTCATGGGTCCAAGTAAAGACAGAGTGATCAGTTGTCAGTTACTGTGGGGGGCAAGAGAGATTAAAACTGGGGAAAAATAATCTAATTTTTAGAATCATAAAATCATAGAATGGTTAGTGTTGCAAAGGACCTTAAAATCATCTAGTTCCAGGCCCTTTGCCATGGGCAGAGACACCTCACACTAGATCAGATTGCTCAAAGCCTGGTCCAACCTTGCCTTGAACACTGCCAGGGATGGAGCGTTCACGACTTCCTTGGGCAGTCTGTTCCATTTACACCTCTGTCTGCCTTACCACTCTCACAGTAAGGAATTTCTTCTTCATAGCTAAACTAAATCTCCACTGTTTAAGTCTGAACCTATTACTCCTTGTTCTATCGCTACAGTCCCTGGTGAATAGTCCTCTGGTATCCTTGTAGGCCCCCTTCAGATACTGGAAGGGTGCTATGTGGTCTGCACACAGCCTTCTCTTCTCCAGGCTGAACAGCCTCGATTTTCTTAGCCTGCCTTCACATGAGAAGAGCTCCAGCCCCATTATCATCCTCATGGCCCTTGTCTGGACTTGTTCCAACAGTTCCATGCCCAATTATTGCCAATTAAAATAGATTTGGGTAGTGAGAAACAAAGAAAAATGTTAAAACAACACTTTTCCTTCTGACTCCAGAGCTCAACTTCAGTCCTGGACTCCCAACTTACCTAGTCCTCGCTGAGCAACATAGCAACTAGGGGGCATGGTTAGTAGTACACAGCTGTTTCACTCCTCTCATACCTTTCCCCTGCTTCAGTAGTGGCCCTCTCCACTAGTTACATTCTCTTCAGGCTATAAAAATATCTGCTCCAGCATGGGTTTTCCCCACAGGCTACAGTTCTTTCAAGAAATATCCATCTGTCCGGTGTTGCATTGTCTGTGGTCTGCAGTGTGGCTATCTGATCTGGCGCAGAGAGCTTCTACTCCTGCTCTGACCATGGTGTTCCCTCTGCTGTTTCTCACTCTTTTCCACCCTTCTTCCTGTGTTGTTCCTCACACTTTTCCACCCTTCTTCCTCTTTTGTTCCTTTGTTTCCTCAATTTTAGTGTTAACAAATCTTACTTTGGGTTTTAGCATTGAATTTTAGCATTAAGGTCTGCACTAAACATTTCATTAACAGTACTTTCCAGGACTGAGCTAAATTGCTGATATTATAAGAATGTTTTATTTCTTTGCATTTCACTTTGTTCAAAGCAAAGCATGTAAAGAAAATTATACAAATTGTTGTAAAAATGGTCAATATAAACTTTATTACTAGAATAAGCAAAGTATAGGATCACTTAATTTCATTTTATTCGGGCATCTGGACTTCTGTATAAACTATTCTATTAAACTGGTTTTGTCTAAAATAAAAAAGAAAAGGAATGAACACCAAGAAAAAAGCCCTTTTCTAATAGCGACAGGACTTTTTTCAACCATTTCAGATTCAACTTATAGGTATGTTCCAGCATACACAGATTTGGGTCACATTTCTCATATAGTTAGTAAGCTATAATGTCTTGTAATGTTCTTTTGTAACATTTTGTCCTGGCAGGGATTAATAAAATAAAGTCTTCTTGAATCACGTTTTATTTTTATATATTAAACTGAACACGAATCTGAGTTTTAGGGCCAAGTCTTTATTCCAGACACCATCAGAAACTGTACTGGCACACTTACAGTCAGATGAAGTAACAACAATTTTGAAGAATAAACATAATATGTCGTAAGGTATGTTTCACATTATCATGAGTTAAAATCTTTTGGACGCAGGGCTAAACAATATTGAATTCATCCAGAAAGGCCAGGGTAAAAATACTTTACTACTTTCTTGGGTTCTTATTTGCCTATAATAAATGGTCATTAGATAATTTTATTTCTCCTATGGTTTCAAGCATTACTGTTGTCTTTTGGTTTATTCTCTGTTGCTGTTCAAATTAATAAGTATATAGTCTTTACAGATGTTCTTAATATTATCAGAATTATGAGGTCATTATATCAAAGAGGCTTAGATAAATCCACCAACTTCACAGCAACCTAAAGAAGGAAAGGCAGATACTTAGAAAAGTAATTGTCATACTTTGTGATAAAAGGTAAATAGTGAGAAATGAAATTTCTTTTCTTCACCAATTTGTTTCCAGACTGGTAATTTCTACAACAACAAAGAATGAAGAGGGTTTGTAGCCAGCCCCAGAGAGCCAAATTAAACAATGCTTGTTACAGCAAGGTCTATTATTTTCTCCTCCAGTTTGTTTCTTTTCATTGAATACGATCCTTCAGCCAAAAAGAGCCTCTGCAAGCCTAGCAAGACCTGGCAATTAGTGAGTTGAAATATAGCAGGTATTCATTCTAGGTAAATAAAGAAGGAATTCAAGATACTAAGTCAAACAAACCAAGGAGAGTATGTGCTCAGAATCTTAATTGCCATTGTCTGCAGTCCTCACTCAATCACAGGGCGGGTTAGATCTTTTCAGATAGAGGGAGTAAATAATGAAGACATTGGTGTCATATTAAGACAAGATGGGCAATAGAGAATTAGTCTAAATATATTCCCTATATGAAAAAAAATATCCTAAGCAGCTTGACAGAAGAGAAAAAGATGTATTTATTTGAAAAGTATTAATGTCAGGAAGCTTTTGATGAGTAGTACCAAAAGAAAAAGTGCCAAAACAAAGAGAATTGTTGATTTACTGTGGTATGTGCTTAATATACAGCTCCTGCTGTTACCAATCAGCACAGTCATTTCAGAAAAAAAACAACAAAACATCAAAAAGGTATCCTTTTTCTCGTTGTCATGAGTCTCTCTTCAGATCTTAATTAGCAATAATGTTTTCAAGTTTTCAGTTTATTAACAAAAGATCTAAAAAGATCAAGAAATGCACCAGGATTTCAACTCTATTATATCAGTGACTTTGTAATTCCCCTGCCAGATGTGTCTGAATATTCTAATGGACCCCATCTGATCACAGGTTCATCAACAGTTCAGAGATAACACTTTCATCATACAGATGCACAGTGATTGTGCATCTACTCTATCTCATCATGTAAAATATTCAGAGTATTTAGAGATAAATCTCTGAAACATGAGTGTATTGAAGCATATGCACCCACACAAAAACAAAGGCTCTTTCATTGCATTTATTTGTCACACCTTCACATCATAACTATGATTTTTATTGCTTTCTACAAAGAGTTGAATATATCTAATGTAATCCCAAAAAGCAGGACATATACTTTCCTACCATTTCTTCCCTCAAATATCAGCAGAGATTTATTTCCATATGCAAATAAGTGGTTTTTTCCCAGCTAAAAACAATAAAAGTTCACTTTTTCTACAATGTCATGAGGAAACTGTCAAAGGAAGTTTACTTACTGTTCCCCTTAAAATATGGGAAATATTAATGGAGCAAATGAAGTATCACAGTTTTCAAAGAAAAACCTGCTTAATAATATTAAATAACAATATTAGTCTCTGAATCTGCAGACTTCTTGCTAACTACTTTTTCTGTAATGCCAAGTTTAATTACACTTTACAGGACATAACAAAGTATGGGAAGAAAAGAATGGCAGGGATGACATTGCACTAGCATATGTTACACAGTTACAATCTTAAATCAGTGATGAAAATATTTAAAAGAGGAAAAATAACCCCACAACAACAACCATGAACAATGCTGTGGACTATTGCTTCTGTTTTCACAGATCATTTCTTCATTTTGAAAAGTCATTGATATGCATGCAAAATGCAATGATAAAAAGCCTGTGTTCCTCTATATACCTGGAGAAAAATACAGTGGATCCTGATGCAGACTCAGAATTTATGCATCGGAGAAAATTCATTTTTTTAGGTAAGAGCAATATTTTTTGTTCCTTTAAGGGGAAGCATCGTGGATCTGCATACCAATTTGTAAACACTCTTGTGTAATGGGATGTACCCTTACTTGGCAAAGAAGTAAACTGAATCACAATCATAATTTTTTTTTTTTCATTACATGAATTAAGCCCTTCTCTTCATAAGTACATCCTTAAAGGCCCTGAATACCTATATGGTAAGTCAGTTGCTTGACCATTCAGACCTTAGCTGAATAATGAAAGGTGAATGAATAATGAAGACTGGGAGAATGACAGAATGATCTCTCTTTTTTTTTTTTTTCCCTCTCATAGGAATGCTTTTCTTCTATAAGCAAGAAGTTTGGCTATCACATCATTTTACATAGAAATGCACAAAGCACTGACTTTCATTCACTGCGAATTAGGAGTGCTTTTATCCACTGTCCTACTTAGTTCCACTTACCATTGTTATAATTCCTTCTGCACAGTAATCTCTCTTCATCTGTTTCTTCACACATGTTTTCAGTGAAACAAAATTTGTAATGGTTCAACTCTTCCCTCTAAGGGTTCAACTCATCCCTGCTCTTGCTCCACACCTATTTATCTATCTTATTAGTAAGTGGATTATTTACATGGAGGATACTTGTACGCATTAGCTGATAATTTTATTGTAATTGTGCCATATTGTGTTATGGACATTGTATAGTTACATACACTTGCTTTTGTAAAGACCATCCAGTTTCCTTTTTTTTTTTTTGTGGACCAGACACCAAAAGCTATAACCAATGAACTCAGTTGTCATTTAATCACTTCAGTAAGCAAACGGCTACAGTCAGATTAAAGTAATGAAGCCTAGGGTTCTGACATATTAGTGAGCATGGCATTCTACAGGATGTTTGTGATTGCTTGCTACCCACTCATATTTTTTTTTTAATTCATTTCATACTTTAACCTTGCACAGTGTAAAATTAGCTCAGGAGTTCATCTAATAACTTCTGAACCACAGCAGTTTGAATTGAGACTGTAAGAGGTGTCCCAGAATTGTTACCAGCTTTAATACTTTCACTTGAAAACTGCAATGGAATGGCACAACATGCTGCTTACATTTTGTATACCCCTGCAGAGGAATGAAAATCGCAAAGCGGGTGGGAAGGCTGAATGCTGAATGTATGATACTTACACATCTTCTGAGTAGTTGGGTTGATGAGTGGGACATAGTTCAGAATATCTGTGGAGAGCTGGTGAAAGTTATTCCTTGCTGCAGTCTACCCTCCTCTGATGCTTGAGCCATCCAAGAACATTGACGCCTTTGTTTTAGCCATCCCTGGCTATACCTTTCCAGCAGTGAAAACCTGCTATAATAATTCCCACCTTGTTTTACCCATGCCCACCTTCTTTTACATCCTCACATAGTACCTAACATCAAGGATGTGTGGTTTGCATGTGTGTACGTGCATATATAGCATGTTCATGCCTTATTTGGTCTTAATTTTGTTGCCTTACATGGGCATCTAACAGCATTTCTGGTATTGTGGGGTATCCAAAATTTGTGGACAGGGTTGGCAGACATGACACAGGACCTACAGATAACCACTCATGTTATGTCTGAATGACAGGTGGAGTTCAACCAGGGTACACTAGGACAATTCAAATGGCACTCAGCTGTCTATATCGGCAGCTAAATTAAGTTTTATGTGTTCAGCATGGGATTTCACTGTACGTTAAGACACTTACTTATAAATGCTTACATTTGAACAAGCTTTTAAGTTCATATTAGAATCAGTGAAGATAAAAGATTGATTTCTTTGCTTAAATGTAGACAGCTATCATCCTTTTGGTTGAGGCAGTACATCCTTTCTGGCTACTAGATTTTACTTTAGAAAAGCACAGATCTCCTGTGACATATCTGAGACTCTGCAGAAACAGTCTGAATATAGGGCATTTCATTTGACACTTAGTTGAATCCCATTCCTAGCCCTTTCAGTTAGTGGAGCCTGAGGAGTGACAGAGCTCACTGCATGGACGACACCACCTGGTTAGTCAGCCAAACTGCTGTCTAGGATTGTATTGATGGTGACTTTTGTTGCCTAAATACAAGAATGCGGTGAATATTTTAGGTGCTTTATAATGTCTGATGCATCAACATCAGGCTGACAGGTAGGACACAAGACCCATAGGAAATCCACACTGTTTTGCAGCTGGCCATGACAGTATATGCTAAGTCATTTCACATAATTTTATGTTTCTATGTGCTTAATGTTGAACTCAGATCTGACCATAGTGATTTACACTCCAAGAAGAGGTAGGTAATAGAAATTATCTTGGATACCCAAGGATTTTAACTATGTTGGTAACAAAAGGCTGAACACTAGCTATAGGATGCTATGGTAAAGAAGATCCTGTAATTAAAAAAATATTTTTATTTTCTTTTAAAACATGATTAGGAAAAAATTTTAAAAGAGAAGTTTGTGCCCAAATGTGTGATTTTAAATAAGAAACTTTTTCCAAAGAGTCTTTGTCTACATTCTACTCATCAATAAATTTCAAAAAAAAAAGTATGTTCTGAAGTTAAATGGAGATTTTTCTTCAGAAAGAATCTTACCCAAATTAGTAATGAAAATGTGATAAAGCATAAGGTAGTAATCCTGAAACATTGCTGAGAATGACAGGACATTTTAAGCAGAGTGATCTAGATAAGTACGATAAGCTAGTTTGCAGCTACTGCATGAGTTTGCTGGCAGGAAACTTCTGAAACATGAATCTTGGACAAGTAAATGGTACCTTTTTACATCTTTATAATGAGACAAGCACTATAATATGTCACTGAAATATAGCACTGGAAATTTGACCAACATCATTTTCTCTCTTTCTCTTTTCCAAACAGTTTTTACTTTTATGCATTTGTGCTACTTACCCACTTTTGATGAAAATTAGAGATGCAGGATGATATTTCAGTTCATATTATGAATTCTACTCAACTGTTCAACAGTGGTACTGACCTATAATAATCTGAAGTCCATATCTGCCACATAGTATCTCTACTTAAAACCAAGTTTGTTTATTGCAGAATAGAATCATTTATGTTGGGAAAGACCTTTTGAAATCACCTAACCCTAACCCTAACTGTAAACCTATCACAGACAAATCTACAACTAAACCATGTTCCTAAACACCACATCTATGAATAGTTGAAAAATATTTTCATTAAAACTCCCCACAGTCCATAGGAATATTTAATATAAAAAGCATGAAGTGCTACAAACATGATGCAAATTGTCTCTTCTCAAATATGTAAGCAAATTGCAGCTGAATGAAATGAAAGCAGAATAACATTGTAAAGTAAGATGCAAATACTATTGTGAAGACATCAAAAGAATTTATTTCTTGTGCACTGTAACATTCATAATTCTAAGAATATTTCATCCTCAAAGGCTGTGAAGATAAATGGAATAAAAGTGAAGTATATCTTTATGTTCACTGCAAGTATTAGCAGTAAAGAAGTTGGAATTGTTGTATTATGGTATAAACCAGTTAATATTTATAACTGTGGACATGATCACAGAATAAGTAAAGGCAGCAAATGAAGTGCAAGTATAAATAAGATGGTAGTCTCCAGGCAAATTGTACATTTTTCGTGTATTGCCATAAGACTTGTGCTGAACTTGCAAGCTCTTAGGACTGAGTGTCATCAGTCTTCTTCTGCTTGAGCTTTACTTGACTTCCCTGCAGCTTGAGAATTTTCCAGAACAGAACAAGAATGGATGTTCTCAGTTTAGCTCTCTAGAAGTCCCCCATGAGAATGAGGGCCTGTGAGCATGAGGCTTTTCCTATCTGCCTATAGAGTGCTTCACCTGCAGATTCCTCTTGATCAGGTGATCTGTAACAGATCCCCACAATAACGTCTCCCATCACTGTTTTCCCTTTAACCCTGACCCACAAGCTCTCTGTTAACTGCTCACCAGTCCCCAGACAGAGTTCCATACTCTCCAGCCTATCCCTAACATAAAAGGCTACTCTTCCTCCACGTCTGCCGGGCCTGTCTTTTCTAAAGAGTCTGTAACCTTCCCTTCCAACACTCCAGTCACAGGAGCCATCCCACTGTGTTTCTGCGATGCCTGTTATATCATACCCCCGTAGACGTGCACACATCTCTAATTCCTCTTGTTTGTTCCCCATGTTACGGGCGTATGTGTAGGGGCATCTGAGCCGAGCTCCAAATCATATCGGCTCATTGGCTGGAGCAGCCAGAATATCTCTACATTGCTCCGAGCATTTATTATAGGTGCTGGCAACTGACAGGGAGTGCTGGGATGGAATGATGCCCCCTTCCCCCAACACATCTAGTTTAAAGCCTCCTTGATCAGTCTGGCAAGCCTCCCACCGAAACTGCTCTTCCCCTTCTTTATCAGACCAGCTTCACCAGCCCCCACTATACCTGGCTTGGCTTACAAACTTGGGTCCCATCTTCAAGGCACCCAAACCCCTGACTATGACACCACTCTTTTAACCATTTATTAACCTGGCTAATCCTCCTAGCTTTTTTTTAGGTCCTCCCCTGTATCCTGGAGAATAGATGAAAAGACTATCTGAGGTCCAGAGCCCTTAACCACCTCTCCCAGGGCTCTGTAGTCCTTCTGTATGTTCCCCAGGCTACTACTATCTATATCCCTAGCACCCACATGTATCACCAGAAGTAGATAATAGTCCGTGGGGCTTACCAGAGCAGGCAGCCTTTCTGCCACATCCCTGATCACTGCCCCTGGTAGGCAATACACCTCCCTTGAGACCAGGTCAGGCCGCCAGGTGAGTGCTTCAGTGCCTTTCAAAGTAGAATCCCTGACTGCTACAACCCACCGCTTTTTCCTGGCAGCACCAGTAGAGATCTTCTTTACTAGTGCATCAGCTGTCTCTTTCTGGCCCGAGTGCGTTTCCTCATGAGCCCCCTGCAGGACAGCAAAGTGGTTCTGCTTAGGGACAACAGATTTAGGAGGAAGTTCCTTGCTTTTAATTGTCCTTTTCCTCTTTTTTTTTTTGTTGTGTTTTTTTTTTTTTGTCACCAATTCCCAGCCTTGCAGGTTAATGGCGTCCTTCTTTCCTCCATGAGCTAGAAGGGAAGCTTGAGGACTCTGCACAGTTTGGGCTCGGAGCAAGCATTCCTGTCCTCTCAGCTATCCTGACATCTTGTAGCCTATTAATAGCATCCTGCATCTCAGCCACCTGCTGCAGGAGAACCTCCACCAGGGAGCACCAAGTGCAGCCCTGCCCATTGTGCACCTTTCCCCCACCAGACCAGTGCAGGCACTCTCTACATCCCGAAGTCTGCACTGAAGCCTCGCCTCTCATCGGCTCTGTCTGGGTGCCTACAGTGGCCACCGCTGGGACAGCCAGAGCAGAGCTCCCAGACCAGTCCCTGGTCATACGGATACTATTTGATGTAATTTCTTAGATATTCTTTCTGGTGTAGTTGTTGTTTTACCTTGATTCTTGACTCTTCTTGTACTCAAAATCTACCCATTCTACTCACCTGTCTAGCAGGTTGAAGGCAGCACAAAGAAGGGTTCTTGAGCTGATGGTATGTATAAATTCAGAAAGAAAATAGCAAGTAAGAAAAGTACCTGCAATAAACAAACAAAATAAATAAAACATACAAACAAAAAACCAACCATGACAGGCAGTTGCAGCCAATTCAAGAAAAGTAAAGAGAAATCTAAAAAAAAATCAATCTGAGAGATCTTATAAAATATATAAAATACAGTTAAATGTCTTCTAAACATATAAATGAAAATGGAATAGAAATATCTCATCACAAAAATGGACTAGAGGTGAACAGTAACCAGAACTAGCTCAAGGTTTTCAGGAAGAATAATGCAAATTACTCTTGGCTGGACACTAACGGAAATAAGTACATGGAAGCAGAGCTTGTTACATTTAATGAGAAAAATGTTAATTCAGATGAGGTAGGTAAGAAACTGTGCCCCACCTTTCACAAGTAACTTGAATTGCAGAAAAGAAGCAAATTATTTTATTGGTACCATTTTGCTAGACTATGCATGATGTGAATGGAAAATATGCACTTATGTTTATAAAATAAAAAACTGTTATATAGGTAAGTCCAATCATGTTAATAAAAAATTAACAATATGCTATACTTTAAAACTATTTTGAAGAAAAATGAATATAGATAAGTTTAACTAGAATTCCTCAAAATGGACCATCATATTTAAAATTAATTAAAATTATGTATTGATAAACATTTCTGAGGAAAAAACGTTAGATAGCAACCTGTAGAATAGGACTGCATACACAATCTAAGAACTACTAAAATATCCTGAGAACCTTTCATAACAGAATTGAGTTTTAGCATGCATATAGGCATAGATACAGTAATATACCTTTTGCTATATCTACCTACCAATATCAAATATGTGATAAAATAACGTACACCTAGCCACTCATATCCAAATTCATAATTTGTTTGAAACTCAAAGTATGATGCAGTCAATGCACTGTGAAATATCTGCAATAAAAAAAGGATGAGCATGCATAAATGCAACAAATCAAAATAAGGTTATCCTCAGGATAGAAATGGCTCTAGCCAGAATCTTTTCTCCATTCACTCTTCGCAATTTATTATAATCATTCTGTATGGCAGCACCCAGCAGAGTTTCTATGCTGTACTTAAAGCTGACTTGCTGTTTCCATCATAGCACTTTTTTATTGATTTTAGCTTTACTGTTATATTCATCTTTTCCTAAAATTAGGCACATATATTTTCAGGTTTATAGTCTTCATCCTACATCTCACTCTTCCCACACTTCCTTCTAAATCATTTTACTAGTGCTTATCAGTAAAATGGATGTCTATCATAAATTGACTTAGCATTTGCTGTTGTTGGTGTTGCACATGGAGAGAGAGGACATGAATGTAGTGTTCACCACAGCTACTTTAGAGTTAAAAAATACACACCACCACACCCCACAGCCCCCCCCAAAAAGAAAAAAATGCAACATTTTCAGTTCTCTTCATTTTGAGTACATTAATATAATTGGATCAAAGTTCTACCTCATATGCTTGACGCAGTTCTGGTGCATATGAAGAGGTACCCACTTCCTCTTTAGTGAAACCTACAAGAATCACTTAAAGACAGATTTTGATTAATTTCACTAGGATGATTAAAAATAGCAATTACAATGAATAGAAGCTTATGCATAATAAAATCATTATCCAATTGATTGTGTAAGAAATAAGATGCCTCAATCTGAGATTTTTCTCATCTCCAGCACTTATTCCAGAAGTCTTTGCTTAACTATAAGGATAAGTGATATGAAGGATTTCAGTACTCCCACTCTTGCTGTTCAAATTAAGCCTGTTTTTAACCAGGAATGCCTAAATACTAGAAGCAAAAGGAATCAGATAAATGGAAAACTGACTTTGACCTACTAGATAGGTGGAATGAAAGGAACAGGTAGGTCCTGAGTACAAGAATAGTCAAGAATCAATGCAAAATAGCAACCTTATATAGCTAACCCCAAAAGAATACTTAAGAAATAAAGTCAAATAGTAGTCCTATTTAACACAATCTGTCTAGAGAGCTAAAACCTCTGAGTACGTCCCTTCGTGGTTTGTTGTGGAGACTTCTCATGATAGTACTTATAGCATTATGCCCAAGACCACCATCTCAACTTCTCTATAAGAGGTTTCATGATAAACAGAGCTATTCAAACTCAGAATTACCTCAGATATACCAGGATAGCAACTCAGGTCACTTGCAGCTCATGTGCTATATTGTCCTATTAATGCCCATTTATATTGTTAAATTCCTGCTCTGGGTTGCCACAAAACTAAGCTCCTGAAATGGGTTTCAAACAGGGCTGGATAAGTCTCCATCAAGTCATGTACTATCTCTCCAGGATTTTTATGCATCCTGTTTAAAGTCACCTTAACATGCTTTCGTTTATGTCGTGGTTTAAATCCAGCTTGGCAACTAAGTACCACGCAGCCACTCGCTCACTCCTCACCTTCCAGCAGAATGGGAGGGAAGAGAACTGGAAGGGTAAAGGTGAGAAAATTCATGGTTTGAGACAAGAACAGTTTAATGATTGAAAATTATTACTAATAGTATTAATGACAATAATACATCGTAATGAAAAGGAAAATAACAGAGAGAAATAAACCCAAAGGAAGACAAGTGATGCAAATTAAGACAATTGTTCATCCCCAACCAACCAATGGCAAGCCAGTCCCCAAGCAGGCCTCCCTGCTAGAGTAATCTGGGGAGGTAAATGATTTTTCTTGTGCTTGTCGAGTGTATCCCTGAGTATCCCTGAGTCAGTAGATCAACACTGTGGGGAGAGTGTATGTGGTTCAGCCCAACTCAAAGTGTAAGACCTGAAAAACTACCAACTGAATTTTGTAGACAGCAAGGGGTTTGCTATGGTGTCAACCCACATTTTGCTATGTAGCAAGCGCGGACACCCAGTGTTGTGACAGTGAACATATTATAGATACTGGTAGCAGGGATCACACTGGTTTTATGATTGCACTGTGTATTGCCATTGCTATGTTTTTAAGTGTATCATATAATTTTACTGGGTTTTCAGTCTGTTTTGGGTCACTCCAATAAACCAGAAATCCTCAGTAACATCAACTACTTTCAGATAAGTAAATTCAATATTAAACATTGCACTTTCCATTCACAGAATATCTAAAAGACCCAGCTCAGAGAGTATTGAACTCTGACAAAGACCTAGAATCTCGATCTCCCATTACCTAACTATTTTATGTTAAACTACAGCCCAGATTATTGCGCCCTACTCTCACTTCAATCACCTTTTTTCATAGACTCATAGATTCATAGATTCATAGACTCATAGACTAATAGACTCATAGAGTCACAGACTCACAGACTCATAGACTCACAGACTCATAGACTCAGACTCATAGAATCATAGAATAGTTAGGGTTGGAAAGGACCTTAAGATCATCAAGTTCCAACGCCCCTGCCAATGGGCAGGGGCACCTCGCTCTAAACCATGTCACCTGAGGCTTTGTCCAAACTGGCCTTGAGCACCGCCAGGGATGGAGCATTCGCACCTTCCTTGTAACTCACCACCCTCACAGTAACTCACCACCCTCACAGTAAAGAACTTCCTCCTCATATACAATCTAAACTTCTCCTGTATAAGTTTTGACCTCTTAACCCTTGCCCTATCACTATAGTCCCTAATGAAGAGTCTATCCCCAGCATCCTTATAGGCCCCCTTCAGATACTGGAAGGCTGCTATGAGGTCTCCACGCAGCCTTCTCTTCTCCAGGCTGAACAGCCCCAACTTTCTCAGCCTATCTTCATACGGGAGGTGCTCCAGTCCCCTGATCATCCTCGTGGCGCTCCTCTGGACCTGTTTCAACAGTTCCATGTCCTTTTTATGCTGAGGACACCAGAACTGTACACAATACTCCAAGTGAGGTCTCACAAGAGCAGAGTAGAGGGGCAAGATCACCTCCTTCAACCTGCTGGTCACACTCCTTTTGATGCAGCCCAGAATACGGTTGGTTTTCTGGACTGTGAATGCACACTGCCGGCTCATGTGATGTCTCTTATCAAACAGTCTCCTTCCATTTTCTGAGTTATAGTATTTTGCAAACAGCAATGAGTATTCCTGTTAATGCTAGATGTGTTTTGACATGAACCCAATACTCTGTGTGTGTGGTCAGACACCAGCAAATCCAGAGAGTCAATCTTCTCTGACAGTTACCTCTAGCCCTCAAACTACATATAAGAGGTAATAGATGTCAATACAAAAAGGCCACAAACTAGTCTGAAAGGCTGTAAAATTGTCATCAAAAAATCATAGAATACCAGGATGGAACTGACCTCAAGACCATCTGGTCCAACCTGTCTTGACAAATGACAACACCATTTGACAAAAGGACCTCAATACCATGTAGAGAAGATGGCCCAGCACCTTGTCCAGCTGAATATTGAACGTTTCCAGTGTTGGGGAATTCACAGCTTTCCTGGGGAGATTATTGCAATGACTGTTCTCATTCTGAAAAATTTTCCTCTTTCCCCAAATCTCCCTGGAATAAGTTGTACCCATTACCAATCATCTTTTCCATGTGACTCCTTGTAAAAAGGAACTACCTTCTTTGTAACCACCCATTTTAGACAGGTCAGAAGACTTTTGCTAGAAATATTAGATTATTTAGATACAGAGTTTGGGTAAATGAAGGTTTGTTGAATTAGTCTTCTGATTTTAGAGAATTACTTCGCCTAGAGTGTTTTTTACATGTCAACATGTTATTTAGTATTTTATTTAAGGCTCCTGAAATATTTTATTATTTTCACAGTTCACTGACTCACAATTCACCTACTCTGTTTCCTCCTGGATTTTTTGTTTTGTTTTGTTTTCTGTAAGAATTATTGAGATACTTCATAAATGATGTGGTTTTGTTTCTTCCTGCCATTAATATCAACTTGTCTAACAACCAGTTTAATCAACCAAATTTCACATGCTGCTTCAAGAAGATATAACCCTTACTGTTCTGCCCTATTAAGGATATAAAGTTAGAGCAAATGTGCTAGAATAATAATGCTAATTATCTTAGTTTACCAGCAGAAATCTTGATTAGGCATGTACTGCACTGAGTTTTTTCGCAATTGTTAGATATTTCGAATGACCTGTAAACCTGCACATCTATGTTTTACAATTAAGTTTAAACATTTTAAAGGAAAATGATTTGAAAGTCCTGAAAAACTTTTAAAAATTACTTTCAACTGTTAATAGTTCAATATGTTGGACAACATTTTCAAAGCCTGTGTTACATTTAGAAACATTCACTTAGATGTTAAAATGTGCCTTACACAGGGAAAATCCCACAGAGCTGTGCCACTATCATCTCCTTGTATTGAAAATGTATACCATAATATATTTCAAAAAACTACCTTGTAAGACACTAAGAAATTATTCTGACAGAATTTACAACTAGGAGGTCTTTTCATTCTGGCTTCTCATGAAAAAAAAAAAAACAACATGAAAATTTAATAACTGAAAAAAAAGAAAAAAAAAGAAAGCATATTTTGGTGGCTCTAAGCTTAGATCTTTAATGATGAACATTTCCTTATCAGGAATTTTAAATTATTTGAAAAATAATCTATAAAATTAGGAGTTCCAATACCATACCTATTAAACAGAAAACTTTGGAAGGAATGCATTTGTTGTGAAACTGATAATAGCTCAGGTAAAAGCTGACTTTTAATATAGAGTAATCAGAATTACAATTTTACTTATCAGCTTGTTACATAGGATAAGGGAAGACTGGTCTGGCCCTCTATATTTTTTTTTATACATTTCAGATTTAAATCCCTGAATTAAAAAAAAAACAAAACTGAAAGCTACTAAGTCAGAAGTGTATCTTCCTTTTTTTGTGTATACTACTTTGTACTCACAAATCTTTTGCTTATTTCTGAAATTTCAGCTGAATACTAACTGCTTCATTTTAACCTTTCTCACAAAGCAGATGGGCGTTTCTGTTCTTGTAGAGATTAAATTTTAGTTAAATTAAACCTTGAAATTCATGGCATGTATTCTGAGTATAGTTAGCATTTTAATTCAGCAACTTTAGAAAAAAAGACAATATTTAAAAAAACATACTTACTGGTACCTTACCCCTCTAGGAAGAAGACAATTTCTTCAATTCTTAATTCAGGCACTGAGGCCCTGGAAAGACCAGCATTTAATGCTCATCTTTTTTTCCTGTTTAGTAGTTATGGGTTGCTCCTATTGTTGATTTTTTCTGGTCATGTTTCCAGGACAGCTATTTCTTTCAGTGTAGGGTAGTTTAATTCCATTAGCTAAATACAGGCCCCAAACTCAAATGAAAAAAATTCAAATGAAAAAAGAGGCTTATAAAAAGTGGAAGCAAGGACAGGCAGCCTGGGAAGAGTACAGGGATGTTGTCCGGGAAGCTAGGGACCAGGTTAGGAAAGCTAAGGCCCAGTTAGAATTAAACTTGGCTAGGGATGTTAAGGATAGCAGAAAGGGATTCTACAGGTACATAGCAAATAAAAAACAGACTAGGGACAGTGTAGGCCCCCTCAGGAAGCTCTTGGGAGAACTAGCTACATAGGATTTGGAGAAGGCTGAGGTTCTGAATGACTTCATTACCTCAGTCTACACTGGCAAAGGCTCTGGCCACACCACCCAAGTCTTGGAAGGCAGACGCAGGGACTGTGAGAATGAAGACTTTGGGCCCACTCTAGGAGAAGAACTGGTTCAAGATCATCTTAAAAATCTAAATGTGCACAAGTCCATGGGTCCTGATGAAATAAATCCATGGGTCCTGAAGGAGTTGGTGAACGAAGTTGCTAAGCTGCTTGCCATCATATTTGAAAAATCATGGCAGTCAGGTGAAGTTCCCAACGACTGGAAAAAGGGAAATATAGCCCCCATTTTCAAGAAGGGGGCAATGGATGACCCAGGGAATTACAGACCAGTCAGTCTTATCTCTGTGCCTGGCAAAATCTTGGAGCAGATTCTCCTGGAAGGCATGCTAAGGCACATGAAAAACATCAAGGTGCTTGGTGACAGCCAGCATGGCTTCACTAAGGGGAAATCCTGCCTGACCAATTTGGTGGCCTTCTATGATGGGGCTATGGAACTGATGGACTGGACAGGGGTAGAGCAGTTGATGTCATCTACCTGGACTTGTGTAAAGCGTTTGACACTGTCCCATATGACATCCTTGTCTCTAAACTGGATCACTACATCCAAGGCTGCCCTGGAGCATCACATTTCCAACGAGCCCTTCCCTGTTGGTGAGCACGAGGTCAAGCATGTCACCTCTCCTTGTCAGCTCCTCTATTACTTGCAGAAGGAAGTTGTCTTCCCCACAATAGAGGAACCTCCTAGATTGTTTGTGCCGGGTCGTACCGTCATTCCAACAGATGTCAGGGTGGTTGAAGTCCCCCATGAGAACGAGGGCCTGTGAGTGTGAGGCTTTTCCTATCTGCCTATAGAGTGCTTCATCCGCAGATTCCTCTTGATCAGGTGGTCTGTAAGAGATCCCCACAGTAACATCTCCCATCGCTGTTTTCCCTTTAACCCTGACCCACAAGCTCTCTGTTAACTGCTCACCAGTCCCCAGACAGAGTTCCATACTCTCCAGCCTATCCACAGTATCACAGTATCACAGTATGTTAGAGATTGGAAGGGACCTCAAAAGATCATCTAGTCCAATCCCCCTGCCGGAGCAGGAACACCTAGATAAGGTTACACAGGAACGTGTCCAGGCGGGTTTTGAATGTCTCCAGAGAAGGAGACTCCACAACCCCCCTGGGCAGCCTGTTCCAGTGTTCTGTCACCCTCACTGAGAAGAAGTTTCTTCTCAAGTTTAAGTGGAACCTCTTGTGTTCCAGTTTGTACCCATTGCCCCTTGTCCTATCATTGTTTGCCACTGAGAAGAGCCTGGCTCCATCCTCGTGACACTCCCCCTTTATATATTTATATACACTAATAAGGTCACCCCTCAGTCTCCTCTTCTCCAAACTATAGAGACCCAGCTCCCTCAGTCTTTCCTCATAAGGGAGATGCTCCACTCCCTTAATCATCTTAGTTGCCCTGCGCTGGACTCTCTCCAGCAGGTCCCTGTCCTTCTTAAACTGAGGGGCCCAGAACTGGACACAATATTCCAGATGAGGTCTCACCAGGGCTGAGTAGAGGGGAAGGAGAACCTCTCTCGACCTACTAACCACCCCCCTTCTAATACACCCCAGGATGCCATTGGCCTTCTTGGCCACAAGGGCACAGTGTTGGCTCATGGTCACCCTGTCGTCCACCCCCAGGTCCCTCTCCCCTACACTGCTCTCTAACAGGTCATTCCCCAACCTATACTGGAACCTGGGGTTGTTCCTGCCCAGATGCAGGACTCTACACTTTCCCTTGTTATATTTCATCAAGTTATTCCCCGCCCAACTCTCCAGCCTGTCCAGGTCTCGCTGGATGGCAGCACAGCCTTCTGGCGTGTCGGCCACTCCTCCCAGCTTAGTGTCATCAGCAAACTTGCTGATAGTACACTCAATTCCCTCATCTAAATCATTGATGAATATATTAAATAATACTGGTCCCAGTACCGACCCTTGAGGCACTCCACTAGATACAGGCCTCCAACTAGACTCTGCCCCATAGACTACAACTCTCTGGCTTCTCTCCTTCAGCCAGTTCACAGTCCACCTCACTACCCGATCATCCAGACCACACTTCCTCAATTTAGCTGCGAGGATGCTGTGGGAGACCGTGTCAAACGCTTTGCTGAAGTCAAGGTAGACCACATCCACCGCTCTGCCATCATCCATCCACCGTGTTATTTCCTCATAAAAGGCTATGAGATTGGTCAAGCATGACTTCCCCTTGGTGAAGCCATGTTGACTGCTCCTCATAACCCTCTTATCCTTGATATGCCTTAAGATGGCACCAAGGATAAGGTGTTCCATCACTTTCCCAGGAATGGAGGTGAGGCTGACTGGTCTATAGTTACCCGGGTCCTCCTTCTTGCCCTTTTTGAAGACAGGAGTGACATTTGCTTTCCTCCAGTCCTCAGGCACCTCTCCCGTTTCCCAAGACTTGGTAAAGATGATGGAGAGTGGTCTAGCAATGACCTCTGCCAGTTCCCTCAGCACCCGCGGGTGCATCCCATCTGGACCCATGGATTTATGGATGTCCAGATTGCTCAACTGGTCTCTAACCCATTCCTCATCGACTAAGGCAGACCGCTCCGTTGACCTATCTTCATCTGAGGTCTCAGCGGTACAGGGCTCTTCAGGACTGCCTCCGGCAGAGTAGACAGAGACAAAGAAGGCATTCAGTAACTCTGCCATCTCTGTATCTTCTGTCACCAGGGCACCCGTCCCGTTCATCAGCGGGCCTACATTGCCTCTGGTGTTAGTTTTACCTGCCATGTATTTGAAAAAGCTCTTTCTGCTGTCCTTGACCCCTCTCGCCAGCTTTAATTCCAAGGAGGCCTTAGTCATCCTAGCAGCTTTCCTACATCCTCTAGCAGCAGCCTTATATTCTTCCCAAGTGGCCAGCCCCTCCTTCCATGACCTGTAAACTCTCCTCTTCCACTTGAGCATACCCAGCAATTCCCTATTTAGCCACGCAGGTCTCCTGACCCTCTTCCTTGACTTCCTACGTGTCAGGATGCTCCGATCTTGAGCTCGGAAAAAGCAGTCCTTGAATGTCAACCAACTATCTTGGGCCCCTTTACCTTCAAGCAGCCTAGCCCACGGGATTTCCCCTAGCAATTGCTTGAAGAGGCCAAAGTTTGCCCTGCTAAAGTCCAGGGTTGCGATTCTACTTGCTATTCTACTGACCCTACCACACAAGATCCTGAATTCTACCATCTCGTGGTCGCTGCAACCAAGGCAGCCCTCAACCTTCACTCCTTCAACCAGACCCTCCTTGTTAGTGAGGATGAGATCCAGCAGCGCACCTCTCCTGGTTGGCTCATCCACCATTTGCATGAGGAAGTTATCATCCATACACTGGAGGAACCTCCTGGACTGCGGCTGGGTTGCTGAGTAGTCCTTCCAGCAAACATCAGGGAAGTTAAAATCCCCCACGACGACCACGGCCTGTGACTGTGAGGCCGCTCTCAGCTGCCTGTAGAAGGCCTCGTCAACTTCCTCACCCTGATCCGGTGGCCTGTAACAGACCCCCACAACAGTATCGCCCCTGCCAGCCTGTCCCTTAATTCTCACCCACAGACTCTCAACTCGCTCATCATCTGTCCCCGGACAGAACTCAACGCATTGTAGCTGCTCTCGCACATAAAGAGGAACCCCACCACCCCGCCTGGCTGGCCTGTCTTTCCTGAAAAGAACATAGCCCTCCATGACTATATTCCAGTCATGCGAGCTGTCCCACCACATCTCTGTAATTGCCACCAGGTCATAATCTCCTGACTTAACACAGGTTTCTGGCTCCTCCTGCTTATTTCCCATCCCCCTTCGAATCTAGTTTAAAGCTCTCCAAATGAGCCCTGCTAATTCGTGCCCCAGCATCCTTTTGCCTCTGCGCGATAAACCTTTCCCACATGCCAATGTCCAGACTGGTGCCCTATAAAACCAGCCGTTATCAAAGAATCCAAAGCCCTGCCTGCAGCACCAGCCTCGAAGCCAATGGTTTATGGACTGAATTTTCCCATTCAGTCCCACATCATCAATGGAAGATGGAAGGAGTGAAGAGAAGATCACCTGAGCCCCAGAGTCTTTCACCATCCGCCCCAAGGCCCTGTAGTCTTTCTTTATCTCCCTCAGACTGCGGGAAGCAACTTCCCCCTCACCTGTCTGGAAGACCAGCAGCGGGTAGTAGTCTGTCGGGTGCACCAGGTTGGGGAACGCCCTGGTGATATCCCTGATCCGGGCTGCAGGCAGACTACACACTTCCCTATGATGAGGGTCAACTCTGCATATCGGGCCCTCTGTTCCTTTCAGAATGGAATCACCCACTACAATGACCCCTTCTTTCTTTCTTACCAGAGGCAGTCATGAGGTGTGAAGTCGACCGCTTTTTCCTATGTGGCCTTGTAGGTGGGCCTTGCACCACATCCTCACCTGCCTCTCCTTCAAGATCCAGGGCCTCAAACCTATTACGGAGGGACACCTGGTGAAGCGGGGCAGGAAGGGAGGAGGGCTGCCCATGACGCCGAACCAGAACTCGCTTCCAACCCTCCTCATCTTTTTGGTCCCCTACCTCTGGGCGACAGCTACAGGACAGGGGCTGTCTCGGGCCATCCCCCTCTGTCTGAGAGGCCAGGGGGTCCATCCCCTTTTGGGGGGTATCTCCCTGGAGCCGTTCCAACTGGTCAGCCAGGGAGTTACTCCAGCAGTCGATCTCCCTTTCACACTCCCTGATGCTCCTCAGCGTCTCAACCTCCTCCTTAAGTTTAGCCACCAAGCTAAGCAGATCTTCTACCTGCTCACACCTCACACAGGTGGAATGCTGTCCTCCCTCCCCCGGCAGTAGCAGGCTGTGGCACTCCCTGCATCCAGAGACCTGAACAGCCACGGTTAGGGCCGGCATCTCTGTCTGAGTTGCTACAGCCCTCTTACTGCTAGCTCTCTTTCTGGAGACGACCATATTGGTCAGCACAACGACCTACCTGTTCTTCCCTGGGCCTGGTGGGCAGCGACGTGTCGCTGCCCTCTCAAAGGCTTTTTCAAGTCAAGGGGCAGGGGAGTGGTCGTCGTCCACCATGGGAACGCCCCCTGCCACATTAGCCACTCTCTCGCAAGGGCTGCTGGAACTTCAGGAATCCGGAAGTGTTGGGAAATGTCAGGAATCGCGATGCCTCTGGGCTATCCCCTCTGATTTTCCTAATCTCGGTAGAAGCTCGCGGTCGCTGTAGCGTGCCGGCTGCGGCTCTAGCTGGGCTAGCTCCAATCAGCTGACTGAATGCGAGTAGCGAGTTACAGCAGAATTTAAATCTCCCGCCGTCACTGTGGGAATGCCCCCCCCCCATCACATCAGCCGCTCTCTCGCAAGGGCTGCTGGAACTTCGGGAATCCGGAAGTGTTGGGAAATGTCGGGAATAGCGATGGTTCTGTGCTATCCCCTCTGATTTTCCTAATCTCGGTAGAAGCTCGCGGTCGCTGTAGCATGCCAGCTGCAGCTCTAGCTGGGCTAGCTCCAATCAGCTGACTAACACAAAAGGCTACTCTTCCTCCACGTCTGCCGGGCCTGTCTTTTCTAAAGAGTCTGTAACCTTCCCTTCCAACACTCCAGTCACAGGAGCCATCCCACCATGTTTCTGCGATGCCTGTTATATCATACCCCCGTAGACGTGCACACATCTCTAATTCCTCTTGTTTGTTCCCCATGCTACGGGCATTTGTATAGAGGCGTCTGAGCCAAGCTCCAAATCAAACCGGCTCATTTGCTGGAGCAGCTTGAATATCTCTACATTGCTCCGAGCATTTATTATAGGTGCTGGCAACTGACTGGGTGTGTTGGGATGGAATGATGCCCCCTTCCCCCAACACATCTAGTTTAAAGCCTCCTTTACCAGTCTGGCAAGCCTCCCACCGAAACTGCTCTTCCCCTTCTTTATCAGACCAGCTTCACCAGCCCCCACTATACCTGGCTTACAAACTTGGGTCCCATCTTCAAGGCACCCAAACCCCTGACTATGACACCACTCTTTTAACCATTTATTAACCTGGCTAATCCTCCTAGCTTTTTTAGGTCCTCCCCTGTATCCTGGAGAATAGATGAAAAGACTATCTGAGGTCCAGAGCCCTTAACCACCTCTCCCAGGGCTCTGTAGTCCTTCTGTATGTTCCCCAGGCTACTACTATCTATATCCCTAGCACCCACATGTATCACCAGAAGTAGATAATAGTCCGTGGGGCTTACTAGAGCAGGCAGCCTCTCTGCCACATCCCTGATCAGTGCCCCTGTTAGGCAACACACCTGCGTTGAGACCAGGTCAGGCCAACAGGCGAGTGCTTCTGTCCCTCTACTCTGCTCTCGTGAGACCTCACTTGGAGTATTGTGTGCAGTTCTGGTGTCCTCAACGTAAGAGGGACATAGAACTGTTGGAACAAGTCTAGAGGAGGGCCACGAGGATGATCAGGTGACTGGAGCACCTCCCGTATGAAGACAGACTGAGAAAGTTGGGGCTGTTCAGGCTATAGAAGAGAAGGCTGCATGGAGACCTCATAGCAGCCTTCCAGTATCTGAAGGGGGGCTATAGGGATGCTGGAGAGGGACTCTTCATTAGGGACTGTAGTGATAGGACAAGGGGTAATGGGTTAAAACTTAAACAGGGAAAGTGAAGATTGGTTATAAGGAGGAAATTCTTTCCTGTTAAGGTGGTGAGGCACTGAAATAGTTGCCCAGGGAGGTTGTGAATGCTCCATGACTGGCTGTGTTCAAGAGCAGGTTGGATGAGGCCTTGGGTGATATGGTTTAGTGTGAGGTGTCCCTGCCCATGGTGTGGGGGTTGGAACTTGATGATTTTAAGGTCCTTTCTGACCCTAATCATTCTGTTCTAGTCTAGTCGATTTTATTCTTTTCTATTCTATTCTATTCCAAATCATTCTAGGCATCAGTCGCTTCACTCAGTTTATAGAAATGAGCTCTGGAGATTTTCTGGACATTCTGGAAATTATTTGTGACATTTTCAAGACCATGTATCCAGTCCCCATGTCTCTGTGTAAGGAGGTAAACTAGCTGTAATTAGCATCCTCAGAAGCTGACTTGCATATTCTTCTACAGCTCTAGAAACTTGATTCACCCTTGTAACTGGATTTGAAATTTCATGTCTCTTTCTGGATGATGCAGATTAATTTAGATTTTGTAGTGTACTTTGTGATGTGCAGATTTATTTTGCCTGGTCTGAGGTCCAACCATCTGATAATCTCTTGAGGAAGCTCCCACCACTCTATAAGGCTTTACCAAACTACTGCTAGTTTGGTAAAAGGGTCGAGTACATCCATCACAGATAACAATGCAATCAACTGAACTATGCAGAAATAGCAACTGATTTTAGAAATTATTAAAGTTCAAAAAAGGTAATTTCATATCTTGTGTGTTGTTCAGTTAATTGAATAACAACTTGACATTAAAATTAAAGTACATAGTCAATTTCTATCTGACCCATACCTTCGGAAAAACAGACATATAACTACAGAAAGAAAAAAGAACGTTTAGAAATTTAATATATTTTTTATATTTTAATATTTAAATTAATTTTTAATCAGTACCTCTCAGTTTTTTTTAAAAGCAGGCATGAGGAATCTTATGTCCTCCCATTTGTAGGAAGAAACAAGAGGAAATGAGAGGTAGGAGACTAATGATCTGTCTCGATGCTGTTAGATGAGTTCATGCAGATCCTCCAGGAGAAAATATAGCTTATGTCACCCTCTAGGATGCACCTGTCTGCAGCAGACATTGTCAGGGCATAGCCAGGGCCACTGGCTCTCTGAGGTTGAGGGCCAGGAGTGGGAGGGGTTCCCCAGGGGTAAGGTCTGGCAGCCCATGGCCCCAGCCATGAGTGGGCAGGTAGAGCACTGTGGCAGCTCAACCCTGGGTATTGTGCACATCCCTGGGATAGGGATGAGCCAAGGTTGGGCTGAGACATGGGCTTACAGGTGGGGTTCAGGATCAGGTGGAACCATGATTAGACACAGCCCTGGAGTTTTTGGGCATGGCTGTGGGAAACAGGACAGGCCAAGGCTTTCAGCCCACAGGTCAGGGTCAGGGTTCTTCTCAGAAACATGATTTAAGGGCTTTTCAGCTGAAGCTGAAACAGGTATCTGCTTTTTCATATATTAATTCTTGGATGATTGGCCTTTTACGTAAAATGCATTTGCCATGTAAAAGATTCACAGGTCGTTGATTAATAGTCACAGAGTGGGGAAACTTAATCGGCCATCTGTAGGGAACCATATACATCGCAAAATTAGTGTCAGTGTTAACTTCAACTTGCTATGTATTATCCGTTTGCTTGAAATATGTCACATGTTTCAGTCTGTCAATAAGGGGTCATGGTAGCTGTCACTTGAGCTCATGCTCATGTGAATATTCTGCTTCAATCACCTCTGTAGACTGGCCTCCAGCAGAGCATGGTCTGTCCTTTTGACAGCTCTTGTAAACTCCAAGCATAGAGGCTTCTGTAATTTTCTTAGTAGAATGGATTTTTTTTTTTTTGCATTTATTTTTAGCTATTTCAGTCCTGAGTTATTTTATATTTTCATAAATTAACGTTAAGATTACTCAGAACTGGCCTTGAAGAGAAACTTAAATCAAGGAGGTCACTGGTCTACTGTTTGCAAATTGTAGCTTGGTTGGAGATATAGGTGCTAGTTGGCTGGCAGCTGCTTTCTGCAAAGCATATTTATTTAGTAAAGGATCAGCTAGAGGCACAGTGACAATCATGCTTACTATTTAAACATTCCCATCCTCAAGCTGTGAGTGTTTCAAGTTGTGAATATTCTTTCTTTTTCAGAACCTTAACACTTATGTCCTTTTTCTGAGTACTTCTGTATCTGATATTGGTGCAGATTTCACAAGCACTGTTTTATGATGCATTGGGCACAGCTTAATCAACTTTGTGTTGTTGCCTCTTTTGCTCTAGCTTCAGCTTGCGCATGCATTCTGTAGAACCCACTGTTTTCATACTTTCCCAGAACAATTCATTGTTTTAGGGAATATTTTTTCCTGTTTTTCAAGAAATAAAGCAGACATCTCAAAATTGCACATTAGAATATCTTCAGTATTTTAATGTTACATATGGTTGCAAGCACTGCAGTATAAGCATCTGTTCTCTCTTCTAATCTTCTCTTCTACTGTATTTGATACCACATTTAAAAACATACAAAAACCCCAAAAAAAGTTTACATCTGAAGTGTTTTTCTGCCATGACTCACAAAAAGTATCAAAATACTTCCATCAACTGTTTCCATGGCTGAAGAAGGATTTTTCAGAAAGAAGTGCTTCATGTAATGTAGGAGTTTCGCTATTTCAGTCTCAAACCTCATAGCCTACATTAAACTACATAATGTCACTTTTCTACATATACTCTTAGCACAGAAAATAGGACTTGAGGCTGATTAATAATTCTTTGTAAGTAGAAGCCCATCCCATTACAGGGCCGATATGAATTTGAAATAGCTGTTTCACAATTCAAACTTTAAGAAGCTTTTGACATTCCATGGAAACAGCTTCTTGTTCACTTTTGCTCTTTTTTTTTTTTTTTCAGAGCAAACAGCAATAAAGTTTTGCCTATTTTTCCTATTTCTCTCATTCATCAGTTCTGTGAAACTCATTTTTTTCCTGACAGTGCTTCTATGCTTATGCGAGCCTTTATGTTCGGTTCAGTTTTTTTTTTTTTAATGATAATTCAGCATTCCCTATGCTCCAAGTTTGACCAAATTCTTTGTTCTAAGAGATGCTTTATTTGCCTACTGTATTATTTTCCACTGGGCTTAACTAAGATTAACATTTCTGCTGTAGCTTAAATAATGTTTACTAAGAAATAAGATAAAGGTTTTCTGGGTCCTAAAATTAACAGGTTCTTTATTAATTGTTCTTATTACACATGTGCCACAACTGCTGATTGTTTCAGGCCACATTAAAACTTACTGATTTGCTATTACACACTACAATATTTTTCGACATACTTTTACAAGGACTGAAGGTTCTCTCTCCCTGGTGAGAGAACGTAGGTTGCCCAGTGCAAAGTTCTCGCCAAGAACAATTTCCCCACTGGGTGGCTACACTACCACAGGGCACAATTATCCATAGAAAGTTCCGTGGCCTGATTCACATTGAGGTCATTTAGGTTTAAGTAACAAGCCAGTGAAAATTATGACAATAAAAATGTTGTATCAGCCTTCTATCAGAAGGGTTTGCAATTTCCTGACCCCTTTTTCTTCTTTTGGGCTACACACAGTTTCTCTCCTGAATGATAATTATAGTATATCAGCATTTATTGCAACATATAAACGTCATTAATTCTCTAGCAATTAGATATATTAAGAAAAAAACATGATTTTCTGAGCTGCTGACCTCTACTGAAACACAATTTAGTGTGAAAAGATAGTGACTGTAAAAGTCATAGCAATCCACCTTTTAAATGTGATAGTAGCTTTTCCTTTTGATTATTGTTAAAGAAATATGAAAGTCAGAGTGTGTTTTATGTAGCAACAGTTATAGCTGGGAAACTGTGATGTGCATATGAAGTCAACCTTAAAATAGCAGGAAGAATTTGTCAGAGCAGCAGCCAAGTATCCAGCATGGTTCAGAAAGACGCCTCCAGGCTCCAGCAAAACCAAGATCATTCAAATTTGATTTTCAAAACTAAAAACATACTTGTGAATCTCCTCACACTTTTCACCTCTAGAATGAAGAATCAACCACACAGTATTTGGAAAACTATTAATCTTCCATGGGCTCTTTGAAGTCTTGGAGGTGGATGCATACACACTTCTTTCCCATGTGCTAAATGTTTAGCAGGAAAATTTTAGACCAGTTCAGCCTGTGAACACATATAGATAAAGTCAGAGAGTGCACTGTTGAAGATTATGCTGCTTGAGACTGAACCCTGCTTCTCTTACTTTGTCTTGTTTTTCCACTTCATTGTTGTAGGTTTGAAAAATCATTTTGGTGGTATAACAGATTGTTGCCATGACATCCTTATTATTTGCACTGCTGAAGAATTAGCAGAAAATAACATCCCTGTGATTGCTATCGCTGCAACATAGCAATCCTTCCATTGCACTTATTCCAAAGCACTGATAGAAGTGTGGGCAAGGTCTTAAATTCTTTCACTCTAGACTTCAGACCTGTTTTGTACTTTATACTGTGTGCTTGCCATTCTTTCATTCACCTCTGTACTAGTGGCACAGCTGAGCCTGCACTCCCTGTACATATTTGAGCATCAATGTAGTTTATACTTTATGCTTCTACTGACTACAGCTCACATGCCTTTTCCCTCCCAGCTATGTATTCAGAGCTCAAAGGCTTTTAACAATGCTCTACTTGAGCAGAAGAATAACAGACTGCATTTGTCAACCTTCTTTCAAATTCTTACTGCCAGCTACCTCAGATTTTGCATGATATGGCTAGTACCTAATTAAGGCAACCTTTGTCACACAGAAATTAAAAGCAAAAATCTGAAACTCACAACTCTACAATGAAGAATGATTCAGGCATGACGAGCAGTTGCCAATAAATAATCTGATATTCTCTGTAGTTATCTCCTCCACTTTATTGTGTGCCATGTTTTTCCACTCTATCCATATTAGTTGTCAATGTGTGCAGCTGTGACAACAGTAAGTTCTGTGACTGAGAATTGAGTTGAGGTGTACAGGGGGTTCCTGGAACCAAAGAGATCAAAGGAAGGGCAAAGAGGACCATCAGGAGCTAGCAGTTTTCATGAGAGTGCAGTGTGCACAGCAGTTCACACAGAAGGGCATGTGAGAAGGGTTGTGCACCCTGCTTGTAGGCACACAGCACAGGGAAGTGCTTTAGGTCTCTACCATAATGGTGGGATAACATACTGGAGTCAAACCCAGTGTTTCTACAGAGAAAGCCCCTGAGATCTTGAATGCTTCTACCCAGAATGTACTGGTAAGGAAGGAGACTTCAATACAGATGGTAAATTGCAATGAGTGCCCAGACCCTTCTCCTGGAGGAAAGGTAAATACCTGCTAAAGATATACACAGGTTGATGATACACTGCATGAGATGGCTGAGTTACTGGAAACAGTATTAGAGTGGCCAAGATGGAGATAAAAAAGACAAATACATGGTTTCAGAGCCATGTTCCTGATGTGGACACCATACAGAATGAGGCATCTTGGACCCAGGAGACCCATGAAAGCAGGACTCTGTTTCAGTCCACACCCTCCAACACTACAACCCAAAATCAGATAAGAAACTTTAAAAGCTGCAGACACCCACGAGCAAGGTCTGTAAGGAGAAACACTACCAGTAGCATACAGTGGATACCACAAAAAGAAATGTTGAGTACTCATGGTCAGTGACTGTTATGGGGCATTGAGACAAGCATCTGCTGGCCTGACAGGGAGTCATGAGAGCTATGTTTTCCTTCCAGGACCTAAGGTCTGAGATGCCAAGAGGGTGTCGCAACTTGTCAGGAACACATACTAATATTGGCTGCTACATTTTCATGTAGGCATAAATGACTGCAAGTCAGAACCTGGGCATAATCAAGGAACACTATAAGTTCCTGGGGTGCAACCAAAAACTATATGCACCTAAGTTATCTGTTTTTCTGTTTTACCATTTAGAGGAAAGAGTGCAGCCAAAAATAGACATATAATACAAATTAACTTCTGGCTTCTTGGCTGGTGCCATTGTGAGCGTGTTGGCTTTTATGACAATGGGACATTCTTTGATGACTATAACCTTGTTGGGAGCAATGGGACCTACCTGTCTAGAAGATGCAAGGGAATCTTTGGCAGTAGGTTGGCCAACTTGGTGAGGCAGGGTATCAACTGAAGGACAACCCAGCTGGTTACACCAATAGTAACAAACTGGGGAATGTGACAGGCCAACCAGAGCAGCGACAGATGTTCCTTAGCTGCCTCTCAAGATAAGAAGACCAATTACCTCAAGTGTATGTGTGCCAATACACACATCCTGGAGAACAAGTAAGAGAAACTGGAGCTCCGTGCTTACCCAGGGAGTTATAATATCATAGGAATAACTGAGACATTGTGGGCTATCTCACATGACTGAAGGATCACAATGGGTGGCTATAGGCTATTTCTTATGGACAAGTAAGGATGAAGAGGAGGAGGAGTCACGCTCTATGCTGAAGAGAGCCTTGAATGTATATAAGTCAACTACAGCAATTGTAGAAACCCTATTGAATGTCTTCGGGTCAAGATCAGAGGGGAACTTACAGTAGATGTCTGCTACTGACTTCCAAATCAAGATGATAAGGTCCATGAAGCAATATTTGGGTAACTTAAGCAAACATCAAGTCAATGGAACCTGGTTCATATGATGACTTAAAGTACTTTGACAACTGTTGGAAAAACAATGCATCATCTCACATGTCATCCATCAAGTTGCTGGAATGAGTAGACGACTGCTTTCTCATACAAATGTTGAGATGTGCCAACCAGGAATGAGGCACTGCTGGACTTCTTAATCACAAACTGGGAAAATATACTTTGCAATATCTTGATGAATGACAGGCTTGGTTACGTGATCACAATATTGTAGACTTTGGGATCCAGCTAAGCATGATGAAGGTTAGTAATAAGACAAAGGTTTTAAATTTTAGAAGAGCAAACTTTAGATGGCTCAAATCTCAGCTGCAAGGGATAAAGCAGCTAGTGAGTGCAGGGAGTCTTTCAACAACAGTTTCCTGGGAGCACAAAAGAAGTTCGTCCCCCTTAGATGTAAGGGAAGTAGTCAGAGAAATAGACTCCTTTGGCTTAACTGTGAGCTTCTGAGTCTGCTCAAAATCAAAAAGTAAGCCTTCCAGAGATGGGAAAGTGGACTAATACTCGTTGAGAGCTCTAAGGGCATTGCCAGGCCGTGCAGAGATGCAGTTAGAAAAGCAAAACAAGAAACATAAGGGAAATATTGGCCTACTGTTAGGCAGGAGAGGTGAATTAGTCAACAACAGCACTGAAAAGGCAGAGTTTCTCAACAGTTTCTTCACCTCAGTCTTTACCATCGCCATTGAGCCCTATTCCTTGGGAATAAAAATCCAAGTTGATACATACACAGACCCACCACTGGTGAAGAAAGAGTTGATATATGAACTATTACAGGATTTGGGCCTTTACAATCCAATGGGCACTGACAATATCCATCCAAGGATTTCAGCTGGCTGGCATTATTGTGAGACTGCTCTCTATAATCTTTGAGAAGGTGTGGAGGTCAGGGGGCATCCCAGAAGTCTGAAAGAAGGCAGATGTCACCCCTATCTACAAGAAGGGCTTAAAGGAAGATCCAGGAAATTATAGACCCATTTGTCTTACTTCAATCCCTGGGAAGATTATGGAGCTAATACTGACAGGGGCTATCAGAAGTCAAATCTCCTGGACCACAGCATCTCCATCGGAGTGGGATAGCTCTCTGAGCTCACAAACTTGAGAATTAGTGGTAACTGGAGAATCATCACCTGTGCCAAAGAATCCCCACTCCTCGAGGCTCTATCCTCACACATTGAGAAATGCCAAGACATTTGACATGAGTATTTCACAGAACCCAAGGGGACCTTTTATCAAGACATGCCTTGATATGTCTTTATGTATGTGTGCATGCATATGTGTGCATGCATATGTGTGCATAAATTGCTGTAGCAAGTGTAGTAAATTCTATTACCTCACTTTACAAATGTTAAGATCCATCTTACAACTGCAGGCTGTTGATAGATGAAAGCCATGTAAAAATCCCACCTGTGGTAAACCGGTAAACTTATAACCCTTTAGATAGAGATCATTCACCAAGTGTGAGACTAAGACCAGACCTAGCCTCACGTAGACTCCTTCAGGAGTTTAGAAACCTTACCCTCATATTTCAATGGGAGGGTCTCCCTCATGTTTTGTGCCTTTGGTCTCTGTATCAATAATTTTTAACTCATTTTTAATTCAATTTTTCTTTATATGCTTCATCCACAGAATAAGCAATAGAGTGAACCTTGCCATCAAATTCTTTTAAATCGTGTTTTATAAATTCATTTTAAAGGTATTCTTGATATTAAAACTCTTTAATGTTCTTTCCTTGTGTGACCCTACATCACTCATTTCACTACAGTCCTCTAAAGAATAAATGAGAACCTGGTTGCAAGCAAGGATAAGACAGACATGATTTTTTTCTCTCCAACAGACAATTCTGAGTTTTCAAAAAACCTTTCCATGTTTATTGCAAAAATAGGGAGTTCTTTTTAGAATCTGAAGGACACATGTGCCATATTCAGAATATCTGAAATAAACATGCTGGGTATTAAAGGATAAGAGAAATACAGGTGTGAGTTCCTGTTTCATTTACTTGGATATAATGAAACTGATGAAAGTGTGCCTACTATATGCCAATGTTCTCTTCTCTCCAGGTTAGTGAACTGGAATTATGCCTGTCTTTCTGATGAAGCTGTTTCACTAGGTATGAATAATTAAATACTTAGTACTTCAGAAATAAAAGATTCAATAGCATGGAAGTTAGAACAGCTAAGTAAAATTAAGGTTAACATCCTTGTTTCAAAAAAATACAATCCATTTTATTGAGAAAACCAACTCAAATATGAGGGGTTGAGATTAATCATTTGGAGCTAGCTCTTGTTCATTGGTTACCAGAGACTAAAAATAACATCAACTGTAAGATGGAAACATGTGCTTTCTATATTCTTTATAAGGATACAGATACCTGGACATTTCTAAATAAATTTGTTCCTAGTATTGAGGAAAAAACCCTCATAATTAAAAAAAAAAAGGAAAAAAACATTGAAAGAAGATATTACAATATCTTTTAGTAAAAAAGTTAGGAGGTCATAATCTTAAATTCAATATCAGTGCAAATGTTTAATTAGCATATGGTATTTCATATCAGTATCTATGTCCCTTCTACCACTTATAAGCTTGTGTTTTTTTTTGAGGATATCAAGGTAACAGATTGCAAATAACTTTGTCTTTGTACAACAGTCTGGCAAATAAACGATGAACATACTGGGACTATGACAACTGTGCAAACTCCAAACTGTGTTGTTCCAAATCTTGGATAATCCACGTTTTCTTTCCTTGGGTTTAGTTTTGTTTGTTTTTTTTTCTGTTTTTGTTTTGGGGTTTTTTGCTTTAGTTTTTTATTTTTTTTTTATAACAACGGTAAGACCAATGTAGATCAACCCGAGAGGTGCTTTTAGTTTTCAGAAGACAGATAACTGCCTTTCAGTGAATACTAGCAGATGAGAAGACTCTGTCACATGGATTTTGGGATGGCAACTTAACCCCTACAGTTCATGAGAAGTTTCTGACATATGTTCCCAAAGAGCATTTGGGTTTGATTAATTTTATTTTTAAAGTTTTTTTTTTATAAAAACCTTCTAGGTTGATTCCAATTACAAATTCATGCAGTGACATGTCCAGAAAAGTGCAAGAAACAGTGGGAATTAGGGCTTTCTTGCTAAAAGGTTAAGTATTTGTGTTTGAATATCTGCAAGGGTAAACATGAAAATGAGCTCATTTTCTGGACCTGAGATATAATATACTTCATGAAGGAGTTAAGGCACAGGAAGTTTATGTTTTTCAGAAGAGATAGTTTTTTTACTTTAAATGAATTTGAATAAAAAATTTCTCATAAAAGAAAATGTGTGCATCACATTTGAAATGTGAATGATAAAAATGAAGACAGGAACATATAAGAAAGTTTTTCTTTAGGAAGACTCAAGGAAGTAAGAGATCCAACCTTCACTGATTTTACTGAATTTTCTTAAAATGTCTGAAACAAAACCAAGTCTGACAGTTACTATTTATTTTAGCATTTGTGTCACATAGTTGGAAACTTCCACTAGATCAGGTTGCTCAAAACTCCATCCAACCTGGCCTTAAATACTTCCAGGGATGGGGCTTCCACAGCTTTTCTGTGCAACCTGTTCCAATGTCTTACCACCCTAACAGTAAAGAATTTCTTTCTAAAATCTAATCTAAATCTGCCCTCTTTCATGTGAAGTCATTCCCTCTTGTAAAAAGTCCCTCTCCAGCTTTCCTGTAAGTCTCCTTCAGGTACTGGAAGTCTTATATGGTCTCACCAGAACCTTCTCTTCTCCAGGCTGAAATCAGACATTTCTGCCATTCATGTACCTTTTCCTAAAGGAAAACACAGAATGGTCAGCTATGACATCTACCTCACCTGAGTCTATAAATTTCCTGTGGAATTCAACTTTTTCAGGTAGGAAGCAGATAACATAACTTTTTTTTTTTTTTCCATTCAATACATTTTCTAATGTTTAACAGTACTACATTTCTGATACTTGCATAGTTGAAGAATTGCATTTCTTTACTGACAGAGTCTTTAAGTATTACAAAATAATTGTTATCTAAAAAAAATTTTACCTAGTTAAATGATAGTGCAGCTTATTCAATTGTTATTATGTTGTTTTATCAGGTTCTTGGATTCTCACTGGTTACTTTACATTACAAAATAAAAAAAATGTAATTTTTCAGGTTGGTGTAATCTCTTGTATTGCCCAAATTCATACTAATTTTTTATTTTCTATAATGTTTGGAGAAAATCACATCTAGATCAAGTATGGAATGTTGGTATGCAAAAATAATTCAGCTTATATTTTTAAAAATTTCAAATAAGCTAAACAATACCTATATATATGTACATGTATACATTAAGTACGCATGATTGATAAGAATGATACAGCAACCTGGACAGCAGAAATTGTTCCAGAATATGATTGCTGCAGCTCAGTTACCTCATTTCACTTCATTCATTTCATTTCATTTGGAATTGGAAAAAGTCCTCATTTTAGTAAATATGCTATATTTTAAAAGAGTATTAAACATTTTGTACTCTGCCCGTGACCTGTGTGCAGAAAAAAGTCACTAAATTTTGCTGTGTGTAATTAAAAACAGTGTTATGTGTATTCAGATACTTACATTGCCTAACCCAAAAATATAGCTAGGGATTACATTCACTAATACCTTCAAAAAACAGTGGCATTTTACCTGAGAGACATTTTGCTTTAGATTTCACCTTATGTTTTTTCCAGCAAACTTTGCCTATTTCTTTTTTTTTTAAACTTGCATCAGATTTTATCAGTTTTAAATCATCATAAACAATTCAAGATAGCTACCTCTGGGCTCCATCTGACAGTGTAAGCAATGTTGTATGTGTGGTAGTGGATACAGACAACTCAGAAATAGTTGGGGCTGTTAAAAGTGAGTATTGCAAATCAGGCAGGTCTTCCTGGATTGTGTACAGTAGAGGTAGGGGCTTCTTTTCTGACTGAAGGCAAAAGAGAAAAAGGGTGTAGCAGAAAAAACACCGATCTTCTACATAGAAAATTATAGAACAGTATTTCAATTATCACAGAAATGAGGTTATGTCCCTTGCATATCCAGGGAAGGGCCAGAACGACAGTGACACTTTGTTGAATTAAAATATCCCTAAGCCTAATAATCTAGGAAATTCTTGAAGTAAGGTTGCTTTTCAACGCTGCACCTCCCTGTAAATTTGCAACTATATATAAATTGTGCAATTGTATGCTGTCCTCCCTCCAGGACTATCTCATGAAGTGTATAAAATGGAAAAAAACCACCAGTATTCAATATTTTGTCTTATCTTTTTATTTTCACTCTACAGCTGTATATTTCATTTATTAGACTTTATTGAAACCATGTCCTCGAGACAGTGCTACTGCTTTTCTCATAGCTTTTTCTATCACAGTCATCACTATAGCAACAGTACTTCACAAGCATGAAGAAGTGAGGGTTGTGGCTGAGCTTCTGTTTTTCAATAGAGAAAATTGATAGATTAAATGAACTAACAAATGAGGTCAGCTGTACTGAAAATCTTAGTCAAATAAATACAAAGATTTAAGGTTTTTCTTTTAAACTGAAATTTGAACTGTTTGCGTCTTCAAGAAATAAAACTTGAACGTTAGAACCACTTGAATATTAAGAGTACTCAGAAACCTGCAATAAGCACAAGGAAAATCAGGCAGACTTCACAAATTATGAGTAGATAGAGAAAACTCTTAAAAGTCGAACTGATTTTTTTTTTTAAGATGAAACTAAAAGCAACAGAAATAAAATTAATATGGTTAGTAATACACATACAGTGGGAAAAGTAGTGTAGCTGCTATGCCTGAAGTTAGTAAAGGCTAAAAAGACAGGAACATGTTATAGACCATAGAGCAGCATAAGCAGGATAAGAATGAGACATGGAAATGGAAAGTATTATTGCTTAGTGAATCTCAGAAGCATAATAAATCCATATCCATTGCTGAATTTTGTCTAGGAAGCCATCAGAAGGGAAGTAAGCTAACACAGCAATGCTTCAAGGAATATTTAAGAACAAATTTCATTAGATATTTTCACTAATTTAATGAAGAATGAATGAATGAGATTTAAAGACAAAGTGTTATCAGTGCTAACTCCCTCTTTTATAATGTAGAAAAGAATGTGATAACTTTCAGGTTAAAATAGTAGAATTAGTTTAAAACATGATAATATGAAGTGAAAAGCCATGGAAATAGGCATTCAGAGAAAGAATATATAGTCTTCTTGAAAATAATTAAGAAGAAAAAGATACAGAGGAAGATGTGACTTACAAACTGTGAACCACATTGTAAAAATATAAAACCAAAATAAAAATTAGAATTATGAATTTGTTTCAGAAGAAGGAAGTTCTAGTTTAAGGAAACGAAGCAAATATTCAGTGTTTAGACGCATTTTCATTTAAGTTGTCTCAAGGAGCAATCCTGAATCTTTCTTAGGGAGGGGGAGAAATTACCCATCTATAGTTATCAGATTGTACTCTAAAAACACCTTGACTAGGAGTTTGGAAACTATTCAGCGTCTTTTGTCATGCTCACTTTCAGGAAAGTGAAATTAGCCTTTGTGAAGCTTAGTGTGATACCTGCTTATAAAAAGTATAGGAACAGGAGGTTTACTTTTAAAATGAAGTCTGAAGTATCTGTGAATGGAAGCCTCCAAAAGCATGCGTTTAAGTTGGATGGTTCTTCCAGTCCTCTGTGTTGCTTCAGATAAAAAGAGCTATTTAGCTGATAGATGGAAATTTCTTTTAATCTTAATCAGAGTTTGATTACATTTTGATTTCTTTAGTTAAAAAAAAAAAAATTCCTCAAGAAATAATCGAATGCTGGCATAACACTTAACTCCTAATAATCAGAGAGGATTGAAAAATACAGTGGAAATTCCCTTACAAAGAGTTCTAAGTCAGTATGAAATGCTATATAATGCCACTTGGAGCTAGTTTATAGCACTGATAGCAGCAGCAGAGGCAAAATTGCACGTTGTTGTTAAGAGATGATAGAGGTTCTGTGTGGCAACCTGCTTCTACCACAGGCAGGGAAAAGAGAGGAGAAAGCTTTCAAATAGGCTGAAAGGAGTAGAGATTTCTGCTGATTTTGGCTCACTTTTCCTATTGGCCTCTAGGAAGAGATAAAGATAAGATACACTGAAGGGAAGAATGATTTTAAGCACTAGCTACCAGTACTCCCTCCTTTCTTGGGATTCCTGGAGGGACATACCAATGGTTAATTATTCCTTAATAATACCCTAATTTGCCTATGCCTGTTTGTTGTGATGCTAGAATAATTGAATGATTGAGTTGTGAAAACAGCAAAATGCAAGATGTAGTGTAGTCTACTTATTTATACTGACTAGAATAATAGCTTTCCTGTTCTGGTTTAGTTTTGGGGTGGGGACATTTGTTTCTGTTTATTACAATAGCTAGTAAATACTGGCATATGGTCTTTATGCATCCTGGAAAGCTTCAGCAAATCCTTCTCCCTGACATTATTTGTCCTATATATTCAAAAGATATTTCTATCAGCATAAGCTCTATTTCCCTAATTAAACTATTACATCAGAAGGACCTTGGAGTGTCTTTGATAAAACAGTATCTATAGGAAATAACAGTTTATCTTGGGCAACTGTGGTTGGTGATTTGCAATTGTGATTTTTTTTTCCCGTAAATAAAAAAAAAAAAAAAAGTTGTTTGGGGTTGGCTTTTTTTTTTTTTTAATATATCCATCTGGAATCCTGATTCTCCTTCCAGTTTAGATTTATACAGAGTTTGCATCAAGCCTAATGGTAAAAGAACCAGGTGTCTCTCTCCTAGATTAGATGATTTGCCAGAAAATTCCTGAGCCTTAATTTTCTGACTTAGAGATCATTCTTATTAGCTGTTTGACCTATTATTAACAATAACAGTGTTAAAGCATTCATTTTTACCACATTTCTACTTTTGATTATATATTCTTTTGCAATACTGTCCACTTTGTCATTTACTAGAACTGTCCTTAATAGGGCTTTCTTCCCTGGTAAATAAAAAGATCCATAGACATTATGACTGCAATTTTGATTTGCCCTCAGATGCAGATTGCCTACATGAATGATCACTCAATGTCTCTAGCTCAAAGGAAATAGGTGGTTGATGAAACAAATTACTAGAATAGGGCAAAACTAAGTTCTGAACCTTGTTCACAAGAGCCATTGATGTGTTTTGTTCAGTAACTGTTAATATAAAATTACCCCTTAAGCACTTAATGGAACCAAGGTCTCTCTCTTGAGGGAATGCCTTAGTTGCTTCACATCCTCTTCTTTTGTCTACTTTTTTTAAATTATTTTTTATTATTTTTTATTCCGATTTTTTTTATTCTTATTTTGCCTAGGGAAAATGAATTAGACAGAGAATGAGAAATATTATTCCCAACCTCATAACAACATAGAATTTAATTCCGCTAGTGTTTTACAAAATTAAAGATGAAGGCTTGAAATCCAAAGAACTGAAGAAGGTTTTAGTACTCAATCTTCACATGTTGAACAGATACTTTAATCACTGGTGCTTTAGGTTACAACTGGAGTAGTACTGCTATTTCTTAGGCCTGTTGTGAATCTAGTCTTGGGATACCACAGTTATGAAATTTCTTGAGTTATGTTAGAGCCTTACAGTTATGAGAAATTCTCTCTTGAGAAACAATGGTAGAGCAAAATTTTGATAGAATTGATGATAATTATTTTACTGCTTTTGAACTGCCTCTTACACTGGGAAAATCAACCAGTGACTAAAACTCGATAATTATAACACGTTTTAGTGTTATAGTGTAATTGATGGCATGTTCTGGTAGTTCAGAGGCATGAAACAGGTATGTTTGGAAATACCAGGTGATATGTGAAAACATAAAAATACTGGATGAGCAAGCCCAGAAGATATTTTTGTACTTGCAGGAATAATCTGCTTTTACTTTATCACTGTAGCCCACTTTGAAAAGGCAGAAAATCCCCTATTGCACTGCTGTAGAAAAACATGTCAAAACATCAACTAATGCAAAACGTCAACTAATGCATTGAAAAATCTACTTATTACATGCTTGAGTGACCTTGGAAGCAAAGGAAAGCTGCAAGTACACAAAGTAGTACAAGATAGACAAGGATGGCAGTGTACTGACATCTATTCTTTTTAATCTGTTCGCCATTTTGGTTATGTCTTCTATTGTTGTGATGTATGTTTATGCTAGGTGTTAGAAGACCCTTCCAGACATAGTTTTACTTTGCAAAACATGAGTCTTAGCTGAGAAGGAACATGGCCCTTAAGCAGTAGCTTCAGCAGGGGAAAAAAGCAGAGGGAAGAATAAAAGAAATACTCTATGTATTTACGGATTGTGAGTAATTGTAATCTACTTATCTACTGGCAAGATCAATAAATTTGGTTTTAAATAAGAAAATTAAAACCACACCTCAACAGTAAACATTTTTCAATTCACTTTTGTCCAATAATGTAGTCCATAACTGCTTTCTCTAGCTCTTCCTTAACACGCAATAAATGCATTCATTTCAGCCAGGAATTTCCTGATGCAAGACATGAAAAAGTTACACAGAAATCAAATTGTATATGTTAAGAATACAGAGTGGGCTTAGAGATGCATTGATTTCTACGGAAAGGTGGTAAAAGAACTGATTGTAACCACTATTAGATAAACAGAAAATGTTTAATCTTCCATTTTAAATACATCAGTGCTCATTTTCCCAGATGGCACCATCATATAGGAAATCTTTAGCTGTTCTGTGGGACCCTGTTGAAAAGTTAACATTTGCTGTTAAGTTTTCTAAGTGGCTTAGAAAAGGCTTTATACAGAAAAATTGAGTTTATTACATCCAGTATGATGAGTTTCCCTGAAAATGTGGCTATTTTTTTATGAAATGCCATTAAGAGTTAGATCCTTTTAAAACCTAGCCTAGCTTGTAGTTGCCTAGCCTAGTTGAATAGTTGATATATTTCATGGAGTATTCCATAGATATGATAAAAGGCTGTAGGACCATGGCAGCTAAATTATGAACTCATGAGAAAAGAGCAAGCAAGGTGTATCTATTAGTTTGCCAAGTTGCAGGGATGTAAAAGCTCACTACCAAGACTTCCTATTTTGGCTGCATATTAATATCTCTAACTCTCTGTGCCCCCACTCATTTTCAATGCAATTCATCTCATTTACCTGTCTTGAAATTTGTAATGCAGCTGATTTAGGCTTTGCTTGGCATTCTATTTCATGTTTAATAGTTTATAAAAAAAAAACCCGAACAAAAACTCAGCCCAATAATTCCATTATTCTCATAATTATTCCTGTTTTTTAATTCAAGTGAAATAAAATTCATGAGCACATTTTTCTTGTAGTTCAAATAGATGGAATGAATGTAATTGCCAGCTGTTCTTTCAAATTCAAATTCCATATACATATCCTGAAATCTCTAATACACTGGTTTCTTCAAACCAAATTTTTACAAAAATTCTTTATGAAAAATTGCAAGCAATATTTTCAGTTACATAAACTTTCGATGCCATACATTCATGCCATATCCAAATCTATTGTAAAGCTCACTTGTTTCTTTGATGCTTTAAATATATTTTCTATGTATACTCTATGTCCCTACATGTGCACACACATGCTTATTTCTCTCTCTACAGAACTAATAACAATCCAGTTTCTTTATGTGTTTTTTTTCCTGTTGAATTCACTTTTTTTTCTTCTGATATTTTTTTTCTTCTGATATTTTTTTTCACAAAGTTTTCCTGTCACTGATCATTTCCTCCTGAAGGGTCTCATGGGAAGCAAGTTTTATGACTATAAAACAAATGTGTGTTTAGCTGTTTTCTTGCTGCCAAGTCCAACTATGTGGATTTCTGACTGTCATCGCAGAGTCTGTTGGCAGTTATCACTGACTATACTGTAATGACCCTAGGCAAAACATGCTTTACATGCTGTGTTTGCTCTTTTTTAATGAGTGCTTTTATGCTGTCTGCCCTATAAATGATAAATTGTTCCAATGTAAATAATAAGAAAATTTACTATACATGAACGATTTCCTTAAAGACAGAGTATGGTTTTCAAAATAGTAATTAATTACAGTTAGTGTCTGGGATCATTTCACTTCCCTTTCTTACTCAGTGATGAAATAATGAACTCAAATCTTTCAAGTGAAGTTGAAACTTGAACCAACCAAAATTACTCTACGAAGATATATAAAACCAGTATTTTCTTAGTATACACATAAGACTCTGAAGATGATTGAACAATCTTATCAATTCTATATTATGCTTTAAAAATTGTTTCACTAAACATTGTTTGGTTAACTAATATCTATACTTAATATAAACAATGAGCCCTTCAAAATACTATGTGAGAGTTGTTTAATTCTCTATTCACTTTTAAAAGAGTCTAAAATGATCAGATTAAAATGCTTAGGTTACATTATGGACTACAATTTATTTCCACAATAAATTACATTTTAAAATCTGTAATGTAAGTTGATTTGTAGCAACTTGGTTGTATCAACTGAATTTTTTGTTATGAGGGGTAATGATTTTAAAACTAAAAGAGAGGAGATTTACTCTGGATGTGACGAAAAGTTTTATTACAATGAGGATGGTAAAAAGCGAACAGGTTGCCCAGAGAGGTGGTAGATGTGCCATCCCTGGAGACATTCAAGGCCAGGCTGGATGTGGTTCTGGGCACCTGATCTAGTTGAAGGTGTCCCTGCTTACTGCAGGGACATTGGACTAGATGACCTTTGAAGGTCCTTTCCAACCCAAACCATTGTATGATTCTAAGCACTTTTTTCGAAACATGAAGTAGACACCACTAAGGACTCATGAAGACTTAAAAGGCAATATATTGTCCACAGGCTGCTTAAGCCAGCAATGAAATAATTGGAAGTTAAAGCAATTTCTGCACACTTCATGCTATAGGAATGTTTTCATTTGATTAATATTTCATTGGCTGAAGAAGAACAATAATGAATGAGATTTTCATGATGGGAGGCTTGTTTTCTTTCCAAGACTGATTTTTTTTTCCCATAGAAATTAATAAAGCTCCAGCCAGTCTGCTGGCCTATCAAACATAAAAGATTTAATTGTCTGTTCTGGCCATATTGGCATTGTGAATGGAAAACCTGCTGCTCTGGGAAATGAGCCACTGGCAGGGCAGGGTAGTGATTCACTGAATTAGTTTCTTTCTCCTGCCTGACCCTCTTTGCTCTTCTGTTGAGAGCCTGTGAAAAGATATGAAAAGGAAGAAGGCAATCAAAGGCAGTAAGAAAAAGAGTATAGCAGTTCTATGTGAAAATGTCATGAAGTTTCAGATCTTGATGGATCAGCTAAATCTGACTTTATCTGGCAGCTTTACCTTTCTTATTGGATATAATAGCGAGGTTATTATGACAGTTATGTACCAGATGTTTGTGTTTGTTTCTGACATACTAGTCCTGCATGGTATTTTACTGTAGAGAAAATGTCAAATATGATGGCCTTTGAGGCACACAAAAATTGACCTCAGCTACAATGAGGTAAGCTGTGCTTGCAGGTATTTTGATAGTATGGTTTGATGACTATAGGCAACCTAAAGCATGGGTTACAGCTTCTGTGTAAAACAAGCACTGACCTATTTATTTTTTTTTTCAGAAGAAATAGTTTTGAAATAGCTAGCAGGAGAGCATAAAAAGGAGGGGCTTGGAAATAAGAGTGGTGGAAAAAATAGAGTAGATAAATTGTATTGCCCTTTATATATTTGCTCTTTTGCTATGCTTTCTTCTAATAAAGAAACTCCCTTCTCAGAAGAACAGAAGATTTAAAATTAAGTACATTTTTACTACAAATCCATTTTTTGTCCTTCAATATAAATTGCATAACACATGACATGCAAAGGCATAAAAAACTTCCAAGTTGCTGTTCAAAAAACCAGATTTGCCAGCAGGAAATTATTGTTACCATAGATTATAATTTCTAGGAAAAAAAAGCAAATAAAAAAAGAAAACATTTAAAGTAAGTGCCTTTGTTTGTTTGGTTTTTTTTTAATGTATTTCTTTTTTAGAGTTTTAGAAAGAAGCTTCTTATTTCTTACTTGTTTATCCAAAAATTAATATAACATTGAGGTAGATGTGTAACCACAGTATAAGAGGGAATTTTTCAGGAAAACTTTTGCAAAAATATTGGCAGCACATCACTATCTTTTTGTATACCCCCTGAATTCATTTTACAAAAAATAATTTTTTGGGGGGATGAAAAAAATGAAGGGACATAAGTAAAAAAAGAATGCCACACTAGTATATTTACTTCTCTCATTTCTTTGCACTTGATAAAAAAAAACATGATAATCCTGGATGGTTTATATAAATTCCTCACTATATCAGAATTCTCTATAATCTGATCCACATATGTAATCTGATGCAATCTTGGCCAGTTTAGATGGGTCTTTGAGCAACCTAGTCTAGTGGCAGGGAGATTGGAACTAGATGATGTTCAAGGTCCCTTCCATGGGACCATAGAACCATTCTATGATTCTATGCTTCTTTGATATATTTGTATATATACACATATAAAAATGAAACTCATAGGAGACAAGTGGTTTGAAAAGAGAATATGGTTTACATTTTCAGTATAAACTTTAAAAATTACATCAGAAGATCAGTTTGAGTTTTATTGCTTCTAAAGTACAGATTCCCTCTCTTCTAACTCTAAAAAAAAAAAAAATTATTTGTAGAAACATTGAAGTCTGTGAAGCAGTAAAATATGTCATATTTAGGAGCATTGAAGAGGTACACAAAAGCCACTACTCTACATACCCTATAATCCAATAAATTAGTGAAAAATTTGTTCTACTTGAATACTTTCTCTCATAAAGTGAGCACTGCAGCTGACAAACCCTCTGTTTATCACAGAAGCAGCCTATAGTCAAGCACTTTTCTTGAATAACTGAGGATAAAATACTAAACCAAAGCAAGCTGGTGATATGTGCTCTAACGAAATAAGAGATAGATTGGAGATGAAATAATTAAAAACATACCGGAGATGTTAATACCAGTATGTGTTATTAATTTTAAATACCACAAGGTATAACTGAGATCACCTACTCTCGCCTTCATGCAGATTAACACTAATTGCCACTCCCCATTTTCATACATTGTCTTCAAGATGTCTCCTTGTGCTCTTTTAAGGTTGTATTTATATCATCTAATGACACTAGACACTATGTATAATGTCAGAAAGGGACCTGAAAGTCGATGCACAGCAAATGTTAGGGCCTTGTGGCAAAGCTGGTCAAATGCATTCTGATCTGTGCCAGCAAAAGCACTGCCAGTTGGTCAAGGGAAGTGATTATTTCCCACTATTCAGTGGCTGTGAAGTTGCATTTGGAGTACTGTGTCCAGTTTTTATTCCCCAGTGTAAGAAAGACATTGATGTACTGAAATAAGTATATCAGAAAACCACCACAATGATTAGGATAGATCACAAAATGTTTAAGAGACAGAAACCTGAGTCTATTCAGTGTTAAGAAGATAAGGCTTAGGAGAGATATTAATGAAGTTTTATGCAGAAAACAGAGACAGACTCTTCTTGGAGGTGTACAGGTGTGGACAATAAGCTCTGGACACAAACTACAAGAGAAACCCTGTTACTAGGTCAAATAAACTTGATATGATAGGTAGGTTAAAGTTTTTTACCACTAAAATATTAAAAAACTGTGACAGGCTTCCCCGAGAGATTGGGGTGTGCTCTCTATCCCTGAAGAGATTTTAAAATCTACTGGCCAAGCCTTCTAATAACTTAATCTAGTAAGTGCTGCTTGGAGTGAGGTCTTGGACTAGGTGACTTCCAGAAATTCTTTTTAAATGATTCTGTGATTCTGAGATGCATCAACTTAGACATCTAAATTAGGAAAATAGCTTCACGGTATAGTGTCTTGAAAAGCAGGCATCTCTGGAGAGCTTAAGAGAAATTTAATGTAGATCCCCCAAAAGTCTTTCTGAAGGATTAAGTATCTCTTCAGGGGTAATAAAGGAAGACTGGGAAAAGTATTGCCCTAATTTAGGAACAGAGATTTTTCTGTGATTACTAAGGCAAGTACAGTGTGCAAAGCACTTTTTAGACTCTGTATTTTTGTGTGGCCATTCTTTAACTGCTTCAGCTGGTGTGAATATAGCATCAGTAAGTGAGATAGTGAATGACACATAGAAAGCATACAGGGTATAGAACATATGATACAGAGTAGAGGAAGCAAACTAGAAGAGGGATGCTTTCATTTTAGAATCTTTTTTTCTCTACTTGGTATGGAACTTGTCACATTCACCAAAAAAATCATGGACAGTACACATTTTTTTCTTTTAACAGGTGGATAAATCACCAAAGGAAATAATGGAAAATTTAAATTTTCCATTCAACAACACTGTTCTGCATCACCGGTTATTAGCATTTGTTTTGCATTTTGGTAAGAATGTTCTGTTGAGGTAGAAAATGAAGTCTAAAACAGGCAGAATCATGAAAGTGCAACACATGCATAGTTTAAGTTCTGTCTCTATTCTGAGACAAAAAGAGTCCTAGCCAGGCTTTGCAAAAGTATTACAAACCAATACAAGAAATTTGATGTACACATGGTCTAATTAACAAATTAAACTTCCTGACACAAAATGAAAATAACCATAAAAAGTGATGCAGAAGTTAAGAAATAAGAAACCATAAAAGACAACATAAAAAATCTCCCAAAACCCCTGAAGAATATCTTCCTGGGTTTTTTTTTTCCTCACTTATATTGCAATTAGGGACAAAGTAACTATTGCTTCCTATAGATCACAGGCATGAACTACTGTTCAGTATAGTGGCGCATAGTGAGATAGAAAAATGCTGAGCCCATATATGCCAACAGCTGATATTTCATTAACTGGATTTCTATCATAATTTTATCATCTTGTCTCCAGCACTCCAAACCCCTTGCCTGATTTCCTGGAATCAAACAGGATAATTTAATTTAATTGAAGTGAAAAAGTACTGAGATTTCAAATATTTAGAATCATAGAATGGTTAAGGTTGGAAAGGACCTTAAGATCATCTAGTTCCAAACCCGCTGCCATGGGAAGGGGCACATCACACTTGATCATGTCACCCAAGGCTTTGTCCAACCTGGCTACTTGAACATAGCCAGGGATGGAGCATTCACAGCTTCCCTGGACAACCTATTCCAGTGCCTCACCAACTTCACAGTAAAGAACTCCCTCCGTATATCCCATTTAAACTTCCCCTGTTTAACTTTTAATCCATTACCCCTTGTCTTATCACTACAGTCCCTAAATAATAGTCCATCCCCAGCATCCTTGTAGGACATCTTCAGATACTGGAAGGCTGCTATGAGTTCTCCACGCAGCCTTCTCTTCTCCAGGCTGAGCAGCCCAACTTTCTCAGCCTATCTTCATAAGAGAGGTGCTCCAGTCCCCTGATCATCCTTGTGGGCCTCCTCTGGACTTGTTCCAACAGTTCCATGCCCTTCTTATGTTGAGGATACCAGAACTGCACTCAATGCTCCAAGTGAGGTCTCATGAGAACAGAGTAGATGGGCAGGGTCACCTCCCTTGACCTGCTGGTCATGCTCCTTTTGGTGCAGCCCAGGATAGAGTTGGCTTTCTGGGCTGCAAGTGCACACTGCCGGCTCATGCTCAGTTTCTCATCAACCAACACTCCTACGTTCTTCTTTGCAGGGCTGCGAAGAACCACTTCTCTGCCCAGCCTGTAGGTGTGCCTGGGATTACCTCAACCCAGGTGTTGGACCTTGCACTTTGCATTGTTGAACTTCATAAAGTTGTCATTGGCCCTTCAATATGCTTTAATACGCTTTCAGCATATAGCTTTTACATCCTTTTATATGCTTGGTGCTTTGAGCATTAAACATTTGTTTAATATGCTTTGAACTGTTCAACATATCTTATGCAATATAATCCCAGTAACGATCTGATTTCAAGAAACTTAAGTCATATCACAATAGGGAACCTCATTTTCAAGCTACCAAAAGCAAAATGAGATGAACAAAGTAAACTAAAATTAGTAACAGCATGTTTTTTGCCTGCAGCAACGTACATAATAAGTGATGGATGATGACAGATTACTCCTAATTTTTCCACTTACTTCTACTAATAAAGCAAATAAAAACATGTTATCAGTAACACTGAGCCTCTCCTTGTCTGTGTGGGCCAGAAAATAAAGAACCTTAACCCACAGACCTCTTTTTTCCCCTTTTTCTTCGAGGCATAGAGCAAAATGCCAAGAGCGGATGAAATGTACTCTCCCTTGCAGAGCTGCGCAGAATGCACAACAAAGATTGAAGAGTGCAGTTGGGGGCTGGCAAGGGGCAGCTGGCTCAGTGGTTATCAGGATATACACAATTCTCTCTGGAAAGGCTCTTCCACAGACACCAGATACTCTGCTTCCACAGGAAGAAATCCACCCTGGAACCTTGCCTGTTTCATGACTTTTCACCCCATTCACTAATGAAAACGCTGTTGAGATCATCAGTATGACAAAACCCAAAAGACATCATTGAAACACTTTTTCATAAAATTGGGCTGATTAAATAGACAACAGTATAGTCTTTATTTCCTCTTATTGGCAGAAATGGAAAGTAAATTGGGAATTGTTCCATATTGATTAGTAGAGAAGAAGAGAATCATACTGCACCTATTCAGTGAAGCTTTGCACTGTGTTCAGCTGTCAGTACAAGACTAATTGGTTATAGCTCATTAGCTTTTTTATCTCGATAAAAGTACACACTCAGAAATTTTCTTCAGTAAATCCATTAAGATTATATTTCAGACCCTGTATTTTGCCTAATATCTTGCTTACCCTTTACCTGTTTTTATTCCATATTTTTATTAAATTACAATGGAAGCACTAATGAGAATTATAACTAAAGAAATATTTTATTTGATTATATATGTCAGTGATGCACCTGAAAAAAATGTAGCACATAAACAAGAGGAGATTTTACCATGATAAACTTTAAAATTTAAGACACTGCATCTTTCTATAATTAGCATTTAAATTTTCTCAAATTAGTAACTTCTGATTATCCTAAATAGAATAATAGAATCATATGTGCATTTTGTCACATTGTTTTTTCTAAACTAGAAACAACTGTAAAAGAAAAACACAGCATAAGTATTAGATAAAGAGCAAAACATAAGAATGCAGTGTTAAAAAAAAATCTTTATAAATATGGAGTTGTCACCAGAGGGCGAAGGGAAATATTGCTGTAAGACAGCATTAGTTCCCCTAATTGTTGAAGTTGGCTATCTAATTCTCACCTAGCACAAGTGTTACAAAGATGTATTGCTACTACTGATTACAATGGATACGCCTATAGAAGTAAAAAAGATCAGAATAGAGACATGAACACTAATACAGAATTGTCCATACAGTTTAATTGTAAAGACATGTCTTGTCTTTGGCCCAAATTAGCTGTCACGCTATTAAAAATGCTCAAGTTTTGTCTGCTTAGAATATTACTCATGAAAAACCACTTCTGATGGTCAGTTTGGATGCAGCCACAAAGGTCTTTTTTGGATAGTTCAAAAAAAAAAGAGATGAGCTCTATGAACGAAAGTTGCTGTTATCACAGTATCACAGTATGTTAGAGATTGGAAGGGACCTCAAAAGATCATCTAGTCCAATCCCCCTGCCGGAGCAGGAACGCCTAGATAAGGTTACACAGGAACGTGCCCAGGCGGGTCTTGAATGTCTCCAAAGAAGGAGATTCCACAACCTCCCTGGGCAGCCTGTTCCAGTGTTCCGTCAGCCTCACTGAGAAGAAGTTTCTTCTCAAGTTTAAGTGGAACCTCTTGTGTTCCAGTTTGTACCCATTTCCCCTTGTCCTATCATTGCTTGCCACTGAGAAGAGCCTGGCTCCATCCTCGTGACACTCCCCCTTTATATATTTATATACACTAATAAGGTCACCCCTCAGTCTCCTCTTCTCCAAACTATAGAGACCCAGCCCCCTCAGTCTTTCCTCATAAGGGAGATGCTCCACTCCCTTGATCATCTTAGTTGCCCTGCGCTGGACTCTCTCCAGCAGGTCCCTGTCCTTCTTAAACTGAGGGGCCCAGAACTGGACACAATATTCCAGATGAGGTCTCACCAGGGCTGAGTAGAGGGGAAGAAGGACCTCTCTTGACCTACTAACCACCCCCCTTCTAATACACCCCAGGATGCCATTGGCCTTCTTGGCCACAAGGGCACAGTGTCGTATGGTAGGGGTTTAAGAAAAGTAGTCTTTGACGTATTTGATTTATCAGAAATAGTAGAAAATAATACCTTTAGAGACAATAATAGAAAACTTCCAAAAGAAAAAAATGAGTACCTATAAGGTTAGATTATTGTTATATTTATATACTGTGACTAATATTGTGTCATTGATATGCCATTTATCTGGTCTCGATGGGGGTAATTTTAGTCGTGGTCCTTCCTAAAAACTGAAGACATTGAAGTAATATGTATTATTACAATTTTATTTTTCAACATTTTCTATAGTACTCCACTATCATTTTCTTCTACTTTCTGACCCTGTTCTTATACTCTAGAAATTAGCACAGAATACTATTATTCATTTTGGCATTCTAAAGCTCCCCTTCAGGCCAGAGAGGGAATTAAATCTAAATCTTTTACTGCCTGGGTGTTTTAGTCACTAATCTGCTTTATTGGAAATAATGCACAATAGAAGCCACAGCTTTTCTTCAATAGAAGCCACAGCTTTTCTTCTGCCTACCCTGTTTTCTGAAAAGAAGCTTGTATTGTAAGAAAATGTATACTATTACTTTCATTAGGCATGCTTTGAGCACACACACAGCGAATAGGGCACTTCAAATCCCTTTGTACTTCAACCCAAATCACAAGTAATTGTAAGGTAGGTGCTAGACTGCATGCAATTTGGATGGCCTTAAGCTGTGCAGAAAAAGCCCAGAATGCGAAAGGCATGAAATAGTAATTCCATAAAGTATATCTTTTTGATCTAACTTCAGTCACCTAAAATTTAGACAAGGAGTCTTGAAAAAAATCATCTAGACTTCCCTTAGAGTCTTAGATACTTGTCTTTGAAGAAGTTGACTTGGTGACTAGCTGAGAAAAATTAGTAACTGTTTAAAGATAAAAATAGAATTATATCAATCCCATTCTTAGAAAAGAAGCTCAGGGGAGTATCTAGTAGCTCCAGATGTAATGGGTTTTTCTTGCGTTATGGCTTTGGTATTTTTGCTTAGTCTTCCAGTTCTGTCCAAGGCCTGTTTTGTTTGCTTGGTACCACTTTCAGTAAAAGACAAGCATATAGAAGTGCTTACAGAATTACCTATTTGGAGGTTTCTCACTCCTTCTTTGTACCCAGCTAGTTGTTAGTGTTCAACATCAAGTAGGAAATCCAGGTTTGATCTCACAGTATTCAAAGCTACAGCTTTCATGATGAAAGACTCAAGCTCCTTTGTGTGATCTGTCCGTCTGTACAGAAGGAAATGAGTTTCCAAGAACAAGATGAAAAGAAAAAACCCAGAAATGAATGATGACAATGGCTAGGTCACACCATCTGTGAGTAGGCAACTCAGGTCTGCAATTATTACTAACTTTTTTTTGGTGACTGTTTAATACAAATATGCAAACAATCTGGGCAATAGAAAACAAGACCCTCTTATCTTGGCAAAGAGTCCTATGGACAGGCTTCACACTCTTTATGATCACTTTCTCTAACCTCTTGATTCTTACATCATTTATTTGACAGTAATTTGACAGGTAAAATGGAAAACTCATCCAAATATTTCAGCCTGATAAGAGTAATTTATAAATTAGGGCTGAAAATTCCTATTATCTTTATTTTTTTTAATTATTCTTGCATCCTGCAGACTAGGAGCTGCCAGACTGTTACGTAGCTTGAGCCATCCATTGTTTTAGATTAAGGTCATTATGATAATTATATTAAGCATTATTTTGTGTGTATTAGATATACTGAGAACACAGTAAAAGCACCAAAAGTTAGGGAAAATATACTGCTGCCTAACATAAGAAACTTCAAGAGTCTTCTTAAGTGTGGAATGGGTTCTAAGCTGCTTAGTTCTACTCAAATGTCAGTGCCTTGGGTATGACCTGTTGAGTATCACAGTGTGGAATAATTAGAAATTAATCTTATATTTAAAATGTAGCATTGTTCACACATAAAGAGAAAATGGACTTTCAGGGGAAGATGCAGCTACACCTGGTGTGCCAGGAATGTGCACTCCACAGTGGTTCCTGTGGCAGCACTGAAGGAGGTTGGAGCAGAGTGGAGATTCTGTGGCCACGCTCTGTCCTAACACCAGCAGATAGGAGCTAGGTGGTACTAGAAACTGATAAACTGCATAATTGCTATCCTGAGCCAACAGTCTGTTGTTTTTTGACAAAATGCTGTTGTTTGTGCAAGCTTTGCTTCATTATAATGCATTTTAATGCATTGTAATACAAAAAACCACCTCTGTTTCTAATGCCACCCACCTCCAAAGTGCGATCACCCCTCTTTGAGCATACTCTTTGAATTATTTGTGGTATATACCTTTAAAAGCAAAGTGAGAGAATTTTACACCAATAATAATAAAGGTTTGTATGACTAGAGCCACTCAAGCTCCACCTTGAAGGTGAAAAACAGTATAAAATGGCCCAGCAAAGGGGGAATATTGAGGAAGACATCATCCTGGATGAGTCAAGTAAAATGACATCAGCAGATTACCCCTGACTCTTGGGACCGGTCGATGGGCTAATCTTTCCCCTCCATAGGGATGCCTTTGGGTAAGACTTGCACTGTGTTAAATGCTTCCCTGGGAAAATCAGGAATCTCTATATAGAATTACTTTTCACTTTTTACTTCTTTTTATTTTAAAGCCACGCTGTGTTATTCATAACTTTATTGAGTGTTTATATAACCTATTTTTTGCATGTGCTTTTATGGGCAGTGTATTTATCAGCAGCAATCAAAAAGAACCTGTATCTGTTGCTTTAACAAACCGCACTAAGTAGCCAATAGTAATAGTTTTCTCACTGAACATGGCCAAATCCTTCAGTGCAGTCGTTAGTTCATGAGCATGATTAGACCGAAGGTGCAGTGCACTATTACTGCATCCAGAAATGTAATTGTTCAACATATTGAACATGACTGGATGGATAGTGGTAAACTGGGAATCACTCAGAATCGAAGCCTAGCCTTACCCAGCCCCTCTAATATCTGAGGACCACCTGGAATGGCAGGGGATTTATTTTCTACCAAATTGTCTTGCCTTTTAACGTGACACATAGGCAAGCTTACAGGTGAAAGTTCTGTTCCAATGGACAATAGAGGAATGGTTAAGAGATAATTTGTGGTTCTGTGGTTTCAACCTTGGCTTTAAGTTTGTGACGTCTGAATAAAATCTAGTGCAGGCATTTACGTTCTTCATCATAATATGTCACCTGGATCTTCATATTAAGCTGAACAATCTGTCTTTTAAATTTGCATACAGATCTGATTCTGGATGTTAGTTTTCCTGTGTAAAGAATCCATATATATTTCAAAACATTCAACAGTGAAATTAATGATCTAATTAAAATTCATTTAATTGACTCTTTAAAATGTCATTTATGATTATCTTTTGTAATGTTCCAGTAGAGTAAGAATATATTAGGTAGGTATAGAGTAATTGGTGAATAAGTTTATATATGGTCCTGCTGAGAACCTTTATAAGAGAATACTTGACATTTGAAATTATTTTGTTCACATTGGAAAATTAAAAGTGGCAAATGTGTGTAGGTGTGCCAGCTAGCATAATTCTAAAAATAATTAAAAACATACATTAATGGAGAGTTTGGAATCAGGATGGACAGGAAGCTGTGTGTGTTGCTTAGTGAAGAAACAAAGGCCACTAAAATGGAATATTCTCTGTCATAATGTTTGAAGAATCCTTTACTTACATTAGTATTTGAAGAACTTATTCTTTTTTAATAAATAAATAAACATTCAATTTTATTTCCAAAGAAAGGAAAGACTAAGATAACATTTAGCCAAAAATTTGCCTTATCTCCTTTGATATACATACAAAAATCTTATTTCCCGTATGTCCTGTTTTTAGCAGTAGCAGTCACTTCTCTCCTTCTTAGTAGCTGGTGCACTGCTGTGGTTTTGACTTTCAGCCTGGGAACAGCGCTGCTAACACCGATTATTTCAGTTGCTGCTTAGTAATATTTAGTCTGACCAAGGACTTTGTGAGCTTCATGCCCTGCCAGGGAGGAGGGGAAGCCAGGAGGAAACAGAGACAGGACACCTGACCCAAACTGGCCAAAGAGGTATTCCATACCACAGCATGTCAATGACCTGGGAGGTAACTGGGAGTTACCCGGATGGGCTGGTTCACTGCTCAGTTGGGCTGAGTATTATCGGTCTGCGGGTGGTGACATGTTGTATTCTCTTCACTTGTTATTTCCTTTATCATTATTATTATTGGTGGTAGCGGTAGTGGTTTTGTGTTATACTTTAGTTACTGTAATGTTCTTATCTCAACCCCTGGGAATTACATTCTTTTGATTCTTCTCCCCATCCCTCTGGGAGTGGGGCGGGGAAGAAGGTGGGGTGAGTGAGTGAGAGAGCTACCTGGGCTTAAACCATGACACCATAGAACAGCAAGAAATATTTGTACAGTTATTTAATACACAGAATCAACACATCTGTAAAACTGCTCAATATGTGCAAGATATTTTCTGTAAACTTCAGGGCTCCAAAGGAATTTTCAGCAAAGTGTGTCTTTGTCATCATGAAATGTCTTTATTTTACACTTTTTCAATTTCAAACAACAGTGTCAAAGAGGAAAAAAGTAAAATACTACAAGTATTGAAACTATATATGTATTTTTAGTGCTTTTAAGCAGTTACAGAATACAGATTTCTTAGATTTTTTCTACAGTTTTGCAAACATACAGGTTTTAACTTTGTTGGTTTACTACTTTCAATGATAAATTTATTTTTAAGCAACTGTTCATTTCTCAGGTCACGTACATGCACAGTTAATTAACAAAAAGTGCTACAGAAATTCTGCCTTGATTTTGGATAGCAAGTGCTGTCTTGTCAGTGTGAAAGTACTTGCTCTTATATTTTTCCCTGAGATTTTTTTATTATTATTTTATTTTGGGATATTATAAGTATATTCATTTTAGACAGCAATAGAAACTGCATATACAACAGTGGTACACCTTCTCAGGCTTTGAGAAGATGTATGTGTTTCTCAAGATAGTTTGCTCGGGAAACACCTTTAGTAAATTATTTTCAGTGTAACTGCTATTTCGGAGTAATGTATTTGCTATTATGCTGGCGAAAGGACTGTTTATTTTGTCCTCCCCTTTTTCTGATGGTGGCTTTGTAAACAGAGTTGGAAATAATCACAACCAAACATTAATCCAAGTGTTTGAACAATGCCCTTTCTACTGTTCTCAGGGTATTTCTTTCTGTTTTCTTTTTGTGTCTGTGACTGTCCGTGTAGGTGTGTATACCTGCACCATTACCAAAACTTAACCTGCCAGTTTAGCTCGATAACATTCCAAATATAACCCTCCATTTGAAAATTAAAGTGCAAGTATTAGATTCTTCCAGTAACCGACACATTTTTTATCAGTAAACTGGCAAATAACTGCTTAAAATTACATATATAGTCTCAATACATCTCCAAAATTAGAAAATCTAACTGAATGTTTTGTACTGCAGACTTCAGGAATCAGGTTGGATTTTTCCATGAAGCATGTTTTGTCATCAACAAATGTATTTGCTCCATAACTTTTCCAATTTAATGTAGTCTGTACAATTTCTAAGTATCAAAATATCCTATCATTATGTCTTCACAGCACAGAGCTAGCCTTGCCCTGAGTATTATAATTTTTCAGGGTGCATTTGTCATTACAGTCATCAAGAAAGCCCTAAAAAAGTAACCTCATAGCTGATTCTAATTCTTAACCCATTTCATCCTGCTTTGAGCTTCAAAGTAATGAAAACCTCTGTCTTCAGTGTGTCACCCCAAAAATTTATGTGATCATGGTTTGTGTTCTTATTGTGGATTAGCTAAATGAATCTTAACATCTTCTATCTTATTCTGATATTCCCAGCATTTAGACAAATCCCTTCATACAAAACTCTCATTAACTGCCTAATCAATACGGGTCTCTGATGTGTGCCTATATATTCATATGCCTAGTTTGCATACCGTTTCCCACTTGCCTGAGATTGGCACTGGTCTGATCACAGTAGACATCACAGACAAAGTTATGTGAACAAACTTACTTCATAAAACAATTTATAATATGAAAAAATAATTATTGTTGCGTTTCTCTACTTGCTTTCTAAAAGCAAATGGAAAGAGAGAAAAGAAAATGAACAAACCTCCTGAAAACTATTTTCTGGAGTGGTTTCTTGTCCACCTCTAAAGTTGTTCTACTTCTTTTTTATCCTTTTGTATTTTTCTGCTAACAGCTGTCTTTTAAATCACTTTTGAATCTTTGACAAGGTGCAACTTTCCGAAGTATTGTGCTATTTATTTAATGATTTTGGAAGCTCTTCTCAGCCTTTTCTGGAACGGTAGCTTCCTTCTGAACTCATATACTACAACTTAATAAAGGCAGTAGAATTCTACTTTTTCATTCTTTTTTTGCTTGATAACTACATCTCAGCAACCTTAGCAATGTCCAGCTCAAGTAAGGTTTTTAAAATCACTCTGGACTCAGATAATCATATAGGCTCCATTTCCTCTTTCCTTCTAAAAACAGGCTACGCAGCATGCATCTTTCCTTCATACAATCTTATGTCTTCAGGTTTTACGACTATTCTATTCCATTCCATTCCAAGTAGAGATGTTATGTAAATTATAGCCTGTGTTACACTGAATTAAGTACAGAACAATTTACAGCAGTAAAAAATATATAATTTAAATGTTCAGGTTAGCTGAGATGCTGCATAAGATGATAAACAAAAAGTAAAAATAGTCTGAATGACCATTAAGTATTTTATTAATATATAAAGTATCTGCTTTAAATATCAAATTTATGTAACAAGTAAAAATAAATGTAACGAGTAAAAATTAACTCCATATATTACATTCAAACTTTTAAACTCTTCTTTTTTTTCAAGCCCTAATCAAAGTCTTAACTTTTTTTTAAAACTTTGGGTATGTGGTTGTAACTCATAGGGAACATCTTATCCTCTATTATTCTATATGAAAGTCTATGTAATTGCACTCTAGTATAATGCAATTGTGGTTTATTTGTCCAAGAGATCTGACTCTGAATAATAATGTAGTAAATCAATAGTCTAAAATAATCGCTGCCTTTTGAAAGCTACATATGAAAAGACAAGGCAGTTCATATAATATTATTAATCTTTCTTCAAAGCTTGGCATTTTTGGAGGTGGAGGGTTTTGATAAAAAATTATTTTATAGAAGGAGTTAAAGCTCTAGCACCATTTAAGAAAACAAACACATGCTTTTAATTTTCAGCATGTACCTCTGCTGTTTTAGTGGGACTTAAATATTTGTTGATATACAGTAAGAATCTGCAGCTGTTTCCTAACTTTGACTTGGAATATGTCACCATCTAGAATATCAAGAGGAAAGAATTAAAAGTAACATACATAGTTCTGCCTATAGCAGTACAGGTTAAATGTAGAGTAGATTTTGTTTTTCCATTTAGCTCACCATAAATGAAAGAAAAATAACCACAGCTCTTTTAATCTATTAAGCTAAAATATGAAAATTGTCACTTCTTAAATGAAACTTGGTAGTCTGTTTAAAACTACTATAGAGTCATACAAGTTTGCATTTATAATGAATAAAAAAAAAGTCCAAAATAAACCCCATACAACTATGTCATATTTTTTGAAGACTCATTTTCCACAGGTCTCCCTAGGAATCATTAAAAGGACTTAAATAAAAAAGATATTGTCCAGATGTGCGTGAAAGTGGATTTGTGTCAGAGATGGAAACAAATTTGACAGTAAATACCAACAGTTTTTTGAAAACTGTTGTTTCTTTTCCTAAGGGATTGTCAGCTATAAAGCTGAAAACAAACAAAATTGTTAATATAATGTGTTTTGATTTTGTTCTGATGAAAAACAGAAGGAACATTCACTCCTCCCCCCAGAATGAAAATACCATTATAGATAAAAAACTATTCAGTGTCTATTCACCTCTAATATGAACAGCACTTATTCAATCTTCTTTTCCAAGAAATCTATAGAATTTTCTATGTAGCCAAAAGTGCCTAATAATGTTATTAAAAAAAAAAAATTGTGGTAAAACCACAAATAAAGAGCAGTAATATATATATATATAAATACTTTGAGCCTTAATGTCATGTTTTGACAGAAATGGCTGTAAAACCACAAATGCTTCCCATATGTTGTATGATGTATATTTAAATAAGAATACAGATAGACATGAATCTTTATACTATGCAAATGAAGCTCATTATTATAGTGTTAGCACTGGAATGTATGATCTTTTTTTGTTCACTATATTAATGGCTAAGGTTAATAAATCACAGGTTACAATCACAGCTACATTCTCCGTGTCTACATGAAACTTTGGACTGGCAGATATGGTATAAGGACTAAAAATAAAATCACATGGAATAATAGTAGGTGGAAGAATTAATTGCTAGACATTAATCTACTCACTCAATGTTCTTCTATTTATGACCTAATTAATGGAAGGAACCAATTGTAAACTCTCTAAGGCTGCTAAATTGTACTAAACTGATAAAAGAGAACCAGAATGCAAACAGCAAGTAAAATGAAAAAGGACATCAACTGCTGATATACAGTATTAGCAATTGAATATAATTCTAGTTTAAGATGTTGTGTGGTCACCTAGGAGTTTGTAATTTGTGAACACAGCAATTCCATGATAATCCTGAAAAATCCGTGTGTAGGCCCATTTCAGCAGTGACCACTGTCTGCAGAAGTATCTCTTCATTTTACTTTTCAGGAGAGGCAGAAGTTTAGGGGATTTTCATTATCAGCACATTTGTAATAATGATCAGTGTGAGTAGAATTATATTAGATAGACAAACAGTGTAAAATTAATATAGGGGAAAAAACCAAGACCAAGTCAGGCTATATTAGAATGCGAATTCTTTCCATCAATATTGAGACATTGGTTAGTATTCATATGTAAATTGGGGTTTGTATTGTTAATTTTTTAAAGTGACTTCTATTTAGTTATTGAAAACTGTGAAGTTGGCAAATAAAGACAATGAAATGAATCTAAATGTCAGCAGAATACTTATCACAAAGAAGTAAGATTACACAGCTCTTTGATAAGGATCTCCTTAAAGAATATTATATTCCAGCCTGCTCCAATAATATTGTATTTACTTCACCTCTTGAAATATCATGGAGATGTACAATAGAGCATATACAAGGGGTACAAAAAATGAACTGTGCTTTGAATAACATATGCATCCAAGAGGAAGACAAATCATAAAGAGCTTTAAAAATTTTTGAAGGCTGTTCAGACAATAAAATGCTACCAGCTGTAACTGGTAATTTTAAATTCCAAAATACAGCAAAAGAGGATATAATTAAGTTCTTGCAATAAATAAATTTCAGAACATGGTATATTTATATATGTGGTTATATGACTATCTTAAATAGAAAAATAAATTATGAATTATTCATACTGCAGAAGATAGTCTAGTGGAAGGTATCCCTGCCAATGGAAGGGTTGTTGGAAGTACATTATCTCTAATGTCCCTTCTAAATCAAACCATTCTGTGATTCTATGACGTGAAGTATTCCAGATGTGGAAACCACATTCCCAGCTTCAATGCACTCAGTAGGGTTATGGTTTGCTTATTTTCTTGCCTCACATTTTTCAAATGTGCAAAGTGATTCGATACAGCAGAACAAATTGTGAAACGTACTAGCTACCTCAATGCTCTCTGCATCCCAGGTGACCAGGTCTCCAATCTCCTTCTGGAAGGGGCCCACATTTTCACCTGACTTTTCAAAAGTACCTGTAGAAGGTTTTCTTGTTCTCAGTGTCCTTGACCAGATTCAGTTCTGTCAGGGCTTTAGCTTTTCTAACCTGATTCCTGGCTGCTCTCATTATTTTTATGCTTTTCTGAGCTACCCATCCTTACTTCCACCTTTTGTAGGCCTCCCTTATATTGCGGAGTTTGTTCAGGACATACTTGTTCATCCATGCGTGCCTCCTGACATTCTTGCCAGACTTTCTGTTTGTCAGGATACATTGCTCCTGATCTTGGAGACCTCACTTGGAGTACTGTGTGCAGTTCTGGTGTCCTCAACATAAAAAGGACATGGAACTGTTGGAACAAGTCCAGAGGAGGACCATAAGAATGGTCAGGGGACTGGAGCACCTCCTGTATGAAGAGAGGCTGAGAAAGTTGGGGCTGTTCAGCCTGGAGAAGAGAAGGCTGCATGAAGACCTCATAGCAGCCTTCCAGTATCTGAAGGTGTCCTACAAGGATGCTGGGAATGGACTCTTCATTAGGGACTCTAGTAATAGGACAAGGGTTAACAGGTCAAAACTTAAACAGGGGAAGTTTAGATTGGATATAAGGAGAAAGTTCTTTCTTGCAAGAATGGTTAGGCACTAGAATAGGTTTCCCAGGGAAGTTCTGAATGCTCCATCCTTGGTGGTGTTCAAGGCCAAGTGGGACAGAGCCTTGGGTGAGATGGTTTAGTGTAAGGTGTCCCTGCCCATGGCAGGGGGGTCAGAACTTGATCTTAAGGTCCTTTCCAACCCTAACTATTCTATGATTCTATGATTCTAATATTAACCAGCTTTTTTGGGCTCCTTTTCTCTCCAAGGCTTTATCCCATCGTACCTCACTAAGCAGATCCCTCAAGAGGCCAAAGTCTGCTCTTCTGAAGTCCAGGCTAATGAACTTTCTGCACATACTCCTTATTGCCCTAAGGATCTTTAAATCTATCGTTTCATAGTCAGTGCAGCTAAGGCTGCCCTTGAGCTTCACATTCTCCACCAGTCCTTCCCTGTTGGTGAGGTCCAGCTGTAGCATCTCTCCTCTTTGATTCCTCTGTCACTTGGAGAAGGATGTTATTGTCAATGCATTCCAGATACCTCTTGGATTCCTTCTGCCCTGCTGTGTTGTCCCTCCAGATATCAGGATGATTGAAGTCCTCCATGAAGAAGAGGTCTTGTGAACGTGAGACTGTACCTGCTGTCTGTAGAGGACATCATCCACTCAGTATTCTTAGTTGGGTGGCCTATAGCAGACTCCCACTTTTATGTTGCCTGTCCCTGCCCTCCCTTTCATCCTGACACATAAAGTCTCAGTCACGTCTTCATCCGTCCCCCAGCGAACCTCCATGCACTCTAGCTGGTCACTGACATAGAGGATGACACCGCCTCCTTGTCTCCCCAGCTTGTCTTTCCTGTAGAGCCTGTGTCCTTCCATTCCAACACTCCAGTCACAAGAGGCATCCTACCACATCTCAGTGATGCCAATGAGGTCATAGCCCTTCATGTATGTGCACTCCTGTGACTCCTTTTGCTTGTTTCCCATGCTGTGTGCACTAGTGTAGAGGCATTTCAGTTGGGCCCCTGATGGTGCTGGTTTATTGGCTGGAGTGGCTGGAATTCTTTGTGCTGCTCTTCAGATGCTCTCTTGCTCCCTCTCCAGGCATCTTCGACTGGCACAAACTGCTAGGAGTGGAATGGACTGAGGTTCCCTTCCCCCAGCAACTTTAGTTTAAAGACTTCTTCACCAGCTTGGAAGTGTGTGACAGAAGACACTTTTCCCTTTCTCTGGGACGTGGACCTCATCAGGCAAAGTTTCACAAAATGAGTTCTAAGGTCAAAGTCACTGAACCCTTGCCTGTGGCACCAGTCCTGTAACCATTCATTGATTTGCCAGAACCTAACCAGCCCTTTCAAATCCCCTCCCTTCAGCTGAGAGTACTGATGACAAGACTACCTCTGTTCTGGCATCCTTGTCTGCCACTCCCAGGGCTCAGTAACTTTTGGTAGTTCTCACACTGCTCATAGCTGTATCTGTGTTAATCATGTGAAATAACAGCATCAGATAATAGTCAGTGGACAGTATAAGGCTTGTCAGTGTCTCTGTGACATTTCTGATGTGAGCTCCTGGAAGGCAGCACAACTCTCTGGAGATCACATCAGGTTGGCAAATGAGTGTCTCTGTACCTCTCAGAACTGACTAACCTGCTACTATCACCCATCGTGTTTTCCTAGTTACACTTGTTATTATCTGTGGTGCAGACTGGAGTGCCGTACTTAACTCTAGTGTGCCTTCTGCTGTGACAGGTCTTTCATCAGTGGTTTGCAGAGCATCAAGTTCTGGCTTTGGGGGAAGTTTCTTCCTCCTGCAGGTCCTTGCTGTTCTTTAAACTTTTTTCATCGGCATTTAGTACCTTTCAGGTCTAATACGTAGAAGCTGAAGTATTTGTTGGTCGGCTCTTTCTTGGCAATTCCTATGTGTAACATGTTGTCTCTGACAAGAACAAAAGAAGGTACATAAAATATGAGAATGTATGCTAATACAGTTGGCATCAGGTAGATTTGGGGATTTCTTTTTTCTTTTTTGTGCAATATAAAGATTTATATATATTCTGTGTGTGTGCTTGTATATGTAAGCACGTGTATGTGTGACAATGTGTCTCTGTGTGCGTGCAGATAATTTTTAAGGTCCTGAGAGCAGCTTAGGCTTCAGACCTTCAGAATAGAAGGATGAAGGATATACCTTCAGGATAGATATATCCTTCATTAGGTAGGATACATCCATCCTCCAATGTATTTTTTATTTTAATAGAATATCTATATTAGACCCTATTTCCAGTGTGCTGTGTCTCTTAAATTAAGAAGAGATTATATGATTAAAAGGAAAAAACCCCACCCAAAGTAACAATAAAATAAGGTTGCCTATTTGTTTTGGTTTTTGTTTGATAATTTCCAAAATCCATATTCTCTATTCATCATTCTAAACATCTAGCTAATCTAGGGGACACTCTACGACAATGGCAGGTTTTCATTTGAATATGTCATTAAGATGCTATACCTGAATTTAGTCACTCATCACAAATATAAAATGTTATTTTCATTAAAGTCAAAATGAGCTTTGGGTTTTCATCTTTCTTGATTGGTTGGAACTTTCACAAAGTTTCTCTGTGTGATGAAATTAGGTCTAATTTATCCTGTTTGATATACCTCCCCAATCACATTTACAAAGGAGGAACTATGTTAAATGAGTTACATAGATGAAGAAAAGAGAGGTCCCTTAAGAAATTCCCCTTGAAGTATATAATTAAGTGTCTTGTTACAGACAACTCTAGTGATTCTCTTCTGTTAAAACAATATTTTCTCCTAATTTATTCTAATTAAGCAGATTGTCATGAGGTCACTTATTTGGCTGTTCATCATTCTTTGAAGTTCTTTCTCTGAACCAAATACAAAGTGGCACAATTATTCCTATCAAAACAGAGATTTTTTACTTTAATATTGAACATATAGAAACTATTCTATGTCCATTTTTTCAGCAGAAAAATAACTATTCAGGTGAAGTGGTGACTAATTTAGAAAGTGAATTATATGACACACATTACATAGGAATGGACATCACATCTATCACAGGAAAGCTTCAGTAACAAAATGGGAGGAACTGTTTCACAAAACACCCCTTTGCAGGAAGACCTCTTTGGGCTATACTCATGCTTCCACCATTGTTAGTCCCCCAGCTTCAGGCACACAAAGGACAATGATTTGTCAGGCAGTGAATGGGAGAGGGGAGTGTCAGCCCCTCCCCAGTTGGGTCACTCCCCAGAGCTGAACCTGGAGCAGAGGAGGCAGCAATTGCTGGCCCCAGTGCAGGGTTTCAACCAGTGAAACCCAACTCAGGCCATCATGAGACTGGTTAGCACATAGCTGGACCTCCTCCTGCTGAGAGCAGAAATTACATTTACTATGTACAAATCTACTGTTTACTGTTCCTACTGTGTGGGAGATATTCCTGACAACCTCATAGAGAAACCTATGCATACCTGAAGGAAGGAACTTTATTTCTGGGCAGTCACAGTTAGGTAGACTGGTTTCCACAGAAGTTTTGGTTATCTTGCAACAGAACTAAATTGCTAGAAGAAGGAATAGGAAAGACAAATTAAATTGAAAAATACCAAACATTTTCTTACCTCATAATAAAATTGTTATTAATTCAGATTAATGCTCTTCCTGTAAGACATGTAATTAATCAGAGAAGAAAAAATTAATTAATGAAAAAAGAGAATAAAGTCGTTCATGAAACTGTGCATTATTACTTATCAGTAATGTAGCTATATAGGTCTTCTTCATACAGCATTAGCATTCTTTCTTTGGTGAAAGAAATAACAGGTGTTCACACAATGAGTAAACTTAGACATTGCACATTGAAATGAAGCTTACAATGGCATGAATATATGATTGCTGGAGAGTGCACTATTTTTTTAATGTCAAATATTTTGTAATCTAACTTCTGCAATAAAAATGATAGTGCTTTATCTACATGCTGATGGAAGAAGCAAAATCATCAGCATTTTTCCAACTGGCTTCTTGGTAATCTAATCAGAAAAGACAGATTTCTCTTCCTCATCAAAATGCTTTCCCATTCAAATAGTAACTTCTAATAAAAAAAAAAAGGAGACAGAACTCGAGATAAAAGACAGATGAGATGAGAAGAATAGATAACGTTAATATTCACATGGAAATATATTATGCCAAAAACTGATGTAGATTTTCGCTTCAGATAAACGTCTGAAAGAAATTTTATCTGCATCCATGAGCAGTCCTCTTTCATTGCTCACAAGCATATCATGTACTCCATTTAGTCCTAATTTACTCAAGCTCCACTTTAAAAATAGTAAGGATTCTTTTCAATACTAATCCTGTAGGAAAACTATTTCTAAAACATGTTTATACAGTGCTTTAAAATTTTGCTTTCGTTTTTAGCCTAATGCAGACTTGCTAATTTGTGTTCAAGATGCCTTCTTTAAATCGTCCTTTATTCCACTGATTGCTTTGAAGTAGGTATAGAGAATGCTGGAACTGAGTATTTGTAAAAAGATATATCTGTATGTGTCAGGTAATCAGAGATTACTGTGATAGGAGTGTTTTGAACACTGATAAGTGACTCTGGTTTTCAACTTCAGTAAGTTCATTCTCTAACAGCATATTCTGTGCTGATGGCTAGTTTTTGCACAATATTAATCATCATCAATACATACACAAAACTGTTAATAACTTATGTCCAAAATCAGCTGTTAGTGTACAGTACCATGGAGCTGATAGCATATTGTTAGTGAAATGACAACACTCCTTGGTGGTTCTTAGTTGCTAAGGTTAAAATTATCAAACTTGAGAAATCCTCAGCAAATGAGCTTGCCTTCTTTTCCTCTTCATGAATGGTGTGTTTTATGCTTCCTGCCCCTCCTCAAGAATGAAAGCCTAGTGGTTCCCAAAAGGGAGGCCTCAGCTGCTCCCATTATTGCTTCTCCTTTTGGTTCTGCCAGTCATTTTTCTTGAGTATTCATCAGGATGTTCTACTTATATGCAGTATATTGGGTTTTTATGTTACTGTTATCCTGTTCCTTATCTTGAACTTTTTGCTGCTTGGGTGGCTCTATGTGCAAGCACACATCCCTCTTTGCTCCACTGGTATCCAGTTTAGTGGTATTCTTCAGCTATAATGGTTGTGTTCTGCTAATTTATCAGACCTATTAACAGAGCTTAGTGATAGGAAATTATTTAACTATTGTTGAATATCAGCATAATCAAATACATTACACAACTGTCCTGAGTTCAGCAGTAGCAGTCATTTTTTTCTCCTTCTTAGTAGCTGATGCAGCACTGTGTTTTTGACTTTCGGCCTGGGAATGGTGCTGATAGCATCAATGTTTTTAGTTACCGCTCAAATGTTTTGTTTGGCCATGGACTTTGTGAGTCTCATACTCTGTCAGGGAGGAGGGGAAGCCGGGAGGAAGCAGAGACAGGACACCTGACCCAAACTGACCAAAGAGGTATTCCATACCACAGCACGTCATGCCCAGGATGTAACTGAGAGCTACCTGGAAGGGCTGAGGCACTGCGGGGTTGGACGAGGTATTGGGCGGTGCTCGGCTGGGGGGGGGTGGGACGAATTATTGGTCAGCTGGTGCTGACGTGTTGTATTCTCTTCCCTTGTTATTTCCTTTATCATTATTATTACTGGCAGTAGCAGTAGTGATTTGTGTTATACCTTAGTTACTAAACTGTTCTTATCTCAACCCGTGGGAGTTGCATTCTTTTCTATTCTCCTCTCCATCCCTCCAGGAGTAGGGGGAGGGCAAGAAGAGGGGGAGTGAGTGAACGAGCTGCCTGACTGGTTTTAAACCATGACAACAACTCTGTGCAAAAATTATTTGTTAGCAGATTTGTCATGCTGAATCAGACCAAAGGTTCATCATGATCTCATGTTGATTCCTAGCATGATCAAAGCTAGATATATGGAGAACAGTATCAGAAAATGTTAGGTTTTACTTCTATGCATCTAATTCAACCTCCAATAATTTGTGTACTTCAGGGAGTTTCTGAGTCAGATTTAGTATCTGAACATTCACTGTCAGACAATAGATATTTTTTTCTATGAATTTCACCGCCATCTCTGTAGCCCATTTGTACTTGGTGAAGTGAAAGTTTTGAAATAATTATTTGTCAAAGTGTCAGCTATACTGTTAATTTCCCAACTCATGATCTTCAAATGTAAACATAGTAAGTAAAGCATTATTATTTTTTCTGTGTTTATATTTTTTCCATCTTGATTCATATTTTTGACATATGTCATGGTTTAAGCCCAGCCGGTAACTCAGAACCACGCAGATGCACCCTTACTCCCCCCACCTTCTTCCCTGCCCTGCTCCTGGAGGGATGGGGAGAAGAATCAAAAGAATGAAACTCCCACAGGTTGAGATAAGAGCAGTCCAGTAACTAAGGTATAACACAAACCACTACTGCTACCACCAATAATAATAATCATAAGGGAAATAACAAGAGAAGAGAATACAACTGCTCACCATTTGCTGACCAATACCCAGCCCGACCTGAGCAATGATCTAGCCCTTCCAGGTAACTGCCCCCAGTTTATATATTGGCCATGGCATGCTGTGGTATGGAATACTTCTTTGGTCAGTTTGGGTGAGGCGTCCTGTCTCTGCTTCCTCTCGACTTTCCGTCCTCCCTGGCAGAACATGAGATTCAGAGGGTCCTTGGTCAGAGTAAACATGACTGAACAACAACTGAAGCCATCGGTGTGATGAGCGCTGTTCCCAGGCTGAAATTCAAAAACATAGCACTGCACCATCTACTAAGGGGAAAAAATGACTTCTATTCCTGAACCCAGGACAACATATAAAAAGAAATTTGTAGAGGGAAGGTGAGCTAAATGTCTAATTTTAACTTTGTAGCTGTCAATTAGTTACTAATTGTTTGTGGCTAGTTCATAGTGAAAAGTGTTTCAAAATTTTGTTGGTGATGCTATTTGTTAAAATACTGTATTAGGTATTTTCTTTATTTCTAACTAAAGAGATAAAATTGGTGTTTCTTTGTGATTCCAGTATATTTTGTCTAAAAGACATTAAACGTTCAAGGGGAACTGAACTATCACAAGCTAGTGTTAGCTGAGTGTTAGAGGCTATGGATGGAGAGACAGCAGTTTGTGTATAGCTTGAAAGTAAGAAAAAAAGCTACTTTTGAAGGCAATCCATTCCAGACTACTGCTTCTTATTTAGCAGTCCTTTCTAGATAGCTCTGCTGATCTGTGACCTGACCTAATACCCATAAAGGTTATTTGTACTTCCTCAATGTAGACATTAGATGAATTCTTTATGGATCTTTTGCTGTGGAAGAAAGCCTAAAGTTTGAAACTGAGCATCTCTGATGAACTGCTAAGCAAATACTGGTTACGTTACATACCAGTGGAAAGAGAAAATTATCAGAACCAGCCAGAAAGAAAGGCTATGAAGAAAGATAACCCTAGAAAATCATGGAGGCATATTGTAGGTCATAGGTGAATTGAGTCTATTGATTTTTATCTTTTTGCACTGTAACTTTTGTTCACAGGTAGATGGTATTTCCCAATATGGAGTGAACTATTTGCTGTCTTTCTTTTATTTTCTTCTTTTTTTTTTTTCTTTTTACCTTAAGATCAAGAAAGATTATTACATCATGATGTAGTATATGATTTCTTACTCATTAATATCTGTCATATTTTGTTCAGTGAACTGGACATTGAAACCAATAGAGCATTGTTTAAGTTGTACTAAAATGCTCTATGAACATTCTCAATTAAATGGCATTCTACCATCATCATGAAAGTGTATTGACTGAAGATCAGAGCACAAAATTTTTGGAATTCAAACCCTATGAATTCATACTTAAGGAATTTAACGCAGCCTTACTGAAACCACTGTCATTTTCCTTTAAACTAAAAGTTCAAGGTGTGAAATTCTCACACAGATAGGAACCTTAAACACTCATGCTCGTTTTGACACTCATGGGTTGTGTAAAAAATACACTCTCATTTCAGGATTTGTGGAATTAATCAAATTTAAAGTGGAGGAAAACCTCTTTCTGATAAATAGATGCCACTTAAAACGTATAAATTAATGACTTAGAGAGTGGAAGAAAGAGTAACATGCTCTTGCACTCACTTTAAATGCCTGAAATGGTAGATTCAATTCCTTAGGGGCTGTATAAGAACTTTGGCATTGGATGTTACGTAAGACAAAGGCAGGAGACACAGGAATGACTAATCCCTGGGTTACAACAGAATAAGCTGTGAGATGATCAATGAAGTGTGAGAAATTCTTGACAGATACACAATCAAAACATAATTCCTCAGAGAGCTGCACGTGAAAGAAAGTAAATATGTTCTCTGTCCCTATGAGAGAAAGACGTCTGGGCAAAGAAGAAGATTTAAACATTTTAATGTTTAAACATACTTCTCTATCTATTAAACATTACACTGTGATACCACTGCTCTTCATTTAGATATTTTAAAGACCTCTCCTCCTGTGCTAAAACCTTAGGCAGGGTTAGATTTTTTTTTTTTAAATGGTCATGTACTAAAAAGTTATTGCAGTGCCTATGATTAGTATGTAAGTTGTATAGCAAATTTAGCAACCATAATTCCCTCTATTAATTCCGGTTTATGTTCCAGCCCAATATCCTCAATTATAAGAACTTTCTTAATAGTTTAATTATTCATAAATGAACTCGGATACCATTTGAAAAAAAATACCTCAAAATATCATGACATCGATGTTAAAATCGTGACCATATTACTTGTTTGCAACCTTTTACAGGAAGTGTGCTATGTATTGAGACATACCAGTTTTAACCCATTACCCTTGTCCTATCACTACAGTGCCTAATGAAGAGTGCCTCCACAGCATCCCTATAGGCCCCCTTCAGATACTGGAAGGCTGCTACGAGGTCTCCACGCAGGCTTCTCCTCTCCAGGCTGAACAGCCCCAACTTTCTCAGAATGTCATCATACAGGAGGGGCTCAAGTCCCCGATCACCCTTGTGGCACTCCTCTGGACTTGTTCCATCAGATCTATGTCCTTTTTATGCTGAAGACACCAGAACTACGCACAGTATTCTGAGTGGGGTCGCATGAGAGCAGAGTAAAGGGGCAGAATCACCTCCTTCGACCTTCTGGTCACACTCCTTTGGATGCAGCCCAGACTACGGTTGGCTTTCTGGGCTGCAAGCACACACTGAAGCCGGCTCGTGTTCATTTTCTCATCGACCAGCACCCCCAAGTCCTTCTCTGCAGGGCTGCTCTGAATCTCTTCTCTGCCCAACCTGTAACTGTGCCTGGGATTGCTCCGACCCAGGTGTAGGACCTTGAACTTGGCATGGTTAAACTTCATGAGGTTGGCATCAGCACACCTCACAAGTGTGTCAAGGTCCCTCTGGATGGCATTCCTTCCCTCCAGCATATCAGCTGAACCACACAGCTTGGTGTCATCGGCAAACTTGCTGAGGGCACACTCACTCCCACTGTCCATGTCACTGATAAAGATGTTGAACAAGACCAGTCCCAACACCGATCCCTGAGGGACACCGCTCATTACTGGTCTCCAGCTGGACACTGAGCCATTGGCCACAACTCTTTGTGTGCGGCCATCCAGCCAGTTCTTTATCCACAAAGTGGTCGATCTATCAGATTGATGTCTCTCCAATTTAGGGACAAGGATGTCATGTGAGACAGTGTCAAGCGCTTTGCACAAGCCAAGGCAGAAACTGCTTTGCCCCAATCCATTAGTTTTGTAGTCCCGTCATAGAAGACCACCAAATTGGTCAGGCAGGATTTCCTTTTAGTGAAGCCATGCTGGCTGTCACCGAGCACCTTGTTGTTTTTCATGTTCCTTAGCATGCCTTCCAGGAGAATCTGCTCCAAGATTCTGCCAGGCACAGAGATGAGACTGTCTGTAGTTCCCTGGGTCATCCATTTTCCCCTTCTTGAAAATTGGGGTTATATTTCCCTTTTTACAGTCATCGGGAACTTCACCTGACTGCCATAATTTTTCAAATATGATGGTCAGCGGCTTAGCAACTTTGTTCACCAACTGCTTCAGGACCCACGGATGGATTTCATCAGGACCCATGGACTTGTGCACATTCAGATTTTTAAGATGGTCTCTAACCAGTTCCTTTCCTACAATGAGCCCAAGGTCTTCATTCTCACAGTCCCTGCATCTGCCTTCCAGGTCTTGGGTGGTGTGGTTAGAGCCTTTGCCAGTGAAGACCGAGGCAAAGGAGTCACTCAGAACCTCAGCCTTCTCCAAATCCTATATAGCTAGTTCTCCTGAGAGGCTCCTGAGGGGGCCTATGCTCTCCCTAGTCTGTTTTTTTATTAGCCATGTACCTGTAGAATCCCTTCTTGTTATCCTTAAGATCCCTAGCCAAGTGTAATTCTAACTGGGCCTTAGTTTTCCTAACCTGGTCCCTAGCTTCCCGGACAACATCCCTGTACTCTTCCCAGGCCGCCTGTCCTTGCTTCCACTTTTTATAAGTCTCTATTTTCATTTGAATTTTCCTCAGCAGCTCCTTATCCATTCAAGGAGGTCTCCTGGCCCTCCTGCTGCACTTCTTTCTAGCTGGGATGCAACACTCCTGAGCTTGTATAAGGTGGTCCCTGAATATCAAACAATAGTCTTGGACCTCCTTGCCCTCTAGGGCTATATCCCATGGAACCTTACTAAGCAGGTTACTGAAGAGGCCAAACTCTGCTCTCTTGAAGTCCATGGCAGTGAGCTTGCTGCACGCTCTTCTCATTGTCCTGAAGATCTCAAATTCGACCGTCTTGTGATCGCTGCATCCAAGGCTGCCCTGGAGCATCACATTTTTGAGAAGCCCTTTCCTGTTGGTGGTCACGAGGTCAAGCATGGCACCTCTCCGTGTCAGCTCCTCTATCACTTACAAAAGGTCTTCCCCACAATAAGGGAACCTCCTGGATTGCTTGTGCCAGGCTGTACCGTCATTTCCTGTTAGGGTGGTGAGGCACTGGAATAGGTTGCCCAGGGAGGTTGTGAATGCTCCATCCCTGGCAGTGTTCAAGGTAAGGTTGGACGAGGCCTTGGGTAATATGGTTTAGAGCGAGGTGTCCCTGCCCATGGCAGGGGGGTCGGAACTTGATGATCTTAAGGTCCTTTCCAACCCTAACTATTCTAGGATTCTACGATCGGAGTCCCCCATGAGAACAAGAGCCTGTGAGCGTGAGGCTTTTCCTATGTGTCTATAGAGTGCTTCATCATCAGGTTCTCCTTGATCAGGAGGTCTGTAACAGACCCCCACAGTAACGTCTCCCATAGCTATTTTCCCTTTAACCCTGACCCGCAAACTCTCCGTTAACTGCTCACCTGTTCCCAGACAGAGTTCCATACTCTACAGCCTATCCCTAACATAAAGGGCAACCCCCCCTCCCTGCCTACTGAGCCTGTCTTTTCTAAAAAGCCTGTCACCTTGCATTCCAACACTCCAGTCATAGGAGCCATCCCACCATGTTTCTGCGATGCCTATTATATCATACCCCTGTAGACGTACACACATCTCTAATTCCTCTTGTTTGTTCCCCATGCTATGGGCATTTGTATAGAGGCATCTGAGCTGAGCTCCAAATGAAGCCGGCTCATTGGCTGGAGAGGCTGAAATATCTCTACATTGCTCTGAGCATTTATTATAGATGCTGGCAACTGACTGGGTGTGCTGGGATGGAATGATGCCCTCAGGGGTGTTAAAAAGGTGACAAAAGCCTGAAGTCTGAGACTAAGCTTTAGAAACTCAAGGTATACACAATATGATTTAGACAATGCTAGCTTCTTATATGAGATTTGGCAATATCTCCAGGATATCCGCTGGATGGTACCATTGCCCAAACCCCATTCAGCGTTCTAAAGTGAAGTCTACCTTTGATGCCCAAATCCAGTGTTTGATCTTACCCTAGGAACTGCAGTGGAACCCTGACGATACTCTTTTCCTTATGGGTTGAAAGTGGAATTTTCATTAATTTAATTTAAAAGTTAATTTATTAGACATTACAGAGCTAGTTATCAAGGTTAATGCTAATCTTACAGGTGGCAGACACGAGAGGAATCAAGACCTCTTCTTCCCTTCCCTTCCCTTCCCTTCCCTTCCCTTCCCTTCCCTTCCCTTCCCTTCCCTTCCCTTCCCTTCCCTTCCCTTCCCTTCCCTTCCCTTCCCTTCCCTTCCCTTCTCTTCCCTTCTGATCTTATAATTAAACACAATATCATTATGTATATGTATGCATCAATAATTGTGGTTGTACCACTAGCCTTAATTGTGGCGTTTCCCAGTTTTACTGGTGACTTTTCTGCCTTAATATTGCTTTTCTATGCTAATCTATATGTTGAATATATGGTTTTATGGGTAAGACAGCTTTAATTGTTATGAGTGAGTAATTTCCAGTGCATTAAAGCCAATTGGAACAATAGAATAATCAATTTAATGTATTATAAATAAAAAAAAAACCACTTAAAACTAATTATTCAATTTAATCAAGAAAGTCTCCATGAAGTGTCTATACCTGCAGGGAAGTAAAATGCAGAAATCTTTACTACAAGACAGTTTAAATTTCCAGCTTTCAAATGTAAAATAAATGACATTCAAATAGTGTTGCTCATATTCATGCACATTATAATATCTTTGTTTTTATCAACAATACAAGCTTTCCAGTTTTTTCATAGTTTCAGTTTTTTCATGGTACAATCAATAGATGTTACATGAAAATTATGTTAAAATAACAGAGAAATTTCCATGAATATTCATAAAACTAATTTTTATTCTTGTTTCTTGACTATGAGAGAATATGGGAAAGCTTGTTCATGCAGAACAGAATGCAAGGAGGAGTTTAGAAGAATGCATTTGTACATTTTGTATGTTGTTTTCTATATTTACATTTCTGTTCAGGAAGGGGGGAGTAAGAACACAAAGCACATCAATAAAAAAAACTGATACATCGTTCAGATAAAATGAGAGAATCACAAGAATATAACAACTTTTTAGAAATTACAACCTAATATAGGGATAATGTTATTGACTGGCTGTGGTCTTCCTCCCATGTTTGATGTCCTACAGTGGCCTTCAGAAAGTGATGAGGTCAGTTAAAATGTTACAGAAAAAATGCAGAAATGTAGAGACAGTCAAATGCTAAAATAGCACTTGAAGTGCAGCTCTGATTTGAAAAGGAATATATATATATATATATAAATATAGGAACACAGAAAAGGAATCTGCTTAGCTTCATAAGCAGTCCTGCAACACCTTCCCCACTTGGATGGTTTCCACATAAAGGACAGGTTCAACTTTCAGTCCAGTCTCCTAGGTGTGCACTCAGGCTGTGTCCTAGCTATGATTCAGGATGAGACCACTCTGTCTGCTATACTACCATATGTATTAACTTCTTCTGGAAGGCAAACCAAACACCCAGGCAGTGTAAGTGCTTGTATACAATCCTTTTCTTAAATGACAGGAAAAACGTTGTCAGGTGCATTGCACAGCATACTTGCACTTCTCTTATAGACATGTTGTGCAGGACAAAGCTAATTAAGAGGTTGCCAGGAAAAAGAAGCGTGTCATAGAAGCAGGTGACGCTACTTTGAAAGGCACAGGGGCACCCATCTGTCAGCCTGACGCAGTCTCAAGGGAGGTGTGTTGCCTACCTGAGGCTCAGGTAAGGGATGTTGCTGAGAGGCTGCCTGGTCTGGTAAGTCCCACTCACTATCCATTTAGTGGTCCATGTGGATGCTAACAATATAGACAGCAGTAGCCTGGAGAACATTAAGAACTGCAGAGCCGTGGGAGAGGTGGTTAAGGGCTCTGGAGCTCATATAGTTTTTTCATCAATACTACAGGTCAAAAGGGAGTACCTTAAAAAGCTAGGCAGATTTGCCAGATTAATAAATGGTTAGAATGGTGGTGCCATAATCAGGGGTTTGGTTATTTAGAACATGGGACTCAATTTGGGAGGCCAGGTCTACTAGAGTCTGGTGGAGCTGGTTTGGCAGCTTTGGTAAGAGACTTGCCAGACTGGTCAAGAAAGCTTTAAACTAGATGTGTTAGGGGAGGGGGCATCAATTCATCCCAACACTCCCAGACAGTTGCCAGCACCTCTAATAAATGTTTGGACCAATGTGGAGGTATTTCAGCTGCTCCATCCAATGAGTCAGCTTTATTTGAAGCTCGGCTCAGATGCCCCTGTACAAACACCCCGAATAAGCAAGAGGAATTGGAGACATATGCATGGCTACAGGGATATGATACAATAGGTATCACAGAAAAATGGTGGGGTGGCTTATAAGTTTGGAGTGTTGGAATGGAAGGTTATAGACTCTTTAGGAAAGACAGGCCAGGCAGACAGGGAAGGGGAGTAGCTATTTATGTTAGTGACAGGCTGGGGCGTATGGAAATTTGGGAATGGGTGATCAGTCAACAGAGAGCTTGCGGGTCAGGATTAAAGGGAGAACAGCGATGGGGGACATTACTGTGCGGATCAGTTACAGACCTCCTAATCAGGAGGACTCTGTAGATTAAGCACTATAGACACATAGGAAAAGTCTCATGCTCGCAGGCCCTTGTTCTCATGGGGGACTTCAACCACCCTGATATTTGTTGGAGAGACGGTATAGCCCAGCACAAATAATCCAGGAGGTTCCATGACTGTGTGGAAGATGACTTCCTCTTGCAAGTAATAGACGAGCTGAAAAGGAGAGGTGGCATGTTTGACCTTCTTCTTACCAACAGGTAGGGGCTGGTTGAAAATGTGATGCTCCAGGGCAGCCTTGGTTGTAGTGATCAGAGCGGTGGATGTGGTCTACCTTGACTTCAGCAAAGCGTTTGACACGGTCTCCCACAGCATCCTTGCGGCTAAATTGAGGAAGTGTGGTCTGGATGATTGGGTAGTGAGGTGGACTGTGAACTGGCTGAAGGAGAGAAGCCAGAGAGTTGTAGTCTATGGGGCGGAGTCTAGTTGGAGGCCTGTATCTAGTGGAGTGCCTCAAGGGTCGGTACTGGGACCAGTATTATTTAATATATTCATCAATGATTTAGATGAGGGAATTGAGTGTACTATCAGCAAGTTTGCTGATGACACTAAGCTGGGAGGGGTGGCCGACACACCAGAAGGCTGTGCTGCCATCCAGCGAGACCTGGACAGGCTGGAGAGTTGGGCAGGGAATAACTTGATGAAATATAACAAGGGAAAGTGTAGAGTCCTGCATCTGGGCAGGAACAACCCCAGGTTCCAGTATAGGCTGGGGAACGACCTGTTAGAGAGCAGTGTAGGGGAGAGGGACCTGGGGGTCCTGGTGGACGACAGGGTGACCATGAGCCGACACTGTGCCCTTGTGGCCAAGAAGGCCAATGGCATCCTGGGGTGTATTAGAAGGGGGGTGGTTAGTAGGTCGAGAGAGGTCCTCCTTCCCCTCTACTCAGCCCTGGTGAGACCTCATCTGGAATATTGTGTCCAGTTCTGGCCCCTCAGTTTAAGAAGGACAGGGACCTGCTGGAGAGAGTCCAGCGCAGGGCAACTAAGATGATTAAGGGAGTGGAGCATCTCCCTTATGAGGAAAGACTGAGGGAGCTGGGTCTCTATAGTTTGGAGAAGAGGAGATTGAGGGATGACCTTATTAGTGTATATAAATATATAAAGGGGGAGTGTCACGAGGACGGAGCCAGGCTCTTCTCAGTGGCAAACAATGATAGGACAAGGGGTAATGGGTACAAATTGTAACACAAGAGGTTCCACTTAAACCTGAGAAGAAACTTCTTCTCAGTGAGGCTGACGGAACACTGGAACAGGCTGCCCAGGGAGGTTGTGGAATCTCCTTCTTTGGAGACATTCAAGACCCGCCTGGACACGTTCCTGTGTAACCTTACGTGGCGTTCCTGCTCCGGCAGGAGGATTGGACTAGATGATCTTTTGAGGTCCCTTCCAATCTCTAACATACTGTGATACTGTGATACTGTGATCATGAGATTGTGAGTTTGGGATCCTCAGACAGTGAGAAGGGGACACAGCAAGCTCACTGCCCTGGACTTCAAGAGAGCAGAGTTTGGCCTCTTCAGTAACCTGCTTAATAAGGTTCCATGGCATAAGGGCATAGAGAGCAGAGGGGGCCAGCACTGTTTGTTGATATTCAAGAATCCCCTGCAAATAGCTCAGAAGTATTGCATCCCAACTAAAAGGAAATGCGGCAGGAGGGCCAGGAGACCTCCTTGGATGGATAAGGAGCTGCTGAGGAAACTTTGAGGGAAAACATGCGCTTATAAAAGGTGGAAGCAAGGACAGGCAGCCTGGGAAGAATATTGTCCGGGAAGCTAGGGACCAGGTTAGGAAAGCTAAGGTCCAGTTAGAATTACATTTGGTTAGGGATATTAAGGATAACAGGAAGGGATTCTACCAGTACATGGCAAATAAAAAACAGACTAGGGAGAACGTAGGTCCCTTCAGGAAGCTCTTGGGAATACTAACTACACAGGATTTGGAGAAGGCTGAGGTTCTGAACGACTTCTTTGCCTCGGTCTTCCCTGGCAAAGGCTCTAACCACACCACCCAAGTCTTGGAAGGCAGATGCAGGGACTGTGAGAATGAAGACCTTGGGCCCACTGTAGGAAAGGAACTGGTTAGAGACCATCTTAAAAATCTGAATGTGCACAAGTCCATGGGTCCTGATGAAATCCATCCGCGGGTCCTGAAGCAGTTGGTGAACGAAGTTGCTAAGCCGCTGACCATCATATTTGAAAAATTATGGCAGTCAGGTGAAGTTCCCAACGACTGTAAAAAGGGAAATATAACCCCAATTTTCAAGAAGGGGAAAATGGATGACCCAGGGAACTACAGACAGTCTCATCTCTGTGCCTGGCAAAATCTTGGAGCAGATTCTCCTGGAAGGCATGCTAAGGAACATGAAAAACAACAAGGTGCTCGGTGACAGCCAGCATGGCTTCACTAAAAGGAAATCCTGCCTGACCAATTTGGTGGTCTTCTATGACGGGGCTACAAAACTAATGGATTGGGGCAAAGCAGTTTCTGCCTTGGCTTGTGCAAAGCGCTTGACACTGTCTCACATGACATCCTTGTCTCTAAATTGGAGAGACATCAATCTGATAGATCGACCACTTTGTGGATAAAGAACTGGCTGGATGGCCGCACACAAAGAGTTGTGGCCAATGGCTCAGTGTCCAGCTAGAGACCAGTAATGAGCGGTGTCCCTCAGCGATCGGTGTTGGAACCGGTCTTCTTTAACATCTTCATCGCTGACATGGACAATGGGATTGAGTGTGCCCTCAGCAAATTTGCCGATGACACCAAGCTGTGTGGCTCGGTTGATATGCTGGAGGGAAGGAATGCTATCCAGAGGGACCTTGACACACTTGTGAGGTGTGCTGATGCCAACCTCATGAAGTTTAACCATCCCAAGTTCAAGGTCCTACACCTGGGTCGGAGCAATCCCAGGCACAGTTACAGGTTGGGCAAAGAAGAGATTCAGAGCAGGCATGCGGAGAAGGACTTTGGGGTGTTTGTTGATGAGAAACTTAACGTGAAAGAGCAGTGTGGGCTTGCAGCCCAGAAGGCCAACTGTAGTCAGAGCTCTATGAAAAGGAGCGTGACCAGCAGGTCAAAGAAAGTGATCCTACCCCTTTTCTCTGCTCTCGTGTGACCCCACTCAGAATACTGTGCGTAGTTCTGTTGTCCTCAACATGAAAAGGACATGGAACTGTTGGAACAAGTCCAGAGGAGTGCCACAAGGGTGATCAGGGGACTCGAGCCCCTCCTGTATGATGACATTCTGAGAAAGTTGGGGCTGTTCAGCCTGGAGAAGAGAAGGCTGCATGGAGACCTCGTAGCAGCCTTCCAGTATCTGAAGGGGGCCTATAGGGATGCTGTGGAGGCACTCTTCATTAGGGACTGTAGTGATAGGACAAGGGGTAACAGTTTAAAACTTAAACAGGGGAAGTTTAGGTTAGATATAAGGAAGAAGTTCTTTATTGTGTGGGTGGTTAGGTACTGGAATGAGTTGCCCAGGGAGGTTGTGAATGCTCCATCCCTGGCAGTATCCAAGGCCAGGTTAGATGGAGACTTGGGTGACATGTTTTAGTTTGAGGTGTCCCTGCCCATGGCAGGGGTGCTGGAACTAGATGATCTTAAGGTCCTTTCCAACTCTAACTATTCTATGATTTATGATTCTAATTTTCCATTGTGGCTAAGAAATGGTTAAAGAGCAGATTTGAGAAAACTGTATGTCATTTTGCACCTGAAAATTAATCTCTCTGCTGATATTGGAAAGATAAAAAAAGAAAGAAACACCAATATGTAAAGAAATTCCAGTCTCTGTTCACAGACTGGAATATAGACAGGCTAGATTAGAAGGTAGAGAAACTCAAAAATCGGTTTCAACAAAATCACACTATAAAGCTGGAGGAATATAGCAAATATAAAACAAAGGGGCAGGCAATCTAAACCTACCAGCCAGTTACGGTCCTGGGTTCAGCAATAGCTTCAATTTTTCTTTTTTTTAGTAGCTGGTGCACTAATGTGTTTTTGATTTTCAGCGTGGGAACAACACTGACTACACCAATGTTTTTAGTTGCTGCTCGGTAATGTTTACTCTGAAGAAGGACTTTGTGAGTCTCATGCTCTGCTAGAGAGGAGGGGAAGCCGGAAGGAAGCACAGACAGGACACCTGACCCAAGCTAGCCAAAGGGGTATTCTATACCACAGCACGTCATGGCCAGTATATAAACTGGAGGCAGTGAACTGAAAGGGTGAGAGCACTGCTCAGGTTGGCCTGGGTATCAGTCGGCGGGTGGTGAGTGGTTATATTCTCTTCCCTTGTTATTTCCCTTATGATTATTATAAGTGGTGGTAGCAGTAGTGGTTTTGTGTTATACTTTAATTGCTGGGCTTTTCTTATATCATCCTCTGGGAGTTACATTCTTTCGATTCTCCTCCTCATCCCTCTGGGAGTGGAGGCAAGGAAGGGGGAGGAGTGAGAGAGAGGCTGAGTGACTCGGCTTAAACTACGACAAGGAATATAGCAAATATAACACAAAGGGGCAGGCAATCTAAACCTACCAGTCAATTATGCCCCTTCATTCTCTGCTGCGAACCCGGTAAGAGCACGGAGTGCCAAGAAAATTTCTTCTGCTTCACTCTTGTTACAACATAAGATAGTTTCAGACACTTGTATGTATAGAGACCTAGAATGACCAGGACTGTTGCACACCACTTCTTCAACATTGGGAACTGTTTCCCTAACAACATAATCAAAGGATAGGGAAGAAAAGAATTTAATCTCTTTCAAATTATGTTATCAATCTTGCTGGCAGCAAGGTTTAATTGTAATTAGATTTAGAAATATCCATGTTGAACTTTCAGTATTTCTTTTCCTTGTTTTATTTTTTTTGTCTTCTTTTTCTGGAAAGCTACATGGAAAAGATGTCACTGGTAATAACTTATTCAGTTATCCTGCATAATTTACAGGAAACTGTTTCATTTACACAGATAGTTTTCTCTTGTTGTAAATGGGCATCAGATAAACAAGGGAAAGAAATGATAAGAAGCTCTTATCTGTATGGATACAGAATTTTCATGACTTTGTAAAAAATGAAGCCACATCTTTTCAGGAAGATCACAAATGAGTTTATTGATCCCAAGGACATTTAGAGAAAGTAAAGTGGTGCAATTTATGCCTCATCTTAAATCATGTATCTGTTTCTATATTACTGTTTATCATCTGCATGGAAATATATCTTGGGTGTGATTTTTTTATATATATTTCACACTGGGGAATGCAAAGAATGAATACTGTAAGCTATTGCTTAAGCATTTGCCTGTACTCTTTGAAAAAAATACCACATTTCTGTAGAGAAATTGCAGAGCAGTGCACTAAGTTTATTTCCATGATCCCTGAAATTATATGCAGTAGTTTTATCACATAAAGATATTCCAGACAAAGAGACAATATTTTTGTCTTTATAACTGTAAAACTTTATTCTGATAGAAAGCAAATGTTAACTGAAATGAAGTAAAGGAAGAATGTTGACTTAATCTTTATCCCTCCCTACTCAATATCTGCATGACTCTTACCACGTCTAAAGGTCCATGTCTGTCTATGTCTACAGTGTCCTTTGTACTTCCAAAAATTTTCTTGACAATGTGCCTCCAACCTAACTGTAATGCCTCTTTTACTTCACAGATGTCTGTCTTTACTAGTTCTAAAATCACCCCACCCTATATTTCAGGCAAAGATGTTTGTGTTAGACAAAACTTTAAGGATATTTCCTCCCATTCCAGAACATACAGCCTCTCCTCAGTAGAGGGGAATAGAAATATCGGAAATAGTTCAGTTATAAAGGCTCTGTTCTCCTCTCTATATACCCTGTCACTGCTTAGCTACAAGAACATGTGCCTTCCACTACACACAAACATATAGAATAATATGGTTCACTTAGTAATCTAAGAACGTGAAAAGTATGCTTTAAGATAGCATGTATAGAGGTATACACCAAAGAAAATCAGATTGGGTGTCTGTACCCTGCATTATATTGCCAACACAGATGGACATTATAGGGAATTAACAAAATGACAAGTTACTGTGTGGATACACAGGTGGGAGGTAGGAACTCAAAGATTATTTTACTTCTATATATAATACATGTGTTACATTCAATGCCTACATTTAAAAATGTTGGAAAATTAGAGAAAAAGTTACAGAATAAAGCCATATAAATTATTTAGGGACTGGAGGAAATGTCTGACAGTAAAATCATTAAAGAGTTCAAACTATTTAACTTATCTAAAGAAGGTAGAGAACTGAATTGATTATGGTGTAAAAAATACCTTAAGGCACATAGGAGTGAAAATGAAGAAAGGATTTTGTTTTCTTTTTCTTTCCTTCAGTAAATTTCATGTACCTCCTTACTTGTTCCCTTTAAGTAAAACCTCTAAACTTTGTGTAATATATCCTAAAATAATCATTATGAAATAGAATCTAATTTTGTGAAATTGTTAAACCCTTTATTCTGAACACTGTGATTTTCCAGAAACTTTGATAGGGGATGTATATTATTTAAGAATGTCTTTAAACAGACAACAAGCTAGTCTGAGACCAGCAAGAAAAGAGATCACACACCTTAGCGAAGAATACCTTAGTGATAGCTGGAAACTTACATTAAAAAAAAAAAAAGAGAAGAAAGAAAGCAGAATTTGCAATATGAAGTACTGTAAATTTGAACATTTGCTGAACTGTGGAAACTTTTATGAGCAATCTAATTAAAGCAGTTAGCATCTTCAAATGGTGTGCCAGTTCCTAGGCTGCCGTGTCTTCAGCAGGGACCATGGAGCCTTTGCTTCTCAGAGTTTTAAGATGCTGAATTTGCTGTAAGCAGTATGGGATCACTGAGCCCTGCCTGAAGCCTGGATAGGGGCAAATCTCATCTCCCTGGGTCTGAATGAGGAGCAAAATCCTTGTGAAAGTCGAGCTTCCATCAGACTGTATGACAAGAAATTAAAAAAAAAACCCACCCTTACCCAAGGCAGACTTTAGAGCATATCAGTCCTGGCACCACCGATCTCAGAAGTTTCTTTTGTCATCTAACAAGTGATCTGGCATGAAAACAAACATAAACCTTTTGATTTTCTTGTGAACATGTCCTTTGAATTTGTCCAAGATGATGCTCTATGAAGTGTTTAAACTATAGTAAAACTTCAATATGTTTTTCACATTAGAGTTTTGGAAATAATTCATTCAAACACTTCTTGCTGTTTTTTTTCTCTAAACCTAGCAGTTACCCCTGCTCCAAGAAAGAACAAGGCTCGTTTCATTTGAGATATACAACTTGTTTAAACAAGCTTTTCTTGTTCATAGCTGCAAGGGGATGTGTGTGTATGTGTATCTTTACAACATTTTTCAAAGAAGAATGACTTATTTTATAGAGTGTCAAAGCCTATCAGTTTGTCTTGAAACCCACAGCATGCCAGTCAGAGTTTCACCAAGAAATACAACTCTTAATCTTCAAGGCCACAGTGTAGATCTATCCCACATAAAATACAGTATGTATTTAAACCTTATAACTTTGAATTTTAAGAGAAAAATGGTCTAACTCTGTTCACATTGAAAGGTGCAGCACTGACACAAACCCCACCCTCTGTGCTGAAATTCTTCATTCTAAATCCCTGAAGTCAGTTGATACTTTCCATTGAGTTTGCTTGTTAAAAAAGCCTGGGTGCAATAACTTGCCAAAAATGTATTTGATTATGACTAGTAGAACAGAAGTAAGTCAGCTACTACCTCTCCATTCAGTGTCCACTCCGCTTTTTACTATTTAAGGTTGGTTTTTTTTATTGAACATGTGTTCCTTTTTTTTTTTTTTTTTTTTTTGAACATGTTTTTGAACATGTGTTCCATTTCCTGGCATGGTAACACCAACATAGAGGGCATATAATATACCAGTTCATTAATGATTTGTTCACAAAAGCCATCCTGAGTAGTCTACAAGGGTCACAGGATGTAATTATGTCTAAAAAAAAAGACACTTGGGTCTGAAATGCCAAGTAATGCTGCTTCAGAAGTGCAATGAAAGCGATAAATCTGATATTATTGAAAAGCTCTTTCTGAAACCTGAATAGAAGAGAGCCTAATTAAAAGTTTATTTTACAATCTTTTCACCCCCATTTAGTGCTCATTAAGAATCCTGAATGACAAAATTAAATTGATTTCTTTCTAAAATTCTATAATCCTTTACAAAGTTAATGTAATTCTACCATATTCTTCAGATTTTGGGCACCATTAACACAGTAACACAACTAAAATGGAAGTTACATGTTTTCTACTCTGTATTTTTAACTGCAGGAAAACCTACTAAAACTATATCCCGAGGAATTGAAGTGTAATTCTGCTGTGTAACTACAGAAAGTTGTTTGTCATTGCCCAAGTTCAATGTCCCAAGTACTGAGTCATTTTACAATGGATGTGACACTAAGCATAGTCTACACTGCTTTGCTGAAAGGTGTAAGAATGCCAATAATCTATCAATGTCCCATGTGACTACATAATAAATGACCGATAACTGCATGAGATCATTGTTCAGCATTGCTAGAAATTTTTTGCTATGGTTCATTAAGTAAACATTAGTAATTTCTTCAGCTGTACACGTGTGTGTATGCTAAGAGCTAAGGTATTTTACCTGTGGGTAGTAGCACACAGACACATAGATGATTTGGTAGAAGACACTAAGTGTTTGATGTACCTGAGCTAATTTGACAGGAAAGCTAGGATACTAAAGAGACGACAACTCTGAATTGGTTATTAAACTGAGAGAGGGAAAATGACAAAAAAAGCACCATGAACATAAACAGTATTAAAAAACTCTGGTTCAATAATTAACTTTGAAGAAACAGTCAACACAGAAATTAAAAGAAGACATGGTTCAATTAGCAAAGTCACCTGCTAGAAAAACTTGAAACTAGAAAAATAACATAATTCTAAGAACCTACTTCTACTTCGAAGTTAATGGCAAAAGTCCAGCTGAATTCACTCTGAGCAAAAACAAGCCCTAGACAATGAAAGGAAATGTCTGGCAATATGTCAGAATTCCATTAGTTTTAATGGTACATGCAATGCCAAGTGTTTGGGTATGTGGGACTGAAAAATAAACAGTTTCTAATCTTGCATATTACTGCTAGAAGTACATCTAGTAAGGACTGGAAAGCATTCATACGTGTAGAATAAGTATTGTGAGTGTGAAAATTTACCTGTTTGAAAAATAGGCTGATAAACTCAGAAATACATTAAAGCAGGGGAAAAAAATAAAATCAGATAGTTAAACCAACCCAAAATTGTAGAATAAAATCTTCTAATATAATTTATCAATAAAATGTTGTATTTGGTTTTTGAACTGTTTGGCGGGTTTTTTTCACCTGTGCCACTCAGTATCTTAGGAAAATGTAGCTTCAAGAAAAGAAAGCTTTTTCCATAAACCAACCATATCATGAACAGGAGCTACTTGCAGGCATAATTCTTAGGAAATCCATTGCAGATTACCTGTCTGGTTTGACAGGAGGTTGGCAAAATTTCTTTTGATATAAACAGTGGAAAAAAGTCTGATTGAATGGTTATGATGAGTGATAGCATGTTGAAGCATTGAGGGAACAATTCCAGGCTCATTGAAATTGTGATTTCAATGGAGCCAGATTTTTATCCTTTGCATGTACAGCTATAAGCCATTCCCTATATGTCACAAATTAGTATCCACCATTCAGAGATAAAGCATCTAAAGGGTCATTTATGCCATAAGTATGTCTGCTTATTTAAGAAAATATTATTTAAACACTCTTATAAAATATTTAGATCTTTGTCCTGGGTTCAGCAGTAGCAGTCATTTTTTCTCCTTCTTAGCAGCTGGTGCAGTGCTGTGTTTTTGAATTTCAGCTTGGGAACAGAGCTGATAACACCAATGTTTTTAGTTGTTGCCCAGTCATGTTTACTCTGACCAAGGACTTTCTGAGCCTCATGCTCTGCCAGGGAGGAGGGGAAGCCGGGGGAAGCACAGACAGGACACCTCACCCAAACTAACCAAAGAGGTATTCCATACCACAACACGTCATAGCTAGTATATAAACTGGGGGCAGTTACCTGGAAGGGCTAGATCACTGCTCGGGTCGGGCTGGGTATTGGTCAGCAGGTGGTGAGTGGTTGTATTCTCTTCCCTTGTTATTTCCCTTATGATTATTATTATTGGTGGTAGCAGTAGTGGTTTTGGGTTATACTTTAATTACTGGGCTTTTCTTATATCATCCTCTGGGAGTTACATTCTTTCAGTTCTCCTCCCTATCCCTCCGTGAGCGGCGTGAAGAATGGCGTGGTGGAGTGAGTGAGTAGCAGCATGGTTCTGAGTTGCCAGCTGGGCTTAAACCGCAACAATCTTCTAAAGAAGGAAGGATGAAGAATATGACCAGGGTTATTAGTCTGTTAAAACCTTAATGAAAAATAATTTCTGAAAGTTTTGTCTTTAAAAGTAGTATCAAAGCTTTTACTGGCTTCAGTTAAATCTCTCTGTTCATTGCAGAAATAATTAATATCTACTAAAAATTATCTTACCATTTTTTCTGGTGTTTCACACACCCTGAAAGGAAATGCTGTGGTCCAAGAAAAAGGTGAATAAGATTCCTGCTTGATCAAAGTAAAGGCCATGTACATGACAAGAAACAGATAATATTGGGTTAGATAAATCTCTGATTTAATGTAGAAATTCTGGGGGAAGATTATAGAAATACTTTTTTATGGATTGCATTATTCAGGGAAAAAGACAATGAAATATTTGGATTTACTAGTTTGACTCCTTTTTTACAGTATTGCAACCAATTGATTGGTTTGGCTTATCCCTTATTACTGCGTTCTGATTGCAAGTTGTGCTCAGATTCAGTTTAAAGAAGTCAGCCAAGCTGACATTTTCCTAATAATGGATTTCATTGATATCTGCCATTCATTTTAACTAATCAATAATAAAGTTGCTTTTAAGAACATTATTACGCTAACTGAAAAATGAATATAGTGTATTCTGAACTTTAAAGATTTTCCAGAGATTTTCCAATGTTTCTCCAATATTGCCACTGTTTCAATACAATACACTTTTTTTTTTAAGTTTAGCACAGTACTGGACTCTGGCTGAAATAAGTTACGGCCACAATAACATGGGAAGGGCTGAAAAGACTAGTGTGGCTTCAAAAATAATCATAGTGCTTTAGCATTTCTCACATTGATCTTGGGTGACATTTTAGTGAAATTGATATTCTTTTACAGTCAGTCCTAAAAATGATTAAAAGTTTGGATGGATAGGTGAAAACACCATAGCTTGGCAAATTCTGAATGGTAAGGCAAACTGGAGTCAGTGACAGTTTATTTTTAAATGTTACATCGCAGGACAGTTCGGATGTCAATTCACAATTCAACTATCCATGCACCAGGGAATCAGTTCTGTAGTCAGAAATAGTGTATCAGTCAGCCAGCACAGGCAAGCATTTCTTTTCATAAATCACTATCTAAGAGTACCCAAGGAAGACATTAGGGGAAATTCTAAATCCCTGATCAGATTTAACTTTGAGGAAACTGTTTTCAAAACAGAAGTTACAAGGTATGTAAAGTTCTTGTTATGAGTATGGTCAGACTTGCCTGTACTCTTGACTTCACAGTAAGTTGATGAGAGAAACAACCTCAAAGAAAAGCCTTAAGCCATTTCCAAGAAGTTTGATAGCTACATAGACAAGAAGCTCCTTTGCATAGAGAATAAATTACTGTAGCATCAAAGGGAATCAAAAGAAAATTTCCTCAGAGCAGACTAACTCAAGGTTGGAAGTTAGAAGAGACAGTCTTTCTGTGGTCTCAATTTCAACAAAATGAATATTTCTAAGCAGATGACAAGAGATTGTCAAACCCTTTAGTGACAGGAAGCATAAATAAGAATGCAAAATATTTCAAGAAGGTAAATTATGTTATACTGTATTCTATTACATTTGGAAAGAGTACCATAACATTGACATATGCTATGACAACAGAAAACATTAGGAAAAAAAAAAGAGAGAAAATAAAAAGGAAACTTGGTTTCATGGGGAAAAAGAAACACTCAAGCCCAAAACTATTCTCTTGTGGAAGAACTGTTATGAAAGACACTAACCACTAAAGCTGTGGTAATACCTGTGATATTTTTTTCCAGGGGTATTTCTGCAGTTTCTTCTTTCTCTAGGGAGCTACTCATTATGTTTGGAAGTTGAGCTGGGTAGGCTTTCAACTCCATTCAGATGTACCTGAAAGCAAGAGAACAGTGAGCTTTGAAGAATGTATAAAATTAAATCCTTAACATAAAAGTCATGAAAATTTCAAAATACCACTTTATCTAGTAAATATGTTGTGATTGGAAGTCATTAGTCACTCTTTTAGCATAACTTCATAACTTAAGGATATAGATATCATTTTCTGTATGGTATGCAGATTATTATGTATTAGAACACCAAAATTAGATAATTTTATAAACAGTCTTTTCCCCTTTCAGCATCTTTCCCACCATTAGTCTGAAAATCAACTTACATATAAAGTTGAAGCTTGGTTTTTCTTATACCTGTTGTATATTTTTTATAGCACTATGTGCAAGCCAAGAAGCAAAAAAAAATTTATACCAACATTCTCCTTTCAGGAAATATTGTTTCATGTATTTTAAGAAACAAACCTAAGCTGAATTAATGAGCCTGTCATTATTATCCCAAAGCCAATTCTTGTATGTTTGAGTTAGATCTATGTATGGGGATATACATATTTTGATATATAATACAAAGTTTTAACTGCAAATTTTTTCTAGGCCGGAGTTGACACCAGCTAAATTGTTCTATTTCTTTTCTCACATTCTGTGAATTTCCACCTGTTATTCATTGTTTAAAAGTTTTGCGAGCATGAAAATAAGAAAACTGAAAATAAAGCTTTATATGCCTTCTCACCTTGTGTATTCCAGTGAAAATTCTGTATTTTTCTCCTAGAAATTTTAAAAAGTTAAAAAATAAACAAACAAAAAATGGTTGGAAAGACAAGGGGAAAAGTAAATCAATTTTATCCTAAAATTTATTTTTTTCTTTCTTCTTTTCTTTCTTTTTTTCCCCCTCCAGCAAGGAATATTATTAAGACATGTTCCCTCAGTAATAGGTGTTTTCTTAGGAATTTAGCTGTTTATATAAAAATTCCCTTCAACTGGCTCATCTATAGTCAAAATATATACATTCTGAGTAATCTGTAAAAAAATGTCCCAGCTCATGAATGCTGAATAAAGTGTTTTCTATTCCACAACTATCCTCTCACGCTCAGCTAACAAAGCAGACTGTATCAATGAATAGGGTCATCAACTCCTAACTGTTTGGTTGGTTTTTTTTCTCAGGACACTAAAGCCTGCTTTATGTCTTTGGCTTTGGTAGCTATAGAGTCTGCAGCATTATGTATGTGAGGCTTCAGTAGAATGTTAATGTTATTAGGCATTTTAGACTAAATTACATCACAAAAACACAGCACAAATTTCTGATAAGCTATGGTTGCACTGACTGGTTTTAATACACATCTACCAGAGCTGAATGTAATTGACAAAGATATAGTCATGCTTTTTGTAGTCATATATAAACCATGCACAGTAAATAAATGTCTTCGATTTCTTTGATTTGTTGCACAAACAACAAATATATGCACAGGAAGGTTAAATTAATGGGGGCAGAAAAAGCTAAAAAAAATAATAATAATGAAAGAAGAAAGCTGGTTTTCAGCCTGATGCTGCCACCCCTAAGAATTTACATACGGTTTGAAACATGATTGCTTGTGGGGATGTTTCTATAAAATGTTAATGCTTTCCAAAAGAATAATAATATGCTGCTGCCTTTTTAGTGATATAAATTCAGCATTTCCTAATTTCATGACATCATTTCAAGCATGAATTGTCAGATCTGTTTAAGCTTTCTGCCATTTATGGCAGCTTTCAAACACACTTCTGAGCAGAGCACCTTGGTGGGTAGGTGATATTGTAGGTTAATTCATAGTTTTTTGTTAAGTATCCTTTCCTGTACATATAGCATATTATTAGATTTAGAGACAACCTTTTCTTTAGTGTTTTTTTTTTTAAATTTAATATTATATTTTTCTTTCAGGACATTGAGTGTTTGGCCATGCTGAAAGTCACGTTATAAACAATGACAGGAGTAATGACTAAGATCCATAGGCATGTCACAGCATCACAGCACACTCTTTGAGACTCATGTGATGTTCAGAATACAAATTAGGTGAAATAAAGGTCTATTGGGCAAGACAGAAACCTATGTAAATTTTAAGGTATTTTACTATGAGATTTTACAAAATATGCTAAAAATTTAACTGTGAGATATATGTATTTATATAATAAACATTGGTTTATTCATCAAATTCCAACAAAGGTGCTTATGATTTAAAAAAGAAAAAAAAGATAGACTCATTCCTGTTCAAATTTTAAAAGCTATAAAATCAATGGAAAAAAAAAAAACAAAACAAAACAAGCAAACAAACAAACAAAAAAGCCCTTCAAACCAGCCAAAACCCCAAACTTGATTATCTTATGATCTGCAGCAATTTTAGGTAGTTGACAGAAATTTATGCCATATTACAATAGCAACAATGAACTATTTCAGTAGCAGTATTGCTTGTGAAGAAAATTAATTCTCAGGATGCATTATAATGATTGTAATTATTGCTCAAAATTCTACATGTTCTGTAGAAACTGAAAGCTGTATTTTTCTTTTTTTTTTTCTCAATTTTTTTTCTCTTTTCTTACAATAGGGATATTGCGTTTCTTGACATATAAAAGCAATTTGACCTGTGATAAGTTTCAACAGTGCTCAATTAGTCCACCAGATGGAGCATTTACCATTTTTAGGAAAAAAAAAACAACCCAACAAACAAAACAAAACAAATCACAAAAAAAAAAAAAAATAAACCCTGACTAAAAACAACCTCAACAAAAACCCAACCAAACAAACCAAAACCGCCCAAAAGCAGAACTATTAAGGAAGCTAATTTTCAAAAGTATGTGTTAAAGCCACTTAAAGCCACTGAAAGTTTAGGGGAAGGAGGAAGAAAACTGCCATCTATTTATTAAAACTTCTGTTTACAAGGCAGTCTTTTAACTCAGCATCATTTACCAGGGTAAAAATCGATTCACATGTACATAATGTATGACAGAATCTCTTTGAGGAATGAGTTAATAAAAAACAAAAACCAAACCCAAGCCACAACAAAACACAAACAAACAACAAAAAAGAAACTAACCAAAACAAAAAAATAAAGCAAGCTGTAGGGAGAGGAAGTGAGAAGAGAAATGCTTTCAAGATTACCCAGTAAGATTTTGGTGTTTTCCTCAATTCTGTGTGATTCCATATGCTTTGATTTAGATATGCAGACTACAGAAAGCTTTGGAGGATTGTTTACATTAATGCTGCAAAAAGAGCAATATCTGTGGAAAAGAAAAAAATTATAACGAAGCCTGTGTAGACTGATGTGGATGAGAAAAGCAGGGTAAAAAGGAAAGATGTGCTTCAATGAAAGGGAAACAGCATTGGACATTGTACTGCCATGAGATGTCTGTGAAAATCAGGCAAGAGCTGCAAAGCATTTTTTTCAATTCAGTGAGCACTGAGAAAGTAAAGCTGAGCAGCTGTGAGTTTGGAGATAGTAGGTCAGTGCTGATCTGCTCAATCCACAGGCTTGTGTGAACCAATGACTTGTGAAGTTCAAATCAATCAGATGCTAAGTAAGAGTTCCCCTCCTCCTCCTACCTTCCTCCCTTTATCCCTGGAGACAAGACATTTACTTTCAGCAGCTAAGTAAGAATGGATTTCCTAAAAGTTGGCTTTTGGCCAGGTTAATTTATGCACAAGCAAACTTATGCTTCACCAATTTATTAAAACCCATCATTTAAGCCTGTTCAAATGTGCAGCTGTTTAAACGAGGTTGGAAGCAATTTTGCCACATGATGCTGATGTCAGTTAAAAGCTCAGTATTAGCAAAATGGGAAAGCATCAATGGAATGTGTCTGCTACAGTGATCTGTGTTCCCCAGTGACTAATGGATCAGGGAGACAAATATGACTAGCTCATTGGCCTGTAAAGTTAAATTCAGATCTATTACCTATTACACACATGCATGTATAAGAGAGAAAGCATTTTAAGTGGAATGAGAAAGGTTTTGGTTCTGGAGAACATCCAGGATGAGTCTGAATGGAGATTTTCAGGAAAAGCAGGATGCAAAACTGCCAAGTGTGAAAATGGTTACAAACAACAGTTTATGTGGGGTAAAAAAAAATAAAAATAAAAGAAAGATAGAAAGATATGAAAGATAAGAAAGACAAAGAGATGGAAAAGGGAAGAAAGGAGGGAAAGAAGGAAGGAAGAAAGGGAGGAAGGGAGGGAGGCAGGCAGGGAGGGATGGAGGCAGGAAGGAAGGAAGGAAGGAAGGAATGCAAGGAAGGGAGGGTTAGGGTTAGGTGCTATCTTTAGGTAAAGAGATGGAAACTTAGAGGAGCATTTTTTCTTCACAGCTCCTGCTCTGTGTAAGAAGCATTTTTCAATTCCTGCCTTACAGTACAGCACTCATATCTATGCAATTAAGTATTTAAGCATGGCTGATATGAGATGTAATCTTTAAATCCTTCTGTTCTCCAGCTTCCTTTGGGGTGAATTAGAAAAAATGAAGTAAAAACTTCTACTTCTGATTGTCTTTGGCTTATATTTTGGGATTTCTAACCCCCCCCCCCCCCGACACCCACCCCCTCCCCCCCCCCCCCCCTCAAAATTGAAGATTTTCATATTATCTTCAGTTTTGGCAAAATTTAATGGGGCTATTTGCATTACCTTCAGCTACAACTGTGCTGATACCCCTTGAAATCTAACACACTGTTATACTAATAACAGGTAGCTTAAAATAGTGTTTAGATGAAAAATTAGTTTCTTTGTAGAAATTGAGTTAACTGAGAAGAATGTAACATTTTCTGGACTTCTTAAACATGGGCTGTTGACTTCCTAGGTCACAATTGCTTCTTTGGAACTATTATGCTTTCATGTAAATACATATTTAGAGGAATTTCAGAAATGAGATTATTGGCCCAGTAGACCATGACTATGCTAAAGGATTTACAGCACATACTGCAATAAAGCTGACAAAAGTTATGTATAAAATATTATAAGCCACTCTGAAAGTCTGTCTTTGCTGCTTAACTTCAATACAGCAAAAGACAGAGAAAGCACTGTGACTTTGGACAAAATCATGTTTGTATTAATCATATAAACAGTTCTGCAAGCTTTAAACTATGCAATTCCCACACATTCACAAGGGCAGTAGCTAGTTCTGAAAGCTATTTCCCATCAGGAAAACTAAATTAAACGGAAGTAATATAGCAGAAGCAAACTCAAGAGCTTTCTTGGTTTTTAGGCAGTTATTCTACAGGAATGTATTTGGAAATGTAGGAAGAAAAAGAGTTTAGCAAGCAGTCATTGTCTTAATAAGACAAATTTATCTGTAGGGAAGAAGGATGAGATCACAGTTAAGGCACTGCACTAGCGTTCTAGGTCATCAGTAAGCCTTAAAATTTTGTATGTCTCAGGACCATTATCATACAAATGTCATAGCATAACTGGCAATTATACACTTGAATTTAAGTGGCTTGGGTTTGGGGTTTTTTTTCTTTTTTAATGGTAATCAAAAGTTAGATATGATTAAATAGTACACAGTATTGTTCCTGACAGAGTCCACAAAACTATAACAGAGGATTTAACTTAGCTGCTTAATGATCTTTTTCATTCATGAATATTTATTTAATTTAAATGAGCCTCATATGAGCATTCAAGTGATATTTACTTTTTTGATGACAACCAAATAGGTGAATGACATAGCTAAGTTGTTGTTTGGGGTTTTTTAGTTGTTTTTACTTTCTTAAAAGGAAATAAAAGCAATTTAGGTGATTATTCATTCATGAAGCACGAGTCAGTATCATGTGACTTGTACAAAAATTCAGAAACTGACCTGATCAAATCTAAAAAGCAAAAATTATCAATGTAAAGGAGGCTTAGTTTAGAAAAAAAGTTGATCAATTAAATGAATGATTATAATCTGACTTGGGTTGCCAATCCACATGTAAGGGAAGATCCATAGTTTGTCAGCTAGCTTGATTTGCTGGCATAGCAGTGCATAAGAGATGTTTCTTAATGCACCTAGTATAATGGGCTAGTTAAGCAGTATAGTTTTCTCTCACAGTTGACAGTTGCGTTTCTCCAAGTTGGAAAACAAGGCACTTTAATATGGCATCAAATGTAATATTGTATGCATGTATGCATGTCTCTAAATAATATACACCAATAAAGATGAAGAACTAGGCCAGGAACTGCTGGAATACTGGTACAACCATAAGATGAAGACAGTGTGCTGCAGAGCAGATATTGTGTTTCTTCAGGAAAGATTTTTGATCTCAGCAACAGAAATGCCTTTGTAATACGTTAGGAAGACCCTTGTTACATTCCCTGGGAATTGCTTCTCTATATAGCCCCTTTAAAACCCAGATTAATTAGATTTCCAAGACTGAAGTGTGTCCTATCATTTTTATCTTTATATATTCTTAGACTCAAAATATTTTTCTACTGCTGCAAATTTCTCCTTTAATTTCTCACTTTGAATGCTTTAAATATTTAAATTCCTCTCATTACAAGTTTATGGAAAACAGCTTTAAAAATCACCTTCAGGAACCATCTACATTCAGCTATCCTGTTACAGGGCAAGTAGGTAGACTACAAGATCTTTTGAGAACTCATTTCTATTTCATTATTAGATTATTTTCTCAAAAAAAAATTACGTCATTTTCTAGTGGCATTTGAATTAGTAAAAAAATAAATTCTACATAAAGTTGCAGTAATTCAAAATGAGTTTCCTTTTCATTAAATGTGGAAATTTGCCAGGAAGGACTAGCCTTGATTGCAAGAGTTGGAATAAAACATTCTGAAATTTCTCCTCAAATGAAATTTTTATATCAAAATTATTTCTTTAGTTTAAAAAATAATTTTTAAAATAGCATTTAGTTTCAAAATGGATGGTTTTATTTAAACCAATATTTTAAAACTAAATTTGTTTCTTTGAAAGTCTGAATTGAACCCTACTTTTCCTTAAATTCTTCTAATTAAGAAGTCGCACTATCAAAATCACCTGTATCCTATGGTAAAATGTGAATTTTGATGGAAAAAAAAGGTTTTGCTTCCTTCCTTTCCCTCAGGTTAATGAAAGAAAAGTAATGGATATACTGCAATATGACTGTGCAGCTCTTAGTAACTCTTCATGTAATATTCCATCCTTTTGACCTAGAAATGAAAGATGATAGCATAGTATCTAGTAAGATAGTAGGATCTATGGCTCATTCGAGTTAAAAAAGGCTTAGTAGTAATAATGATTTTATACCTGGACAAAACTCCTCTTTATTTTGAGAAAAATGAAGCTTTAATGTTGATAATTGCAAGGACCCTATTAAATGGTGCTATAAAAGGAGAAAGAAAAATAAGAAAACTAGAAAAAAGCCAATGAGCCAACATAGACACAAAATAAAAACAAAAACAAAACCACAACCCAAAGCCAAACACTTAAAACCCCCTAAACCCCAAGGACATGATGAGAATTCCAAGAGGAGAAAACGAGGTAATTTTGTGAGTGCTCAACTAATGAATCTTGATTTCCACAGATCTGATCCTCATCCATTTCTAAATGGAGTCCTGAAGTACTCGATTTCATTTCTGTGTGGATTATATGACATCAAATACAGGTTGTTTATATTTTAGCTTTTCTCTCAAAAATAGCTCAGCTGGGGGTATATCCTTTATTTGGCTGTCATCTTTCACGAAAACTACAGAAACTTAATAACCTTTTGAAGACTAGGAATTTGCCAAATTTGACTTGAGAATTTGATTGAGATTGCCTATTTGTGCAGCAGTTATTTAAGGTGCAGACAGGCAGATAACTAACTAGGTAAATGTACACTGGGATAAGATCATATAGCACTCATAGGAAAACAGGTGAAAAAGAACCAAATGGAAGGGCAGCTGAAGTAAGAAAAGAGAGAGTTTTGACAAAATGTGGCCAAAAATGTCTTGATAGACATGTTCAGTACTGGAAGCAGTCAAGTCCAGGGGGCCAATTCTAACCAGTTTGTAAGGGTGGAATCTATGAATTCAAGAGCATGCCGTGAAACTCTTACCTTCACATAGAATGGTTGTCAAGGACAAAAAAAAGATGCTACTTTGCAATATAAAATAGGATATATCAACTTCTTTCAAGACTGCACTTCTTAGGTCCAAAATGTGTCCAGCAGCAGTATATGGTAAATTTTATTCATTTTTGATATATTTTGATCTATTAATTCTATTAATTATTGATCTTTGCTAAAGCAAACATTTGTTAAAACATCTCATGCTACACATACTTCTGTCAGTAGAATAAGTAACCAGGTTTATTATGAAACTAGAGTAAACCTACTAATTTTTGACTAGAGTTAATTTGTCTTTTTTTGCAAATAAGGCTTTGATGGAATTTAGTTCTAAGAGGGGTTTGTTACTATTGTTGTTGATGGACTAAACCAAGAATTTTCACAATCAATTGAAAAGCCAAGCAACCACTCGGTGCTCTGGGAGTCTTCATTTAAGAATATTGTCACACTTCTTCTTCCTTTATTCATATCAACTACTAAGACAAGGGACATTAAGATGTTATGAAAGCTAGGTGAATAATCAACTAAATGTAGTCTGTCTACAAAGTTAACTGAACTGAGGCATTACAGAGCATTTCCATAGTAGGCAATTTACATAATTATTTTGCCATATTGCTCAATGATTTATGTATTTATAAAAATCAGAACTGTCTCAGAAATGATTAATAGGGAAAAATAATAAAAAAATATGCTAAATTGCTGAGTGAAAATTCCAGACAAAAAAACCCTCAAACCAGTTATTATTTTTACTGGGAGAAAAAGATATTTTACAAGTAGCAGAGTATTTTTTTAAAGTTCACCCACAAATGGTTCAAATTACGTTTGCAAACTTACTTCAGTTTGCACTTTAACGTTCATTAAGTAGCAGTGAGAATGAACCAGTCTGTCTCTTCTATTTATACGTTAGCATCTGTGAAGCTATGGAAAATAACATAAATTATTTGCCTGTTCTTCTGTTTTGTAATAAAGCAGACACCTCCAGAAGACAAATCCCCCCCTTAAGGTTCTCAGCTAAGAGGGGATGCCTTCTGGGCATCAGCATCTCTCTCCATTGATACTGAATAAACCTTGATGACTATCTGTGTCCATATGATTGTAAGGCAGCTAAAGCTGGATGGTTGAATCTCATCTCTAGAGTCTGTACTTGGAATGTACATAGAGGAAAAGATGGATTTGAGGAGGGAAATATCTACACCCTACAACCTCCACATAGAGTTAGATTAATGACAGCTCTTCAGAGACTCCATCGCAGGAGGCAATTGTTTGTCTGATCCAAATCTCACAGACAGCAGCTGCAAGATTCTTAGTGCCTTCAGCAGAATTTGTATTATGCCACAGCTTACGTTTTTTCTTTTGTTCATTTGTATGAAAATGTTTACACCAATCTGTAAAGCAAACAAATAAAAAAGGCATTATAAGCAGGATTTATCTTACCTATGTTTAGACATCAAACAATTAGTTATCTTAGGCTAAGATAGTAATTCTAGAGTCTTTTTGTAGCTTAGTGAAGATAAATAGACACCTGCAAAGGGCAATCCATCTCACTAAGTTTAGACAGTCATACTGAGCCAAGAAGAATCTCTCCTGGATGTGTCTATCTTTCTCCACTGGATAAAATGGGATCAGGCAGTGATTAGTTTAGAATTTGACAATTCACTGTTAAGAATCCAAGCCAGTCATATTGAATCCCATCATAGACTGGATAATTCTCTAGCTCTTTCCCTAACACTTTCATTAATGGTCATTCAGTAAAATGACCAAGTATAGAAATAGAGCAGATTTTGTCCGTTAAAGGGTCATGTTTTGCTAGCTTCTCAGGGAAAACAAAAAAATAGATACTGCAGTCTGTGAAAGGGGATTAAAGGAATGTTTCCTCCACACCACCACCCTCTCCTCTGCTCCCCAAAGACTGACATTTCTCATAGATAGCAAAGTTTCCCACAAAGCAGGGTCCTTTCCTTGGAGCCTGCATAGCACAGATCACCTTACCTGTATTCTGTTGAACAGGATTTTAGGCTATGTTTAAATTAAAAGCTAGATGACTAGAAATTTAACAAGTCAGATAGGAGTAACATTCACATTTCAATTTACTGTTTTGTAGAACTGCTAAATGCAAGACAAATGCTATTTATACTTGCTCTTTCTCCTCGCATTCAGTTCCCATCTACTGCCAACCCAAGTGTATTTGTTCCTGCTGCTGCTGTTGCATCCCTCCCCCTGACAGTTGGTGTGCCCCTAAATGACGTTATGACACAGATGTCGACAACTGTCCACTGTTCTTCCCATTTAAAAACACTATGCAACAGATGCTTCAAATAGCTCAGCATACATTTTATGGAAGGAGGTAAAAAAGAGCTGACAGATTGCTGACTTTTTCGCTTTATGCCACATGATATGAATGACAGGTTGGTAAAACAGAGATTACACAGAAAATTATTTTCTTAATGATGATTTGCCACTTGTCTTGGTTTGTTTGTTTGCTTGTTCCCTTATCAAGACTATATTGTCAATATCCCATGTCACAGACTATTCCCCAGCAAACACAGATTTCTGATCAGTTCTATATTTCTTAAGAAATAGAAGGTACACTTCATATCTTTACTTCTATACAAGTCTTCCATGCTGTCCCTTATTGAAAAAAATGGATATACTATTTCATTTTAATTAAGTAACTTAAAACAATTCAGAAACTTAGTATCATAGAAAAATTCAGATTTGGAGTAGCCTCAGGACATCTTGAATCCAAACTCCTGTTCAAAGTGGTCAGTTACAGGTCAGACCAGGTTACTCAGGATTTTATCCTCTTGGGTCTTGGTCACTTTGAAGGGTAAAGACTGTACAGCCTCTGTGGGTAACGTATTACTGCTGGACTCTCTGCATGATGAAAAGGTCTTTCCTGCATGCAGTTTGATACTCTACTTTTTTTTTTTTTCAATTTATCTTATTGTATATCTTATTTTTATATACATTATATAAGCACAGCTGTGTGAAGACTGGCTACATCTTCTAAATTACCTTTCTGTAGGCAGGGGTGGATTCTTATTAGATCTCCCTCAAAGCCATGTTTTTTCCAGGCTGAAAAAGCCCAGCTCTCTCAGCTTTCACAGAGTATAATACTTGGGGTAGGATCAGGGGTGGCTGAACTAGCTTTCTAGATGAGGTCTAACAAGTGTTGATCAAACAAGGGCAATATGTTTATTGACCTGCGGGTTCTGCACCTGTTGATGCAGCCCTGAGTGCTGTTGGCTGTGCTGTCAGGGCCACTACTGGCTCATGCTTAGCTTGCTGCCTACTAACAACCCTTCCCACAAAGCTCCTCCCCAAGCAGGTAGCCCCCAGCCTGTATTGTTGCCTGAGGTGCTCCCTTCCCAAGTTCAGGATGTGGCACATTTACTTGCTGAATTTCAGGATGTGGCACATTTCCTTGTTGAATTTCAGGACATTCCTTTTGTCTCCATCGTGTCTAGGCACATCTGAATGTCAACTCTGACTTCAAGTTTTAATAACCGGTGCCTCCAAAATGATGGTTTAAAAAATAAATGCGTTCATTTAATATAGGTGAAAAAAAATATTTTGTTTTCAAGTTGTGTGGTCGCCCCTTTCTGATTTTCACTCATTGAAAAATGTATCTGTTTTCAGCAAAAAACATTCATGAGAATGATATCTAAATCTTTTCAGTTAAAGAGGAAAGAGAATTTACAATTTTTAATGTTATTTCTTTTCACTCATGATGTTCTTACAATATGGTTGAATACACTGCCTACATGCTTTTAAAGGTGAAGGTGAGAGTCTGATGTGCAAGAAGTTTGGGGATTTGTTTCAGGAGAAGGTATGTTTTCTTCATGCAGCTTTGTTGGGTTTCATGCAATGGTTGCAAAACTCACATATTATCTCCATCTTTCAAATACTAAATGTGGCAAGATATCTGCCCTTTCTCCCATTGATGTTCTTCACTTACAAACCTCTCCTTAAGACTTAGTTGCTACTGCACCATGTGTTCCCCATTAATCAGCACCAATTGTGTGAGTCCAATGGCCTGACACTGTCATCACATCTTGGATCTGGCATCTTCTGAGTCATGGAGGTCAATTTTGTCACTGCTTCTTCCACTACTATTCTGAACACTGAAAAACTGAATTTGATCTAGAGATACTATTTAGAAATGAAGGAGAGTGGAATAAAAAGATCTGTTTTGTGACATTTGTCACAAACCCATGTTTACTTTCTCCAAGCAAATACAAACAAAGGCTCCTATCATCTGAGCCAGTGTAGGTGTAGCGTCATATGATATGATACACTCCAGAATATGTAGCATACCTAGAAGAATCTGTAATTCCCTGTCTAATTATGTATTTATCTACACCTACTAGTAAAAGACTATAAGTCTTTCAAAGAAAAGTGAGTTTTCAGGAATTCTTTTATTTCACTGGAGCATACAGAAAATGAAGTAAGCAATTATGGCGCTACCTACTTTTTTTTTTTTGCCAATTTAGAGTATGTTCTATTCTTTATCATATCACAGGCACGCTATCCAAGATTGTACCAGTGTCTTTTGCACAATGGAGATAATATGTACCTAGTGAAGGTATTTTAAAGATTAATATATTCCATTTCTGAAAATTTTTTGTACAATTATTCTCATATTCTGCATCAACCAAAAGCTTATGAGTACATTAGAAAGAGGATACAATGCAAGCGTTGCTATATTCATATGTCTAGTATCCTGGAGAATTTGAGCTTCTTTGAGGCTTTTTTAAAGGCTTAAAGACAAAATACATCTTCAAGATACATTTGAATAAGGAGAGAGAAGTAAACATCACACATAGCAAATAGGTTTGTGTAATTAGAAAGAAAAGAGATGTCTTCAGTGATACAGATGAATTCTCACTTACTGCTGGCATCACAAAACACCATAACAGGTGTAGTAAGAGTTCTTGAACAGCTGAGCAGGTTTTTTTTCTTGAATAGGTGAATATTTTCATCATTTTTTTACTATGTTATTCACTAATACTTTTTAACACAAAAAATTTAGAGGTTCTTGAAAAATACCCATCAGTTTTTTGGCTTTTTTTTAAATTTAACTGATGAATGACTTCATTACTCATTCACTTTTAAAGATGCACATTATATAGGTTGCCTTGGTGCCTTGATTTTCCTTTAGCTTGTTTTTTGTCACACTGGGTAGAGGTGTGTCTTTATCATTTTAATAGTTTACATATTCTCATGATCAAATTCATAATAACTATCTACTGATAACTGTAATTCTTCACGCAGTTCAGTTTCAGATACTTTTATTACATTTTCATCTCAGAAGATTCCTCTTCTCAAGCTCTGGAACTGATCTGCAATGCAAACTGGTACATGGGAGTTTTGGGATTCCTGAAGCTGAGGAGAAACTCTTGAGTCTGTTCACGTATTGCAACAGATTTTTCCCTTTAGCTTCACTATCAACACTAAGTAAGTGTGAGGAAGCCTTTGACTTACTTCCTAAGTCATATAATCTTCTTTATTTGTTTTGAGTGCATCTATATTTATTCATGGCTTGTTTTTATTTATATATACTTCTATATTTATATATATATATAATTATATGTAAATTCCCACTCAATTAAGTGTTTGGGTTTTATTTTGTCTGCAAGTAGAAACACCAGCAGAACTGTTTGGTTCTGGTTTTCTTTTTTTTTTCATTTCTACTTTTCTTGGTAGTTTTCTCTGAAATAAGCCTTAATAAGCTAAGTAATTTTTCACTCTATTCCATGATTGACAAATTAAGTAAAGGATCTGAGAATTTTAGTATTTTCTAGTGCTGACCAGAAAAAAAACTTCAGTGCATAAAAGTGTGCAGTTTCAGACTATTTTTATTATTTGTTCTGATATAGAATCAAAATGAGAGTTTTGGAGAATGTATTTGTAAGAAGGCCGTGTTCTCAGGCTACCCAATGCCCAGACAATAATCCATTGACAAAGTAAATCTGAGCTAATACTGAAAGCTGGAAGATTTATGAAATTGAGCAAGTGATAATTCTAAATATTGTTAACTGATACATATACCACGAAATAAATTATTTCCTGGAAAGGCTAATAAGTGGAAATGTGATTAAAAATGTAATATTTGTAGTGAATACCACTGTACATTTTAGCAAAGGGGCATTCCGTTGCAAAATACACATAAATTGGAAAGGGCATAGGAAAGTCAATTAAAACAGACACAAAGCAGAAGGTCTTCAAAAGTAAAACACATATCTTTAGAACTAAAAGTTTGTAAGTCAATTAAACTGTAGTTCTACAAAATATTGCAAGAAAAAGGAACAGAAAGACAAAGAAATATCTTACAAATGCATAAACAGTGTTGGATAAGTTAATGCCTAGTACATGCAGGATGGTTAAATACAATGAGGATATGTAGAACACACAGAGTAAAGACAAAATCCATAGTCCTGAAATACCATTTCTCTTTTCAGCATATTGGTAACTGTCAGCAGAAAATTAAAATTTAATCAAGAATAATCATAGAATGGTTAGGGTTGGAAAGGACCTTAAGATCATCTAGTTCAAATCCCCCTACCATGGGCAGGGACACCTCACCCTAAACCATGTCACCCAAGGCTCTGTCCAACCTGGCCTTGAACACTGGCAGGGATGGAGCATTCACAACCTCCCTGGGCAGCCTATTCCAGTGCCTCACCACCCTAACAGGAAAGAATTTCTTCCTTATATCCAATCTAAACTTCCCCTGTTTAGGTTTTAACCTGTTACCCCTTGTCCTGTCACTACAGTCCCTAATGAGGAGTCTCTCCCCAGCATCCCTGTAGGCCCCTTATGGTTAAGGCTAATAAAACTAATATCAAGGAATACTGAAATTATATGTAATTCTTTCTTAATTACTCAGTGTAAAACATCTTACTTGAAATGGCCTTGAGACAGCTAGCTGAGGTGTGTTTTAATATAGTTGTACAATAAAGAAAATACGGATAAATTGCTACCAGTTTAAGTTCAAAGAAGCATGAGAAGTCATTTTCTGAGCTCAGTTAAGTGGTGAAGAAGAAGATAAAAAAACACCATTCAAAGGGAACTAACTGGTATGTTGTTCAGGTACCTTTGTATCCTGAAAAGCACAAAGGCCCATTTTCCACCTATTTTTACACTGGCTTTATGTAAGTCTGAAAAATAATCAGGCCAGTTGTGCTTTCTTTCTCAGGTAATAGCTTCTGCCCACAGAATTCAAAGTGAACCAAAGGGTCTGGCCAACATAGAGGGCTACTTTCAGGAAAGACAGGTGTGCTGGACATGTTACAAAACTGCATTCTAAAATATCTGTGCTAATGATTTTATATTTATATTTCAATTATGAATTTTTGTTCCCTGCTATAATGAGGACTGCAAATATGGCAGTTACTGCCTCTTCTGAAATATATCCAGCAGGATGAAGTCTGAGTTCTTCACAGCACAAGGACTTGCAGTAATTTCTTAAATATTTAATGTACAAAACAACAGATTGTCTTTCTATTTCAGAAATCAAAGTATTTAATTTTAAGAATTTTAAGAATTTTTTTACTAACATGTATTCTAAAACAGAAAATTCTTTTTTATGAAAGAAATGTCCATGGGAAAATTTCAGAGATGCAAAAATAATCATACCATTGCCATCACTTTTATGCCCAGCTAGGAAAAATGCACTGATATCTTCTTGGCTGCCCTCCTAGAATAGTCTTGTCACTTTCACTCTTCGCATGCAGGGCAAAAGCAAAGTGAACATAAGTCTTCAAGGCAGGGAGCTATACAATCAAAACCCACTTTGAGTAAAGGAAGCTGGAGGGAAGCCCTGTGCTGGCACTCAGGCCGCTGGCTTGGCAAAGAGGCAGTGAACCTGTGTGCTGGTAATAGTACTGACTGCCTTGGGGGTCCTGCTCAGTCTGACTCTGCATCCCTGAAGCTAAAGAGGAACTCACCAGAGTCTTCCAGGATGGTCCTTTTCAAACTACTAATTCATTCTGGCTTTCTCCGGAGTAAATCTTTTTTTTTTTTTTTAAATACCAGCTTCTGAAAAGATTGTGGATTTTTATTTTTTTTCCCCTTCTCTGATTGTTTTTAATCTTTGCTCTGGATTAGAGATCTAGTTCTTTGGTTAGCTTTTTTTTGTGTTTTTTTCCTCCCTCTTCCTAATATAGAAAAGTCCTTTAAATGTCAGAGTTTTTCTATTTGTCCAATTTTATTTTGTTTTGGGAAACTACTTACTTGTGTGGGTATGCAAGTATACACCATGTCACATAGTATGTGCATAGAACTCTTTGTGTAATGCTTGATCCATTACAGTTTACGTAACTTTTGCTGCTGTTTTTAGTGTAGGCTAGGTTTAAGAAATTTACATTAGAGCTGAAGAAATAATACTATAATGAGTAAAACTAAAATTTATGTTCAACAGAAACAAAATACCTTACACTTTACTAGACTAAATTCAAAATATATGAATAAAACATGGAACTTTCTTCCTGAGAAGAAAATAAAATTGGCCAAATCCAAATATTCTTGGTCTTGTTTCACAACTTAAGGATAACTTTTAATATTAGTATTAGTAATCATAACACTACAAGTAAAAAAGCAAAAGTCACATTTCACAGTATCAAAATGAAATGTTTAAACATTACTAACATGAAACATTTACTTAGAATATGAGAAAATTGAAGATTTTCAAATAAAAGTTTTTGCTGAGTGCAGTGAACTTCCAGTGATAAAACCCAGATTGTCTGGGTTGAAAAGTTAGATTCCAACTGTGTCCTTCTGAAGGCATGTTTATATTTAGCTGTTTACTATTCTAAGTGTCTGTGCTTTATAGAGAAATAGGAAAGCTGTAGTCATTATTTTTAGTTCCTTTTTTTTGTATTGTTGATTTTAGCTGTTTATGTGCAGTTCATTTTTATCAGAAGTAATTTTGTTCACATACAGTATATGAGTAATTTCAGCTTATTTTTAGGTTGGTAAGCTAGAAACACTTCCATATTTTACATGAAATGTTAACATCTGATGATACTTTCCCTTTGTTATCTATAGCTCAGCAGTGGTGAGAATCATTTACTGTCATCAGAGTAATAAAAATATATTTATTCTCACAAAATTCTGTAATTTTGGAAGTGATGGGACTGCTCTTTCTGCAGTTAAGCAAAAACCTGATTTTTTAATGTGACTGGTCTTCATTATCTAACCTATTCAGAGAAGCAACAAGATTAGAGAAGTTATAAAGCATTATCAACAAAGTCCTGAGAGAATAAGGAATAGCTCTTTCATACAGTAAAATGGAGGGAATTTTTTTATATTTTTTGTTGCCACATCATTGCATTTTTTTGTTGCTTAGTGTATTAGCAGATTAAGTGGGAAAAGGAAAGCTAAGTTTACACCATATGTTGAACACAGGCTCAGTTCCTTGCTTGTTTCTAAATTCCCATTCCTTTGGAATATGTGGATGGAAGTCTATGCTTTTTGAGATTATGACATCATTTAACAGGATCACAAAGGGTGCTTATGACCAACTATGGCCATGCTGGGCACACAGTGATAAGCTTGAGTACCACTTTATCATATTTGTCTTCAGTGAAGCTCTAGAAAGTCAAGTGTCCTTTTAGAAGAACACATTTGTCATCTGCATGCATCACATAAGAGCATACTAGAATTTGAGCTTTACAGCATTTTTCAGCAATATGTTCAGATCATGATAGAGTATAATTACAAAAAAATAATTTCATTTATTGCTGGTTGAAGACTCAACTCATACCTTTCAGCACTGCTAACACAATTGTTGACATGGCTGTAGACACTGGAAACTAGTGGAGTACCGTGGGCCTCAGGACACTTTTTAACCTGCTCTGGATGCTCTGAAGTCCTTGGGTAATATCTTCCTTTTTTTTATATATGTTATATTTTTACGGTTATCAATATAACATCCAGAAAAGCTAAAGGAAGCAAGTGAAGCAACAAAGTTGTCTTGCTTTACTCACAAAATAGATACAGAAGCCATGATAACCAGAAACAAGCAGATGAATATGTGCTACTGAGGTTTTTTTTCAAACAGAACAATCTAAAGTTGATGCACTAGTCTTTTTTTTTTTTTCTTTAATGTTTTAGAAAGTGTCAAAATTTGACAGGTGGACCCTTTGTGCAAGCCCACTGTGAACCATTTCTTAAGTATTTTTTGTTAAAAAAAGCCCTCTTTTTCTCTGAGGTAAATTGAAAAGCTTGAACGTCTTGGAAGCAATTTTGATCAGAACAGCACTTTGTGAGGGAGTAAGTCAGCCAACTGAACAGAAAAAATGATAGCTAGTAAACAAGCCAGCAAGCAAGCTAAAAAAGAAAAAAAAAGGATTTCTGTCTTTCTAATTTAGAAAATATCCACCAAACCCACATTTTTCTTATTAATAAGTGTTTTATATGATTTTGTATGTGTGTATTCATGATCTGTGAAGAATATATATATATATTTAACTGGGAAAAGCAAAAAATATTAATGGAATTAATTCTTTGGCAAAGCATTTTCATTTTAAATATTCAAAGAGACTCCACAACCTCTCTGGGAAACCTGTGCTAGTTCTTAGCTACCTTCCCAGTGAAAAAGTGCTTCCTGTTGTTCAGAAGGAAGCTCCTGTGTTTCACCCTGTGTCAACTGCCTCCTGTACTGTCACTGAGCACCACTGAAAAACCCTGGCTGTGTCTTCTTTGCATTCTCCCTTAAGGTGTTTGAACACATTGATGAGATTCCCCCGAGTCTTTTCTTCTCCAGCACGAACAGTACCAGCTTTTGCAGCCTTTCTTCATAGGAGAGATGCTCCAGACTCTTCATCTTCATGGTCCTTTGCTGGACCGTCTCCCATATGCCTATGTCTTTCTTGTCTTGAGGACCTGAGATCTGGACACAATACTTCAGGTGTGGCCTCACCAGTGCTGAGTATTAGGGAAGGATCACCTCCCTCGACCTGCTGGCAATAATTTCCTAATGCAAGCAAGGGTACAATTAGCTGCCTTTGGCAAAAGGGCACATTGGTACTACCTTTCCAGCATGTGCTGACTTCATGATGTTCCTGTCAGCCCATTTCTCTGGTCTGTATTTCTTTTTCTAATAGATATATTTTATTATATATTTGTGAAAAAAAAAAAAAGAAAAAAAAGAAAAAAATTAAATAAAAAAGAATAAAGATCAATACTGTCTTTTCATTTCGAGTAATTAAAAAAGTTTGTTTACACAGATTTTTTTATGGGGTACATGAAATGAAATGAAAGTATTTTTAAAATATATCTTTGAATTTTCAAAGTGTAAAATTCAAAACTAGAACTTGTTAGTGTTCAAGAAATTTACAGCAAATATCTTTATAGTGAAATATTTAGTCATACAGTTTTAAAAAGACTACATAGCTGCAGTATAAGAGTCTTAAAGTGGATTGTGCTCAGAAGTGTCTCTATCCTGAATTCTGTGATCTTTACCTCTGCAATGGAACTTTCAATATATTATGCTAACGTCTGGGAAAGCTGCCCCAATAACAAGTAAACAAACACACATGACAAAAAATTAGAATATTTTATGATTGAATGTAGTCTTCCGGGTTTTTTTTGAGAGAGTTTAAATTATTTGTAATAATACTTCACAGTATATTAATATATGTATGATAGCATATTTTGTACAAGTGATGAACTCAGAATCATATTCAGCCTTTTCACAGCACCATGCAGTTAACTAATTGCTGAAGAAGACACTGTGTAGGCCAGCTGGTAAAGGTTACTTGAAGAGAAAAAGAGAAGCTTTTCAAAATTTAATTTCCATAAGACTTAATGGATCAACATTCTTTACTTCTTTGCAGGTTAAATTGAATTTCTAATATATCATACCCTGTAAAAATCTGGACGAGGTATCTTAAAAACGTTTCTTAAAACCTTTACTAGAAATTACGTAGCATATGTCTGAGCAGTTTCAGTCAAGAAATTTTTTTCTATAATAATGTTGTTTCTAAATATCTTTTTTTTTAAAAATCTAACATCTTTTTTCTCAAAAAAATGCAAATCTAAAAAATTACAAAAAGGTTCATCTTAAAAAAAATAGTGGCTGACTGCAGTTTACTTGAGGCACTGAAACAGTTACCTGTCAAAGCTACACATTTAGTGTAATGAAGGTTAGTAATTTTGAATATGCTCATTCTTCTGCAAATTTTAAAAATTCAGTTTTAAAAGACACATTTATGTTCACAAACACACAGTTTAAAGGGAGTTACCTTGAAAGCAATGACATAGTTTGTAATTCTTTAGATCTTCCTTCTGAAAGCCAGTACCTATTGCTCTTAAATGTCTGCAAAGGTTTTCAATAATTACCCACCCAGTTATTTATTATGATGAGAACAGGCAGAATATGAAATACTAGAGACAGAATTTCAAAGGTGTACATAAAATACATTCACCCAATAAACTCAAAACTGAGTTTAAACCCCTTTGAACTCGCTTCAATCTTAATGCATTAGCAGTTGAGCCCATTCTTAAATCAGAACATATATGATTGAGAAAAGTACAGTGAAATGCAAAACCCTGAGCATTAAGATTAGGCAAAATTGATCTGCAATTATTTTGTTTTGAAGATATGTATTGATAGTAATTACAACTTAAGCTTCCTTCCCCGTAGACATATGGAAAGCAAGAAAGAAAAAAAGAAAAAGAAGGAATTATAAAGAACTCTAAGAACTCTCAGCCTATAGGATAATAGTACTTGGAAGAATAGGAATCACTGTTTTATTTAGTTGTGTTGAAGTCCAGATGTGGGAATTTAGAATAATTGCTAAAGATATGGTGGAAAAACAATGGGACAAGACAGGTACTGTGTCCACCTGAACTTGGGAGCCATGGAAAACAGGGTTTGCAGTGAACAAAAGGAGGCATGGTCTGCAGATGCATGAACAGCCCCAGAAGATGCCCCTGAGCCTTCTCTTCTCCAGACAAAACAATCCCAGTTCTCTCAGCCATTCCTCATAAGATATGAATAATGAGTAGAAAGCAGACTTAAGGAAATCTTTTCCAATACAAAGTTAATGCCAATAAGATTAACCCTTGATTTCTCCAGATGCTTGATCCTTTTTCTTCTTCAGGAATCTGAGGGCTTTTCTTTCTCTCAGACCCTAAGATGGATACCCATGAAGTTTCTGCAGATTTTCAATTGATTTTTTGTTTGCTTCTGGATTTCACTTTAACAGAAGAAAAGATATATTATGTTTCATACACAGTGTACAAAATGATAGTTGCATTCATTTGGTCTTCTACTTACATGTGTTAGATGCTTAATAATTTTACTACATCTGTAAAGATAAATGACATATTTAGAAATCAAACTGCAGATGAGTTTATGTGAATGCCACATCATTAATTTCATTTTGAAGACTATTAGCCACAGAAGTAAAACAAAGCTGAAAAATACTCCAGCAAGCATACTATGTATCTATCTATGAGAACTTACAGAAAATGTCATAATGTCTTATCTAATGCAGTTAGTAAATGAATCAATATCAAAAAAGTCAGCATTTTTTTTATTGTCTATAGAACAAAGTTGTTTTGAAATCTAGCAAATTTAAATTGTCAGAAAACTATTTATAAGGTAACTAATGCTCTAGACAGGTAGGGAGAACAAATGGATTCCCTTAACAAATGGAAAAATCATTACAGGATTTTCACACTTGGAATTTAAGCCCTTTAAAATACATAAATATGTATTAAAAAATGTCTTAAAAATACCTCCAAAATAACATTTTATGAGTAACGTTTTTCTAGAGAAGTTGAAAGCAAAGTGCACAGAATTCAGTGAAGCTTTGTGGCTTTGTTTTTGTAATTTGGAAATACGTCAATGTGAAAAATTACATTGATATCTCATGTGTCCATTGCTTGGGCCATGCTATTTTTTGTCTATGACAGCAGGATAAAATAGATAAAAAATAGATTTTTTATGGGTCTTGGGTTTTTCTTGGTTTTTTTTTTTTTTTTGGTATGTGAGAGATATTTGTTCATCTTTCCAGTACGTGTTCTATTTTTTTACGACTACAGCTCAGATATATATCTAAAGTAACCCAAACCTTCTTAAGTACAAATATTAAAAGTGGCTTGAATTTTTCAGACTGTTGAAATGGATAAAAATATATCTAACTTTAACAATAATCAAAATCCTTTCCTCAAATGGTGTAGTGTTTGTGCACCATGAATATATAGATTTTTTTTCCTTGTTTTCAGAAAACGTTTGTGTATTACAAGTTTGTGTATTATCTTTATCGTTCACATTGTTAGTCTTGTGCTTCTTTTTTTTTCATCATATTGACCAACAATCTAGACTTGAATTGCTGCATGTTGTACTGTGGTAATTCCATGACTGAAAATACAAAATGCATAAAAAGAAGGAACTAGGAAAAATCAAACAGCAGAACATTCTATTTATGAAACTCTCTCTGTAGACTACTGGTGGCTTTACTCATTAAACTTTGTCTCAAATGTATTGCTGGAAGTTAACGTCACACTTACAGGCCTGCAGTATGAGACATTTACTTGCATGATTTGCTATACTCAGCTGTTAAGCTATTAGTTGGACTAGCTATAATTTCATAGCTCTATGTGTATGGCACATTCACTTTTGTACACTACAAGCTTTCTAGTGTAACAGTGACGTTCCCCGATCTGAAGCTAAAGCAGGGGACACAAAAGTCACTCAGATACCAGCAAATTGTTAGAGCAAGCTGAAACCTGCTCAGGTCATGGCACATCTTGAAAACCTGCACCGCCAGTGCAGAACCTACTACCTTCTACTAGCAATAACAAAAATCAGATCTGCTGAGCTAAAGTGCAAACAAAAGACAATTTCTGCCCCAGTGAGTTTATTGTCTTAGAAAAGAAGAAGTGACAGATGGATATAGATAATTGGGAGACTAGCAGGTAAACAGACAAACAGTCAAACTGTAAGTGGGCCCAGTGCACCATCTTCCTAACTGTTGTCTACTCGGCTTTTGTTTTGGTTTATCTTGTTTGTTGTGTGGAGGTGGAATAAGAGTCGCAACAAACATATATTTTGAAATGAGATATGACACAGAACTTAAAGCAAGTACTTGCTGAGCACCAAGTAATTCAGAAGAGAAAACACCAACACACATTCTTGAAAATGTAACTGGTGGAAGATGGAAACTGACATCACTAAAGAACTGGAGGCAGAAGGGGATGTCTTAAAGGTCAATGTATTTAGAGAGTGTGGGCTTTTGAGGGGAGGATACAACAGACATTTGATTAAATAACAACAGGTTCAGCCTGCATTTATTAAGGGGTGAAAAAAAGGATGTAAGAATGTCTGAAGTTAAGTGATGCCCGTCTAGATTAGAATTTTATCAAAATGCATGTCCTTTAATTTTCATGGAGAAACAAATATCATAATTCATTACATAAAGCTAGATAAAATCAATAGAGTTTCAAATTAAATAGCTAGTAAAGACTCTTAGTCACAGTACTTACACTTCCCTATAGTGAGGAGTTAAAGGAGAGAAGCGTGACTGAGAGAGAGAACAGCAACTCCTGTTTCACTGTGTCAGAACTGATGTGATGGCAAAACATCTACTCAGAGATGTGAGAAATGCAACCAGATTTTAGTTTGGAAGATCTGTGTTTTCAGAAAGCAATTCTGAGACATGCACGTAACAGACATAAATATGTGTGTTTGATGCTGATGTTAGTTGTAATAAGCTACAAAGGAGGGAAACAATTAAATGGGTGGCAATTTGGGAGATGTTGTTGTGGGTTTTTTTTCCTGAAAGAGATAACAGAAAAAAAACAATGAAAAAAGAGAACCAGGAGAAAGAGTGCTTAAATGAGGGCTTTGCTAGCTTTTTAATTCCTTATATGTCTATTAGAGAGTAGACTAAAAAATGACATGCCTGAGTTCAGTTCCTGAGAGAATGTGAAATGTTTCCAGCTCTAGACTGTGCAAAAGAACTCTCATCCTATGCATGTTGGTGCCCTGATCTGTACAACGCCCAAGGAAAGAGTACACTTTTGTTTGTTGTTAAACCTAGGTCACAATATCAAGAACTGCAAATTACTTTATCCTAGTACGTCCTTTATTGTGTTAAACTGATAGGCTGTGAAGACTGAACTTCATATCTGCAACCAAAAGATTAAAAATGTACATTAAATTCCAAAAGTGCATACATACGAAATACTTTTTCTTTCATATGTTGTCATTTGATACCATGAAACGTACACATGATACGTCATCCATCACAAGAGATGACAGAAAAATTTTGTCTCACTTTTAAATTCGAAGAAAGAAATACTGATCTTGTATTAATAAGCAAAACAAAGTTAAATAAATACCTGGTTTGCCCATTTTAGCTACTTGAATACACAGGTTATACAGAATAACAGATAAATGTTATATTAAAATAATATTTGAACTCGTTTGCTGTATTATTTCTAGTCAGTTCCTAAAAAATATTTTCATTAAAATTATTCTTAGTAATGGCAGGAAGAGCTAGTATTTTTGTTTGTACTTTGCCTGGTACATTATGATTATGTCTCAGGAGTGCCTAGTACTTTCAGTTCTGCATACAATATGAAACTAAATCTCAGTAGTATGAGCATGTATCAATGAGAATACTAAGATAACAGGCTGGCTGGATTTATCATTGCAAAGTACTTTCATGACCAATGACTCTGACCCTATGTCGTGGTTTAAGCCCATCCAGTAACTCAGAACCATGCTGACACTCACTCCCCTCCGCCTTTTCCTTCCCCCACTCCTGGAGGGGTGGGGAGGAGAATCGAAAGAATGTAACTTCCATGGGTTGAGATAAGAGCAGTCCAGTAACTAAGGTATAATACAAATCACTGCTGCTACCACCAATAATAATAATGATAAGGGAAATAACAAAGGGAGAGAATACCACAGCTCACCACCCACCGACCGATACCCAGCCCGACCCGAGCAGTGATATAACCCTTCCAGGTAACTACCTCCAGTTTCTATAATGGGCATGACGTGATGTGGTATGGAACTTCAGCTAGTTGGGTCAGGTTTCCTGTCTCTGCTTCATCCCAACTTTCCGTCCTCCCTGGCAGACCATAAGACTCACAAAGCTCTTGGTCAGAGTACATATTACTTAGCAACAACTAAAACCATTGATGTTATCAGTGTTGTTCATCATCTGAAAGCTGAAAACACAGTGCTGCCCCAGCTGCTAAGAAAGAGAAAAATGACTGCTACTGCTTATCACAGGACATCCTATTAATACAGTTACAAGGAAATTTTGCCAAATTGGTTTTGGTTTTTTTTTTTTTTTTTTTTAAAGTTTCCATTTGGTAGATAGTTAAAGGGTTTTTCCTTCCTCTGTTTTTCTTAATAGAAGTGAAACAAATCACTTCGAACCAATGAAATGTAATTAGACTTTTTTCGTTAATATCACTGTAATTTGGATCAGTATTTGGCAACTTGTTTGTTGATGGCTCATATCCTCGTGAGGCCAGCTTACCAATACTTTCACCTCTTGAATTACCTTTCTGACCTTTTTTCAAACACCTTGTGCAAAATAAATTTAAAAAAACCCAAACTACAACACAACTACAAAACCAGATCAGAATACACAGGGTTATGTTGCATAATAAAGTGCTATGATTCAATTACAAAATTGGCATATATGGCTACATTGCTGGATACAATACTTATACAGAAATATTTTATTTATTTCTCATGAAATGAATCGATTTATGGTTGTTGAACTTTTAAGTTTGTGTTTTTAAATCACCAGGTGATCATTGTAACTGACTGGGAAAACAAATCACTGAACTAATTTTTTCTTCATATCTAGATCTATTTGTAGAGTTCTATGTTTGAAAGAAAAATAATTTATTTCTGATCCCTATACTGGTGACTAAATTCCCTTAAGCATCAGATTTAATTATCTGCATCTGAAAAGGTCTATCAGTATAGTAAATGTAGAATTAAACTGAATAAATGCTTATGTTTTCAAAAGTAACCTTTAAATTTGTGTATATATCTTTGCAGATCCTTCAGTATGATTTCCGCTACCAAGTCCCAGTGTTTGCACCACAGTTATAAAGATGGTAGTAACTACTTCTGTATCTGTTATGGCATCAGTGGATTTATAGAACACCTAGAGAAGTACATTATCTGCAATGATATGTAGCAAGTTATGTGAGCTAAGACATAATGATATTTCTTTGAAAACCAAACCTAATTTATTAAGGAAAAAAGCACCAGGGTTTTATCACCCTTTTTTCATTCTAAAGTACTTTTTTGTACCACTTAGTTCAACAGAAATGTAACGCACCATGTGTAGAAAAGGAAGACTTGTGGGGAGTGAAGGTGATAAGATTTGCATGAAAACCAGTTTGGAAAAGAGGCCTTAATGCTTAACAAGCCCCGGGGCTATAAACTGGACTGTTGAAGGACAGGAAAGTTTGAAAAAAAAGCCATGGGGGGATGGGCCAGGATGTACTTGTTGCAGGAGTCTCAGTTGGTGATGTTGGGGTTGTGAGAGGGTCTGCAACATTGTGATTGGACAATTTAACTGGAGGTTTTTACAGGGGCCAATGAGATTGAGCGTGGCATGTTTGTACAGGTTCGGAAAGTACCGAACAGGGGAATAAAAAGGGCTTGGTTATAATAAAGTGGGATTTGAGTCTCCTCATCAACTTCATTCTGTGTCGTGAAACGCCACAAAAACTAAATTATGGAAAACCTTGACCTATTTTATTGGAGAAATTTTTACATACCTATTCTTTAAAGGCATATTGTTATAAAGGTATTCTTATCAAAAGGCAGTATTCTTTCATAAGTGACACTTGGTACAAAGTTCAAGTTAATGTTACAAAGTTTCAGAGCATTTTTGTATTTGAATTTTTAAATTTAATTATTGGCTATTTTTTCACAAAATTAAAAAAAAAATCACACTTGTTAATACTATGTGTTCTCTATCAAGAAAAAAATCCCTAACCTGTAAAAATTATAATTAATTTTATTTCCTCTAAAAAAAAATGCTTTAGCACTTATTTTCTCCTTTTTTTTCATGTTGAAGTTTCTTGCCAGTCTTTTTTTTCATTACATTGCAATGTGCAGTGAAAATCTGATTGATTAAGCAAGTAAATATATTGTTTTCTAAACAAGTAAATATACTTTTTTCTAATAAAATATAAATAAATACTTAAGAGATGAGGTTGCTGAAGAGCTAGCAGCTTTCACTCAAAGTTTAACGAAATAATATAGCAGTTGCACATGAAATTGTGGCTTGAAGAATCATAATATCCCTTTCCATTATGCCTTTTACTACTTAAGGTGTTTCAGGATTTCTGAGGAGTTCTGTTAATGCTAACATAGTTATATATCACAAACATTTTGATTTGAGATAGTCAATACCCTCAAACAAGAATAAATAGATACATGGGAATATGTACTTTAGAATGAATTTAACCAAAAATGGTGTTGTCTCTTTCTGTCCACTGTCTGAAAAGGATTAGCTCAGGTGTAAATATCTGTAAATAATAAATCCATACTTGATAAGAAGACCAAATGTTATATCTCAATAAAAATTAAAATTTCCAGATATTTTGGTAGCAGAATTCCTTCCTTGCTGGATCAGAAGCAAATAGCTTATGAATCCTCTCAACCCACAACCCCAAAAGAAACCACTTGTTAGATTTGAATTTAGCTATTATAAAAATTACAATTCATGTTTTCAGGTAATGTCAACCAAATGCTTTCCACATCTTCATCTCTCATCAGGTATTCACTGACCCAAATCTTATGTTCCAGCTTGAGCTGAATAGCATTTTGCACCCTGCTAATCTCATATGGAATTCTCCACTGACTAATGAGAACTTAGATATTTAGCTTTTTATGTACACACCTTAATATGCAAACTGGATCCTATCCATGACCCTTTACTCAGTATATGCCTAATGAAGAAGTTTTTATGTGTTACCAAATTACCAGAGAAAAGCTTAGAATATTTTGTCATATCTGAATGCTGCATATTCAAGCAATCTTTTTCATTAGTTGTGTTTGTGTCCATTTATCTATTCTTGATCTTCTGAATATATTCAATTCTATTGCATTACTTCTCTTCTTTCTTTCTGTGATAATTCATTTTCATATCTTCCATGATTTGACTTCATTTGAGATTTTCTTTGTATTTTAGGATTTGGAAGAGAAATGTCCATCTTCCTTATAGTATACACTAAAACCTTGGTTACTGTACATATCTAGGTTCTGGAGTTTAGTCTCTGGCTATCTTGTTGACTTTAACCTTACTACTGTTATCACCTGATTAATTCTTTCTCCATGTTTTTTTGTTTTGTTTTTTTTTTTTTTTGAGTTCTCAAGTATTCTCAGATCCAATATTGTTTCTGGCTTAATTTTCTAAATAATTATTTAATTTTTAATTTATCCTCAGAATTTATTTCTGTCATTTTCTTCCTTATATTCCTGTTGTGTTTGTTCATTTGGAAAATTGTTCCCCATTGTGATGTTTGGGATCAAGGCCCCGTCTTAACTGAGTCACTAATATTAGATTGATAGCATGACGTTATTTGTCAGTATTTTAGTGAGATGTTTAAAGAAGGATTTTATACATTAATGTAGGCAAAGTTGGGACACAATCTACTTTCCTGAATAAGAGGAAATATCATCCATTAACAGTAAAAGTCTTACTGAGCTAACAGACTGATTGAAATTTTCTGTTAGGGATTGTGACAACTGTCCTTTGCAGCATAGATACAATTAATACATAAATCCATCACTTGCCCCTAAGAAAATGCCTTAGTGCAACACCAATATCTCTTTCGTTAATCGGCTTCTTCAGCAATTCCTTTTCATTTATAAAAAGAAAGAGAAATGTATTAGATATTTTGTATGTCACCTCTGGGTTCTGACCTACATACATTTTAAGGGAAGCTCTCAAAAAATTGGGTAGGACATCTACTAATGTTGTTATTGGAATAATGCCCAGGACAACTCATGACTGTCAGTTTTGGGTGCTATCATAATAGCAGTAAGAAGTTTTCCTTCTGCAAAATAACTTCTACATGATTTGTTACACAGTACTGCATTATCCAAGTCTGTTGAATTATATTTAATTAAATTTATTTTTAATTAAATCCTTTAGTAGACTCTGGATTTGATGATGTGATTCAAAAGGTACTCCTAGTACCATTTATTTTATTTCTTTCTTAGAGATGTTAGAAGATGTGAGGAGACACCATGCCTCTTCTGTTTCACCTTATGGTGTGGCAAAAGGGGAACTCAGTGAAGATCTGCATGTTTAACTGGCTGTTAAATAGCTTTACTTTGAATCCATCCTCATGTTTTCTCCAACAGTCAAACATCAAGTAATAACAAAGTACTCTTTCTAAAGTTTCTATCAATTGGTAGAATTGTTCTACAGATTCTTTGTTCTAGCCTGTCTCATCAATGCCTGTGCCTCTGTTACATGGCATTGGTGATAAGGAAAAGTTTTTGAGCAGTAATGATACTAAAGGGAAAATACCTGTCTAGACACAGTCCTAGAGAAGATGTAAGGTTTTTTTGTTATAGCAGCTGCTGACCAAAGATTTCTTTGTCATTTTATGGCCTCATTCATCTTCTATAAATAGGTATATCTACCTGTTTTCAACTTGTCCTCAGTTGAAATCAAAGGACAATACAAAAGGTAAGTGTATAGTGTGAGATATGGAGCTTGTTTCTGCTCTCCTGGTGTACATTCAGTCTGCAATTCATACTTAAGCTCACTGAAAGGAAATTAGGTGAATTTCTTATGCAGAGTGTTGGACCTGAGTAACTCCAGAGATTTGTCTGTCAGTACTTCTTATTCTGGCTTACAAAGTAATCATGGAACTGCCTTCACCATTTGGTATACACAACTATGCCAACTTCATTTTAAATGTTAGTATGCTTCAGTTTTATGTGGCAAATGCAGTTTCAGAGGCAAGAGGGAGAGACACAATGTAGAAAAGGCTGTAGGTAACTATTAAACTCTGATATGTTGAGATTTGATAATTCTTTATCTAAAATATTCGTTTTCAATATAATTTCAACTCAAGAATTCAGGTTTTGTTTTCTACCACTGTTAGGTACAAGCTGACAACACTGATTAAATACATCTTTCTTTTACTGTTAGGTTCGGTTTGTTGTTGTTTGGGTTTTTTTGAAAGCATTTCTCCCACATCTGCCCAAGATTTGCAGGACTACTAGTGATGGTAGTGTTTGTCTTCAAAAATTTAGGTAGCTGTAGGGATAATATTATGAGGAATGTCATAATCTAATGCAATTTATCTTGAAACAATTTGACGGATTAGATGTGGTCTTTGTGTGCGTCAGCTCCTTTTCAATTATCTCCTTTTCATTTAACATTATTAATTCTTTCAAGGTGGTGCAAACTATACATATCTTTAAAATAATTTGATTTTTTTATTTTTGAAACAGTCCTATTCCTTATTAGTACCTTTAAACTCTTTCTTGAACCTAGTATAGAAAGGTTAAATCATTGCATCATTAATATTTAAAGCAGACTAAATGGAAAGAGGTGCTTATAAAGTCCAGACATCTTTGTCACTGATATAATAGTACAAAGAGACAATTTTCTTCATAAGAACAGGAAGATAGTTCTGTCTGTTCCATGTTGGATCATTTGTCTCTGTTACAGTGATGAATTCATTTTGGTGATAATACTTTGTCAGAATAATGAAAAGCTGGATAAGATAGTCTGAATGTCAAGATGGAATACTTAAATTTTCTCCCAATTACAGGAAAGCTTATTTTTAAGATTCACTGTTAGGGTAATCCGTGTCATTTTTCTCTCTTTTTCTCTGTACATTCTGGCTCCTTCAACATGCTTCCAGAGAATCTATTATCATAATGTTTATAGCCATTGGTTTACTATTTTGTTAAAAAACAGCTCTCCTCACCCCCATCAACTAATATTTTTATCTATGTTATCAGAAATTCTTGGAAACCTAGTATTTTACTCTAGCTTTGGTACAAATTATTTTATCAGTTACACTAAGTTTATCAGTGTACCACAGAGCAGAATTTGGTGACATTTTTTTCTTTTGAAGAAACTAACACTTCACTGGAAGTGCTAACCGTTTGATTTAATGTGATGATAAGTGTATTTATATAGTCAATGAGTGTTTAATTCTAGAAGACACAATTGGGTTATCTAATTTGACTTGTTGATTAACATAAACTCTAGAATTGGATGCCTTTGGTCCTGTATTAAACTCACTGACTTATATATGAGTAAAGCATTTCTAAAGAAGGACATCCATTCATAAATTAAAGGTGTCAAGAGATATGTAGCTGGCCAGAACTTGATCAAATGCTAAATTAGCAACTCAATTAAAAGCTTGCTTCCATGTGATTTTGCCTGACTTTCACTTTTCTTATGATCTTCTCTCATGGACTGCAGACTCCTTCAGTACTCAGATTTGTCTCTCCTACTAGATTTAGTAGCAGTCAGTAAAGTTAGTAAATGTACTTCACTGAAATGGAAAGTTGACTTAAGAAGCTCATTTTTTTAATGTACCCAATTTGATTACATTGTTGAATGTGGAGACCTAGAATAAAACAGAATATGTTAAGACAAGAAAAATCCCCATGAATAACCACACTTGCCTGTTTCCACTGATTTAAAGCTTGTGAGGAGCTACTTTCATAACAAAGAAAAAAAAAAACAACCAAACCACATTTGGAAGCATTTTAAATCCATTATGTTTTCATTGGCAGGAATACGTTACTTCAGTCAACCTCTGTAGCCCTATGTAGCAATTATCTATGTATAATTGCATCATCTTAGCCTGTTCAGTAATGACAGAAAGAGACTGCTTTGACTGATGTGACAGTTCTCCTCCTCCCTGAATTTAATTTTCAATAATTTTAATTAAAATGACTAATAATTATAAATCTGTTAATGTGTATAAGTGGGACAAGCATAACTGAAGACTTGTAAATGAAAGACATTCATAGGCAGGGTGAGAAAGAAGACAGGGTGATTTACAGATGTTCATATTGTTCTGCAGTGTTGGAACAATAGTTCTGCTACTAGGATTGAAATGTACAGACTGAAAGATTTCACAAATCTAAAAAGAAATCTTAATCAGCAGCAACTGCCTAACAGTATTAAAGCATTCACAGAAAACTGGTGCAACAGTTCCTTTTGGAAATAATATGAAAAGTTCCACTCAATCCAACTAGCTGTATTGGGTTTGCATAGCAAGGCTTTTGTCATAGGGGTCTACAAGGGTGGCTTCCGGAGAAGCTGCAAGAAGCTGCAAGATGAGGAGGGCAATGATAGAGCAGATTTGGTGAGCAAGTGGCATCCAGCCAGTGTCAACCCACTCACCATCTTAAACTGAATGTACTTTGTATAGGATTACCACTATGTTTTTAGTTTTAAATTTAAATCATTCTTCAAAACAGACTACAAATTTTGCTGCTTTTATGTGATCAAATACATAGGCCTCCCTTTAACTCATTTTAACTTGTTTCTGTATCCAGAAATGTGTTTAGTTTACATAGTGGGTTATTAATAGAACCTCATGACCTAATGATAGCCCTGCACTGAACAATTTTCTGCTAAAGCCTGGATTTAGCCAACTGTGGCTAAAATATGGCTCTTACTCTAGGCTATTGAAGAGTATTTGTGTAGTCAACAAGGTAATTCAGATTCTCAAATAAAAGTGTGTGCTCTGCCAAACATGATTCTAACAGCTCTTTTGTGTTGAGTAGTTTATGGTTTCATATAACTAGTTCAACCCCACTGTTTCATGAAAAAGGAATTTGGACATATGAAAAATTGTGTGTAGCCTGCTAAGCGACTTTTAAACAAATTGACTGAGTAGTGCCAGTGCGTGCTTGATAGGTGTTTTGGCATTATAAGGTATGTTAAGAAAACAATTAAAATACCTCTGATGCTCAGTTTCCTGGAGGTGAAGTTTAACATACCAAATGAACTCTATGTTTTCCCTGTTTATAGGAAGATTAATGTGTTCCTGATATTTATCAAATACAAATATTCTCTTGTGTAATGGTTGCATACAGTACCTTGAGCTTTTTTTTTTTTTTTCTTAAGCAGTTAGTAGAAGATTCAGATAAAAAAATAGAATGCTGTCATTAAAGTTTTGGCAAAATTACAGCTATATGTTACATAGAAAATCCCTTGTATTTTTTACCTTGTGGACAAGTGAAAACTTATTATGAAGCAAATCAATGAATATTGATTTTTAAAAGGTCTGAGCATGGTATAACCCATACAGTCAGTACTATTTATTCTGTTTCCTGAACTGGTCATGCCTACATGCTTATCTGTATGAAGATCCTACTGTATTTGTCACAAATTTAATTTTCCTGTTCATGTGAACTACAGCAAATAGTCACCTCATTCCTTCCTCAGTCAGACTGAATTGACTATAGGAGAATTTCAGTAGATTTAGGTTTAAAGCTGAAAAATCCTTCTCTCTTCACCAAAAAGAAATGAAATTATACCTATAATAAACTTTTTCTCCTTCAGTCCCTCCCCCTTTTTTTTTCCCAGGTAACAACTTACATCTAATAGTGAATTTGTGAAATAACATGAGAGCAAAGAACTGTACTTGGATAACATGTATTTTACGTGCAGGTCATGCTAGTAACATACATGCAGAAAGACTATAAATAATTTTATAGCATTAAAAAAACGTGCTAGGTATAGCATATGCATAAATCATCATAAAATTGTGTTCCACTATACAAAAAAAGGCTCAGCTTTTTGCAGGAATTATGTTCTAAATCCAAACAGAAGAAAATGCTAAATAAGTGGGTTTTTTTGGGTGGTGGTGGGGTTTTTTTTGTGTGTTTTTCTGTTTGTTTTTTGGGGTTTTTCTTCATTGCTTTTGGCTTGTTGTGGGTTTTTTTAGTTTGCTTTTGGTTGTTTGGGTTTTGGGTTTTTTTTTGTGGTTGATTTGTTTGTTTGTTTTCTTAATTTCCTTCCATTTGGACCATCCTATAACATATCTGACATCACTGACATGCATTTTGCCTGTCAGTCTCAACAAATGAAGTACATTGTCTCTGTCTGTCAATGTACATTTACACAAGGTCAGTACAGAAAATTGCATAAATTCCCCAGATATCCTTACTAGGATTGTCTTAATAAAAAAATTATCAACATATTGATATCTTGTGCTCAATAATCAGACTTTAACACCATTTTATGAGATGCCTGATCAAGCTGCTGCTTCATTTCTTACTGCATAATTTTGACAGAACCATTTGGAAAATCAATGCCTCAGAGCTGTGTTTGGATTTACTGCTGAATCCAATTACAGTGTATTAACATAAAGAGCATCAAAGAGAAATTTATTGATGGGGCTTGCTTAGTGAGCATGTAACTGTTAACTCTAAATATTGGAATGGCATAATTTCTCCACCATAAAAAGAAAAAAGAGGAAGGAGAAACAAACTCTATAATCTAGTACAACAAAAGGCTTGCTTACTTTCAGATATAAACAAAGACTTCAGGAGCACTGTACTATATAGAAGTCTACTCTTACCTGACAAAATTCCCAAACAGAAGCACAAGCCTTAAAAATGTTATAATTATTGTTTTTATTGTTACTGTTATTGATTTTAACTAAATAAGAGATATCAACTAAATGTTAGTATTTATACCACTGAAAAAGTTACTTTTTTATATTTATGGATTCAAGAACACTTGAAGCAGTGTAATTTTCCTGCCCAAAATCTGAAATGAGATTATATGCCTCTGCCTCAAACAGCCATCAACCTAACTGCTATTTCAAATTAAAAATTAGATTATAAGAATCACTAATATTTTACGTTAAGAAATTGGGATGCTGAATTTCTTTTCATGTACCTTTGAGGTGCTTCAGCAGTCTGTTCTATGCTATCTTTGATTCTGTAAATTATAGAATCATAGAATCCATCTTTACAAATGACAGGTGGTCACATTTTCATAAAGATATACAGTGAGAAACCTTATAGAGCTTCCATATCAGCATTAGAGTGAATGAAGGATCTTGCACAAGTAGATGCTAGAATAACCCAAGACTTTACAGAATAGGAGCAAAATAAAAAAAAAAAAAACAAAGGCAAAACTTAAATTCTACAATAATTTTTTCATCTCTTCTAGCACCTGTATGGGATACCTTTTTGGATGAGTCTCATACTAAGGATTTTCCTTTTTTTAAAAAAAAAAAAATCTTATAAGAAGAAGAAATATATTGGGGAGGTGTTTGTTTTTTTGTTTTTTTTTTGTTTTTTTATTTGCAATAGTCTGTAAAGAATTCTACACACTAATATATATCTTTTAAGTTATATTATAATTTAAAAGAAAAATTTCAAAGATATAAATTGATTTTAAAACGCAACAAACAATAAATTCTTATGGCTTGTATAGTTCATACTTTAAAAAAACACATTAATTTGGTATGTTATCAGATGAATAGGGTTTAGTAAATCTTTTGATGACTAGATCCTTTCTTAGTTCTACTCAAACATGTGTCTGTTTCAAGGTTAAAGCTTTTGCATTTCATTTTAACTTATTTTTTCAGTTTAGTTTTAATTTTGGCATTGCTATTCTGGTCATCAGCTGTTGTATATATTACTTTGGATCTTTGTTGACAATTCCTTGTAGTTTCAGATACTTTAGATGGAGATGTGAAATAAATTTTAGCTCCAAAAATCCTTTCAAACTTCCTGAAAAATCTAAAATCATATAATTATCTCACCTGATAAGCAGAACATAATAGGGCTTTGAAAACAACTAATAGTAACTCAGGCTGTGATTACACACATGTAAAGATAGACATGAAACTGGATGGAATTATCTGTAGCCTTGTAAGCAAAATTCTTTTCCTTAAGAGTCACTTTTTGACTACAAAACTGTAGTACTTTTCAGAGTATTATCATTATCCAGTGTTAGAGTTATGAAACCCCTGCTGTAGTACAGCACATATCTCAGAGTAATTTTCCACTTTAAAGCTTCCAGTCTAAAGGTTTACATTTGCAAAAAATTAATAATTTTCCTAGGTTAACATATTTTACTGATTTTTTTAATTTATGCTAGCAATATTTGCCTATTTTTTAGTTACCAAGGAATACCTGAATTCAGACATTGCTTGCCCAGTCTGTGCTTATGGCTATTAAAACACAAAACTAACCCCTCACTTCTGTGCAAATGTTTTAACTTGCTACATATTGTTTCTCCCAGGGGATTGTATTGATTAAGGGAAAGAAGACAGATGTTCAAGTCAGAAATAGAATAGCCTTCTAAATTAAAATAATATGTCACTGCTGATGGTACATATTCACTTCTTTAGCAAAATCAACATTTAGACAATTTGAGCAAATCACTTAAATGGCAGTAACTTTAAAATGTTCTAAATACCTTAAACACAAATAATTGAACTCCTCAAATGTACTTTTTACCTTGTGTAGGAATTTGCATCCTCATCCATAACAAAAAAAATCGGTTGAGATTTATCAACTTCAAGCAATGTCCACTAGCCAGTATTTATTAAATCTGCACTACAAAACAATTGCACAAGCCAAACAGCTTCTCATTACTTCCTTTGCAGTTTCACATAACAATAACTAGTCAGTGCACATATCAGATCAAAAACATTTATCCTCTCATTAGTTCCACCAAACATAAGCAGAAGTCTTGGTGTTGATGTCAGCAAATACTAATACTCTAGTGGGACATAGTGGTGAATGAGACCTTAACATTCATCTAAATCTAAAATAAATATATTTAATACTTGCTTTTCCTTCAGCAGTTTAAGCTGTACAGGCCAACCATAAACTCCACAAAGCAGAAATAATCAGATACCACGTGGATCTGGATCAAACCTTACTATACCACCATCCTCTGTCCAAAACATAATAAGGGGTTATAGCTGAGATATTGCTGTGTACAAGGACTCCAGTTTCAAAAACATTTCTGGGTGACCTAATATTTGTTTTCCTTAGTAATTCAATAAACCTTATGTTTAACAGTGATAGTTTTGAAATCAAACACCACAGGAGTGTTTTTATGAACAACTTCAGTTCAGTCAAAGCTGTTAACTGGAAAAATCTCAACATTCTCTGAAAGATTTTTTTTTTTCTTTAATTTGCTGAAACTATGAATTGAACCACTGTAATTTAGTTTGAATCATATGCAAGATCTGATGCATTGTAAAATGAAATAGTTAAAAGATATTCTGAAAACAATGGCCAATGAAGAGCATTCTAACAAAAAAAAAAAAAAAAAAGACCCAAATGGTTAACTGTTTATGGTATCCTCAGTTCTAGAAACCTGGTTTACTTTATTGAATGCCACAAGACTTTGTGTGTAATACTCTATTTTTTTTTACATATTCATTTATTTATTTTTGTGTTTCTTATTTATTAAGAAACAAAAAGCTTGATTGTTTCTTGAACAGCAAAAGCTGTACATTTAGAGGAATCCTGGCTTGTGGAAAAACTGTATTGATATCTCACATGAACACATACTCAAACAGACCTGATTAGTGATACATTAAACCAAATAAACTGACAGTTATATAAAACACGCCAATAATATATTAACTTATTAATCTAAGAATTTTACTCCTACTCTCTGCCTGTATAGAATCCAGAGGTCCTTGGTTACTCTTCCAATTGGCTCCAAGATTCTTTTGACACACGTATTATTAGGAACTCTAGCTACGTATAAATAAAGTTTTAATCTGTGAAATTTATATGTCAAAACTCCCTGAGTATCTTACTCATCTATTTCAATTCTTTTTGGTACTGTTGTCTTGGTATGTTTTCTTCAACTTCATGGCAAAGCTTTGGAAAGGGAATATTATAAATTCTTCAGGATATATGTAGGTAGGTCAAAGACCAAAGCTCTGAGCTTACAAAGTGCCATGATCAGTTTGCTACCCAAGGTTTGTTTATGTCTCGGTCTGTTTTTAAAAAGAGGAATTAGAATTGTGCATCAAACTACTGGCATTACTGTAGAAGGATCTGGTGAACATTTTAGTATACTATTTAGTTGCACTGCAATTGTTATTCGACTGTCATTCTTCACCTAATACTGCTGAACAAACCATTGACACAGTTCCAAATTTGAGCTTTGATGATGGAGACAGCCCATGGGGAAGGGGTGGGCAAGGAGGAGCATAGAATGCAATTGAAAAGCAAGGCAGATGGTGCAAGTAAAAAAGTTCTAACCAGTCTTTCTTTGTAAAGTCTTAATTCTCAATGCCTTTCTCAAGGACACAGGAAGGTGTATTACAGCTAATTTTCAGGGGTATGCTAGCAATTTAAAGCTCCACAGATGCTTTGTTTTCACATGACTTGAGTAATTTTTTAATAGGTTTTTGAAGTGACACATAAATACTGGAAAGAATGAGCTAGCAACTATCCAAGAGGAAGTGGGAAGCAGAGGAATGGGAAGCACTGCTTATGAATGGGAAGCAGAAGCAAAGCAAGTCACTGCGAAAGCAGATTAGGTTAGCATACTCCAGTTGTAAAGTAAACTAAGGAGCTTTGCAGACTTTTGTCAGGTCTGGCAAAAAACAGAAAGTTGAAATCCATCATCATGATCATGACTCAAGTCCTTAAATACTGGGCTGGCCATAAATAGCTCTACTGGTAAGAGAATGATTATGGGGAGTCCTTCCTTGAATATGTTTATATTATGTCCTGGGTTTAGCAGTAGCAGTCATTTTTCTCCTTCTTGGTAGCTGGTGCAGTGCTGTGTTTTGACTTTCAGTTGGGAACAGAGCTGATAAAAATGATGTTTTGGTTTGGCCAAGGACTTTGTGAGCCTCATGCTCTGCCAGAGAGGAGGGGAGGCCGGGAGGAAGCAGAGACAGGACACCTGACCCAAACTGACCAAAGAAGTATTCCATACCACAGCACATCATGCGCAGGAGGGAACCGGGAGAGTTCCCCAGAAGGACTAGGGGACTGCAGGGTTGGAGGAGGTATTGGTCGGTGCTTGGTCGGGCTGGGGGGGGTACGAGTTATCTGTCGGCTGGTGGTGAGGTGTTGTATTATCTTCCCTTGTTATTTCCTTTATCATTACTATTATTGATAGTAGCAGTAGTGATGTGTGTTATACCTTAGTTACTAAACTGTTCTTATCTCAACCCGGGGGAGTTGCATTCTTTTTGATTCTCCTGTCTGTCCCTCCAGGAGTAGGGGGAGGGCAAGAAGGGGGAGAGTGAGTGAAAAGCTGTCTGGCTGGGGTTAAACCACGACATATACATTCCTCTTTCAATGCTTCAGTAAATGAAAAAGCCTGGCAAGACAGTATGCATACTGCAAGCTAACTGTGAAGCAGGTAGAAATTACTGGAAAGTGACAACAAATTATACAACATAAACTTTTTATCAGGTAAAATAAGTTTTCTATTTAAATGTCAAATTTTAAAATATTTTTTATTTTTCAAAACTATAGCAGACAGATCAAAATGAGAGTTCTGTGATAAAATCCATACATAGGAAATAGAAAAGATGTATTTGGACAGACCTTCATGAATGTTAAACTTTCTGCGTATAAAAAAGGAGCTAATTCAAGATTTTGATGGTTTTGTTCTATGTTTTTATTATCGATTTAGATTTACATTAGATTTTTGTTCTTTCTTATTATATCCTACCTGCATAGATGTCCACAGAGAATGTGTAAAGGCATGAACAAGCGCACAACAGCATATGCCCTCTGTATTAAATCACCACTGTCTCATTAGATGAGACCTGCACAAGCAAAATAACAGAACTTGCAAGAAGAACTAAGAATGTAAGTGATGTACATTTTTTATTAGTCCAAATTTGTATATCTTCTAACTCAAATCTTTTTGGCCACACTGACCATGAGATTCAGAAAACAAGAAAGTACATAACAGTCGACAATTAAGAAGGGGAGCAGAGTTGAACAAGAGGGCATCACTGTCTATCCTGTTTTGGTTCTTTGTTCTGTTTGGTTTAGATATTTAACATGAAATGTTACATGGTTCCTGGCGGTTCTCACTGATGATAGAGAATTAGGGTAAAAAGAGAAATGCTGTCTGAGGACAGGTTAATAAACTGCAATTTTCCCAATGCTGCCACCCAATTAATGCTATTTTAATATAATCTCAGCCTTGGATTGAATCTCTTATTGTCAGATAGTCATGTAAAATCACGTTATCTACAAGATACATAGATTTCACATTAAAACCATATTAATACATCTAGAATATAGGATAAACTTAGAATATAGGATATCCACTGAATTTTTATTCTGTATGTTTTGTAACAGGAAAAAAAAATTTGATAAAGAGAGAGTTTTTAACTGAATATCCTCAAACTGATTTGGAGTTCTTTTTTTTTTTTGGTTTCTTTTATTTTCATATATTCTCATAACTTTGCCTTTCTGAGTTATTTTGTTTGGACAACTTTTACTGTGAACAAAAAGGCTTTACAGCTAGGACATATGCTACTTTAAAGACCAAAAAAAAATATTTTTTGACAAACATATACAATAAATAGTGATGATTCACAGGCTAAGTGTTAATATGCTCACCACCTGTGGTAGGACACCTAATAAGTCTTTGTTGGCAAGGTACTGATTCAGACAGATGAATAAGGTTGGCTGCCCCTAATTTTTGAACTGCAGTGCTTCTTTTACTTCTGCTGAGTTGCTATTTTCCAGTTCCCTGGTGGTTTTTTTCTTAGGATTTTATACCTTTTCATATCAGTGTTTTCCCTCCTGAATCCTTGAGCTGCCAACTACCCAGTCTCAACAGTCTCTGAAATTTTACCTTTCTTACCTTGAGTGGCTGCAGTTTATGTACTTTCTCATGGCTCCACCTGACAACTTAGAAGTTTTCTCAGAAATCTAAGCCAAGGCTGCTTAGGTTGCTCAAAACCAGACCTTGTACCACACCCATCTGAACCCCTGGGAGGAGGGTTACATGCGGGTTACATTTGTACTGGTTTAACCTGGTCAGGAACCATCCCAAACTCCTCTAAGACAACCAACTCTATTATTAAAATGCTGCTACACTTCATAGCACAGTTTTGTCAGGGCCAGCTAGCACTCCCCAGATAGTGCCTGGGAATGCTTTGAAGGGTTAATATTGCACAAATACTTTTGATGTGGTCTCCCAGTAATGGGACGTGAGAGAGTTTAATAAGACAGGCTCCAAAGCCAGAGAGTAAATATGGGCATGCTTAATTTATTAATGCAGATTTAGCTTATCATTTCACCAATCTGTCGTCAGCAGCTATATAAACGAGGAAAGGGGCATCCAACTTAAAAACTGGAATTAATAAATTATCCTTATCGCTTATCCTACAGTGAATATGTATGTTATAGCAAGGCACATTGGGATATAGGGGTAGTGATAATATCTAGCTGTCCAAAATCAACAATCTCATTATAATTCAATAGCAAAATCCACAAAGCTATAAGAAAACCTCAGTCTGCCAAATGAGGACAAGTTTATTTTAAACCACATACATTTTTTTTTTGCTGAAGAGATATACACGAACACGCATGCATGCTCACATGAAACTGAGTATGTTCTGGTGATGGCTGCTAACACATTCCTCCCAAAATAATTTCAAAGAATTAACATAATGAACGTATAAATTAAAGCAGAAACATGTTACATTTTTCATTACCCTACAAGCTGAAAGCAGCCTGGCTGATTTGCTTTGAACTTTCAAAATATTAATCTTTTGTAGTTTCGAACTAGGCAAAAGAATTTGCAGGCCAGACAGAATAGGTTCTGTTTGTTCTCTAAATAATAACAAAGGTGCTGAAAAGTAGGCCAACAATTGGAATACTGGTTGCATCCTTAACTAGTCCCATTCTTTGAAGTTCTGCAGACTCATTTCATAGTCTGTAGAAACATGAAACATTTAAGGTCTTACATAGGTTTGCTGAACATTGACACAAAGTGAAATTGGACCATTCCTCTCAAATTTCAATGTGTTTTACCCCACCAGAATACTCTGCATAGTTTCTGTGCAGGAACAGAATTTCATGTTTCCTTTCCTTGTACAAATTTTATTCTATTACTGGGAAAAAAGTATCAACAGGGGATGGAATATCATTCTTAATGGGTTAATGAATGTTCTCCTTGGTTTAGGTGTTTCAGTGAGCTTCCCAAAATGTGTGTTTTCCATTATACGCATACTTCTTTTCTTTCAAGATAAAGAAGAAGCTACAGGAGAACATTCGCACACCTAATGTTATAGCTGGATAAAACCTTTTGGGCTTCCGGGCCCCAGACTCTCAAGGGAGGAAAGCTGGTTTAGGCCAATATGTTACTCCATATTTCTCAATCCTGGAGGAAAATGTTACCCCTTCTAAAGTCTTATAGCTTTCACAGAGGCATCTTGTCTTCCTATTTGGAACCTATATGGTTGTGGCATTACTTATTTCTATTCAACTTGCCTGTGTTAACATTGCAGAAAAGGAAAAGGGGAAAAGGAAAAGAAATTAAAAGGAAAAACAGAAGGAAAAAAGAAAAGGCAAAGGAAATGCAAAAGGAAAAGGAAAAGAAATTAAAGGTCTTTTTTTGTAACTATTCCATGTTTACTTGATAATATATATCACACTGCAGATTACAGAGAAGGGAACAGAAGTAAATTAAAGCCAAACAGTAGAAACTCCATATGCTACAGACTGTTGAACACCTGCTTGTCTCCAACACGCTGGAATCTAATAAGAGGGTAATGTTAAGGCTGGGGAGGGGGTGGAGCTGGTGATGTATTTTAATCTAAAGATAATAGGTATAACCACAAAGCATATTTCATAAACATTTCATTTATAAGGGTAGAACTGGCTCATCATCCTATTATGAGACAGAAGAGCAGAAATGTTGAAGTGCACAGGTCTATGATGTCTGGTTGTTTATTATTGTTATTGGTCTTATTGATGCTATTGTTGTTGTTTTGTGCATTTCCTTATTTTGGTTCCAGGCAGTTTTTCCACTGGTGTCTTTATTGTGCTTTTGTACATAGCAATCAATGATCTTGCTTCCTCATCTACCCCTACAGGAGAGCTATGTTCTTTCACTCCATCTGCTGTCATCCTCTCTCAGGTAATAAATGAGAAGGATGATGAGCACACTGCTTGCCTCCCTCAGGTGCTGTGACTCATGCTCCTGGAAGTGCTTTGCTTGAGGGATCCTGGCTGCTGGTACTTTCGTCCTTCTGTCTCTTGCATCAATGAATAGCCAAAAGCAGACCATAGGACCATAACTGCTAACCATCTGCTTTCTCTGCAGACTAGAAAAAGCATACACACACACAAAAAAAAAGAACAAAAAAAAAAAAAAAAAAGGAAAGATTCACTCTGATTGTGTCTTGATTTATTAAAATTGCTATAGTCTGATTATACACAAAGAAAGGGGAACAGGGGAGAAATAGAGTACACGACATAGTTATTATCTACCACTGCAATTTTCTAACCATGAAAGAATCAGAAAATAGAAAGAAGAATCAAGTAATCCAAGCCAATTCACTGTGAGTTTTGCAAACAGGTAGTCTCTGTCAATTAGTCTGATCATTGCCATATTATTAGCAGTATTTGACAAACACATGTGCATGCATCTTTAAAAAGGTACAGAAGGTACCTATGAAATATATTAGCAGAGAATTTTGGTTTTTCGTCATGTACAATTCACATCAAGAAATTTTTACAAAATAATGAACAATACAGACACATTAGAAAGTGAACATTTGCTCACGATGTGTCAATGTATCAATGTATCAATGGAATACGCATCGCTGGCTAACCTTCATGAGGGGCAATGCATATTTTTTGGTTGATAGCTCAGCCTCAGCTGAACCACTCATTTAGCTATACTGCTAAATAAAACTGGCCAAAGAACTTTCTCTGCACTTGATGAATAGAAACAAGTAATGCCACAACAATATAGGTTCCAAATAGGAAGACAAGATGCCTCTGTGGAAGCTATAAGACAATTTCAGAATGTTAAAATTCACCTGACTGCAACAACAACAAAAAAACAACCAACCAACCAACCAAAAAAAAAAAAATAAGGACCAAACAAGATTGGTAAATTTAACAGTTTTTGATTGAGATTTATTAATAAGAAATTTAAAGGTAAATTTCAAGTACATTTTTCTAAAAACATGAAGTGTCTGTAGATACGTTTCTCTAATTTTATAAGTTTTGTCAAAGGAAAGAAGATGAATCAACACATGGAAGTGACTGTCGAAAAACAGAATGAGAACTAATTTCACCTTCAGTGCTGTGCAATATACACTTTTATGCACAGAGGAACAAAACTAAACCCTTTCAAGAAGACTGGGTTTTGGGTTGTTTGGTAATTTTTTTTTTGTTTCCTTGTTTTCAGGGGTTTTGTTTGTTTGTTTTTGTTGGTTTTTTTTGTTTGCTTATTTATTCTTTGTACTATTATACGTGATTACCCTTAACAAGCATTATTTGTCTGTCTCCAGGTGACCTCACAGTAAAAGCTGCTGCTTACACGGGTGAGATCACAAACAGGTGTCCAGGAAAGTTTCAAAGATCTTATTATTAGCAGATCTCAGGCCAAAGAAAGCTCATATGTGTGATGTGCCCTTGTGTTTCAAAATAAACTGCCTAGGTGTTTGAAAAGTGGCACTAATTGAGTGATTACTGGGTACTTAAGAAAGATCAGAGGAAGATATTGCTGGATGAACATTTACAAAATTCTTTCTTTATCTCAAATTCTATTGGGATAAAAGTGTTGATCTGCACCTGTGGGCTTTGCAGGGGCATCAGTTCACTGCTCCGTGGGAGTCCCTCCTTGAGACAGTTATAATGACATAAGGCAAAACATCAAAATGTTGTGTCTCTCATCAGCAAGAAAAAAAGTGAACTGTTTTTTTTCCAATTTCTGGTTTCATTGACTATATGAAGATGAAAACAAGTATGTTCAAAAATGCCTAATGGAACAAAACAATGGTGGTTTGCAGATTTGTTATCACATCATTATGTAATAATACTTGAAATAAAGCTGATTCTATCTCCCATTCTTTTGGGAAAATACTGAAAGTTAAGGTGTCTGGTTTTGTTAAAAATGACAAAAGGAACATGTAAAATATACTACAGTGGAATGACCAATTTAACTGAACATGGTTGCTTGTTTTAATATAGAGATCTGAAAATGAGTATTGGTGCTGTGTAACCAAACAGATTTTGCAATATTCTACACTTCAGAAGTTTCATTACTCTTCATTCTGTTTTGCATTTTCCAAATGACAAATAACGGTTTTGGAGCATTGAAATACTTTTTCAAAGACTTCAGTTTTGACTGATTTGTACTACCCAATGAATTTATTCATGTGCATAGACAGATATACTGACGTACAAAACGTTCAGACACCATTCCACATGTTGTTCTAGCAATGGACAGAGGAGAGAACAAACTGGAAAACAAAGAAATTGCAAAAGTAAGCATGATCGTATCAAACGTTAAAATTTTCACAGCATTACAATACTTGGCAATAAAGGCACAATCTTGAGAAAACTGCAGCTTGCACAGAATATATCTATATGTTGAAATGAGACAGTTTACAATGAATTTGTCAAGTGTTTAATTTATTCATAAATTTACCAATTTATAAAGCCTAAGACCATAAATTATTAAATCATCCAGTTTGACCAGTATTCAGAAGCTATTATATTTTGCTTCACTAATTCTATATTGAAAACAGTAATTTTTTGTTCCTCTGAAATGTATTTTCTAGAACAGTAGCTTGCTCGTATCTGAAGTCATCAAGATATTTTAAATATCTTTATATTATCATGAGTGTTCTTATTTGTGTTTCAATTCATTTTTCTTTTCTTTTTTAATTTATCCATTTTATGTCTTCAGCCATCTTGGTTTTTTTTATTCTAATAGGATATTGCTTATCTTCTTATTCTTCAGTGTTTTCACTGCTTATGAAATATTTCATCAAAAGTCAGTGTCTAGAATAAAAACATACACCTGCACAAGTCTATATCAGGGCATGAACCTGACCACTTCCATGTGGTTGTCCATTCTGTTGCTGGAAAGCTTTCAACTGAGGACAACTAATATTCCCTGATACAGTGCCTGAATATAGCCCAAGAATAAAAAGCAACACCACAGGATCATTTCTAATTCTCAGTTTGCATGCAACATCCCTGTTCCAGAAGGGAAATAGAGTGTAATTGTATGAATCATTCCTTGCTATGTGATATGGATTATCAATAACCTCCTTGTGCAGTAAAATACATTTCCGTGCTTATGATGTGAGTTTGTAAAAATGATGAGGAAAGATTTGAATTGGGTTAAAAGAAGTTAGGTAAGCGAACTTGAAGATGTTTTTATCAAAATTAAAGAATCATATTTTCTGCTTGAGTTACACTCATCCTTAACTAGATATCCTGGTACTAATTTTTCCTGTTTGAAATATGATTTTCAAGGATATCTGCAAAATATAGGATGTAAGTGTTGCTGTTGTGGTCCACCAGAGTTAAAAAAATTGTGTTTTTACCTATGTTTACAATATTTTCACACACATCTTTACAATTCTAAACCATAAAATTAATGACAGCTTTCAGACTTCACAAAAGGACATATCTGTATACTTTAATTTCAGGTTAAATATTTTGCAAATCTTTAATGAGAATTTCACCTCTTTAATGTTAAACCAGGGATAGGAGTTAGAGGTAAATTTAAAGGGCAAAGGTTTGCTAAGGCCAAGTGACCTTTTCTTGTCCAAGAATTTTAAATGGTATTACAAAATACATATCTTGTTTATATAATTTCAGCAAAAGACACACTGAGAGACCTGCCAAACTTACAACATTTCCATGAGGATACCTGATGGGTTTGAAAGATAAATGACACCCGGTATAACCACAAAATATACAGCCCCTACTACAAAAAATATTTTTCTTCATTTTGAGACCTTAAAATGTCCAGATTTAAGTTTCCTCTTGTTATGGTTTAAGCCCAGCTGGTAACCCAGAACCACACAGCTGCTCGTTCACTCCCCATTTTCTTCCTCCCCAACTCCAGGAGGGATCAGGAGGAGAACTGAAAGAATGTAACTCCCCTGGGTTGGGATAAGAACAGTCCAAAAACTAAGGTATAACACAAAACTAAGTAGTAGTTTTGTGTTACCATGTGCTACCACCAATAATAGCAATTGCTCACAACCCATAAACTGATATGGAGCCCAACCCAAGCAGCCATGCCTTCTGGGCAACTCCCACAAGTTCATATACTGAGCATGACGTGCTGTGATATGGAATACCTGTTGGTCTAGTTTGGGTCAAGTATCCTCTCTGTGCTTCCTTCTGGCTTCCTGTGCCCCTCCTCACTGGCAGAGCATGAGAGACTGAAAAGTCCTTGATCACAGTAAACATTACTTAGCAACAACTAAAAACATCGGTGTGCTAACAGCGTTGTTCTCAGGCTAAAGTAAAAAACACAGCACTGCACCAGCTACTAAGAAAGAGAAAAATGACTGCTACTGTTGAATTCAGGACACCTCTTACAAATATGTTAACATGATTGACAGTATGGAAAATATCCCTTAAGATTTTTTAATGAATTTGCCACTGAACTCCAAAATTAAATGAACTCCTACTGTTTACTGTTTATGACCTGTCAAGATTATAGCTAACTTATTTGAAATAAATATCTATTTACATATAAAATGCAAAATGCAGAAAAAAAATTACCCACTAGTAGATATTTTTTAAATGGATGCATTTTTTTCAAAATATTGATTCACCTTTCATGTTGTTTTTTAGCAAACATTAAGGGCACAACATACTGATATAACTTTGTACAATCAGCTCTTTATAAATTGTTCTCATAAATGTTTATAAAGGAAAAAATATCACAGATTGTTGATTTTTTTTTTAACATTGTTTTCTTTGGTAAAAAAAATAGGTAAGTCAGTCTGCTACCATTTTAGTAGCAAGTTTTTAAATATTAAACATTCTTTGGAGTAATTTCTTCTATTAAATTTTAAAAAGTATTTACAAAATGGTTCTATTTTTTCCATGAGAAAAACAACACTCAATATTGAGGTTTGATATGGTTAAGATATATAAAAGCAATATACCTCTGAAGTTTATTACAGTGATCAAGGAAAGCAGAATATGAACACTCAGTCTGAAGTTTCTGTTTCTAACTCTGTGAACTGTAATGATTGGGAAATTATTATTGGGTCATATATTGGACAAACTCTTCCAGATCCAAATTTAAAAGTGTCTTCATAAATGCTTTAGATTATTAAGAGATCTAGGAAATGGAACTTTTGAGACTGTGAAAAAGAAGTTACAATGCCTCAAGTTTGACAACAATTATATATCTACTCATGCCCAGTATGTAACTATAGACACAAATGACCTCACCTTAAAAGCTGAAATTTAATTTAATCTTCAAATATAATATTTCATTTACTATCCTATAGTTTTGGATCTAAGTCAGTATCATTTGTAGGAATACATTGCTATTTCATCATCCCCTCAAAAGCTGATTTAATATTACAAATTAGTTGATCTTACCCTGATGAAATTAATACAATTTTCCTGTTTCAAAATCTGCTCATCAAAAGAGAAATGAGTCCTAAAGAGCAGTAAAAGCTTTGGCTTGCTGAGTGGTAAGTACTAGTATTTTGTCCTTAAAAAAAAAAATTTACAGTAGCTAATTAATTGGTGGACATGATCTAAAAACTGGGTAGTTTCAAAATGCAAATTGAAGTACTGATGGATAGCAAAGGAGAATAGAGCATGCTCGTACTCCATTATCTAAAGAGACAAGTAGGCAGCACATGCTTGATTTCATATGAGAGAATGACCTTGCTTAATGACTTTCTTTGTTCTCCTCCACCTTTTTTTTTTCTTATATGCAGAAGAGATGAATATGGGATGATAAATACCATTTCATGATACATGAGTATCATCTTTATCCTTCCTTGTAGTCTTAATGCTTGTCCATTTCTTCATTTTTTATATCCTTCATGTCCCTACCCATCTCTCTTTCTTCTCCGTGTGGGATCTTGGTAATGAAAAATGTCCAAAAAGTCATAGTCAATAAGGTAAAATACCAGTCGAAAGACTATTTGGGCATAAGTGTCCAATATAGTGGACACTTTATGTAGTCAATAAAGTTATTTTTCCTGGACTCAGAAGAGCCGTTATATCAGTTGAAAACAATACTGTAGAAATCATTAAGATGGCTTGACAAACAATTTTGTTAGGAAAAAAAAATGGCTTGAAGAGATGGATTCAGCAATGTTATCTGGATTAGACAGTATTAATATGTGAGGAAATTTACAAGAATAGCACAGAGATTCTAAGAGCACCTAATGAACATGTCCAACTACTTGTCTTTAGGGTAGCTCACTGTGTAAGTGCCCCTATAGAATAGCACATCATGTAGCTTTTATATTATTTTGCTTTCTAGTATATGTCTGCCAGGGTCCTGAAGGCACTACCAGTCCTTAGAGGGCCAGCCTCTAGTCTTGTGTTTTGGATGAGCATTTGACTTATGTTGCCTGTAGCTAGCCTGACTCCAGTTTCCTTTTGCTTCAGACTGGACACTCTGGCTCCTGAGTTGTTCCCCTTGGAGCAGCCCTACACTTGCTGCTTCCTGGCAAGACCTGTCTCAACATCACCACTTTACTACAGTATTTAGATGGTGATTAAAAATCTACATTTGAACGCAACCTAGTTTTAACCAAACTTTAATCAAAACATGGCTGAATTGAATTTCTTATGAGCCTTAAGTTGCTTTGGTGAAAGTTAAAGGCTTTTTGTGTAGACTTTGTTCTAGTTTCATAGTTTTTTTTCTAAATTATGGGTAGGGGTTTTTTTTCATTAATTTCAAATTTAATCAGGTAATTTTATCTTTAAGGTGTGGAGATTATATATGAAAATTTTGGTTTGACAATTCCAGCATGGTGCACTTAGGGTTACAGACGTCTTTGTTCTATTACTATAGGACATACGAGTTTCTATAACATGGTGTCCTGGGTTTAGCAGTAGCAGTCATTTTTCTCTTTCTTGGTAGCTGGTGCAGTGCTGTGTTTTGACTTCTGGGCTGGGAACAAAGCTGATAAAAATGATGTTTTGGTTTGGCCAAGGACTTTGTGAGCCTCATGCTCTGCCAGGGAGGAGGGAAGCTGGGAGGAGGCAAAGTCAGGGCACCTGACACAAACTGACCAAAGAAGTATTCCATACCACAGCATGTCATGCCCAGGAGGTAACTGGGAGTTACCCAGAAGGGCTAGGTGGGCTGCAGGGCTGGAGGAGGTATCGGTCGATGCTTGGTCGGGCTGGGGGGGGCGAGTTATCGGTTGCCTGGTGATGAGGTGTTGTATTCTCTTCCCTTGTGATTTCCTTTATCATTACTATTATTGGTGGTAGCAGTACTAGTAGTGATCTGTGTTATACCTTAGTTATTAAACTGTTCTTATCTCAACCCGTGGGAGTTGCATTCTTTCTGATTCTCCTCTCATCCCTCTGGGAATAGGGGAAGGGCAGGAAGGGGTGGGGAGGGGGGGGGGAGTGAGTGAAAAGCTGTCTGTCTGGGGTTAAACCACGACAGTTCTTTTTGGCGCCCAACATGGGGCACCAGGGTTTGAGATAACGACAGATCTGACCAGATTGATAGTCACTCATCACAATGTTGGTTTATTGTCTCTCAGAGTTGTTCCTCTTGATCTCACAGCTTCAGAATGTTGTAACTAACTGAGAGCCAGTATTTGCTGTGTCAGTGTTTGTCAAGTGTGGGGCTTGGGCTACGGTTCCCGTCTCACTGTACTTTATAGCAATGACTTGTAATACGGGGGGGCTCCAGCAGCAGGGCAGGTCAGACGTGGCCGTGGACTGGTCCCTGGCTGTCTGGGTGCTCCTCACTGTCCTGACCCTCGCCCTCACCACCGTCTGTGTGAGGTCGCGGGGAGCTGAGGGGGAGCAGCCCCTGGAGCCAGCGGCTGCTGAAGCGGCCTGGGAGAGCGGCCCCGGGGACCAAGCGGGAGGGGGACCGGAGGCCGGCAGGGAGCGGCTGCAGGTGGAGGAGGTCGGGGTGGGTGAGGAGTGGAAGGAGGCGGCTGCCAAGCAGCGGGAGAAGGCGGCGGAGGAGCCAAGCCCCGCGGAGGAGCTGAGCCCCGCGGCCGAGCCCAGCCCTGCAACAGCCGAGAGCATTCCCCAGAAGCCGCCCGCCGAGCCCCAGGAGGGCGCAGGAGACCCCGCAGCATTTCCCAGCAAGGCAGAGGAGGAAGAGCTGGACTCAGGAAAAGAGAAGCTGGTGGTGGGAGAGCCGGCAAGCACAGCAGCTACACCAGCCCCTGTGACAAGTACAGCAGCATCGCTTGAAAGTTCTGAAGGTTTTGAATGGCCTTTGGGTACCCTTGGGACCTGCCTGCTGATTGTGATGGGGATCAGAATGTTGGCACACATACAGAGTGTGTTTTACCCACCACCATTTTGTCTGATCTCAAAAGTTAAGCAGAGTCGGGTTTGGGTGTTGTCTGGGGTTAGACGACGATATGGGAGGACCAAGAGGTTTCCCCCAAGGCTGGACAGTCATGAGCGGCAGGGCATGTGGGACAGTATGGGCAAGTATCTAGTCCACTGGGCCCCTCCAGTGCTTTGGAAGCATTGGAGATGGAAGGCAGCTGTATGGAGTCCCCAGCAACAAGCTGCAGAAACTGCTGAAGGGGACAGTGAATTATTTTGAGCCTGGTGGGCCCATGACCCTTAAGGCCATCAGAGCAGAGATGCAACATCAAGATGGACTCATGATCGAGGGGTGGATTTAGCAATGGACACTATTGCCCAGGTTATTCACAAGTGTGAACACTGCACACAGCCTCTCGTGCTCTGAAAGACTGTTACAAGAGATGGAGCCTGACATTATGGACCAGATGGACTCAGCAGCTTTATAGGGACTGGCCCATGCACTATGATGAGGGTGCACTTAGATAAGAGTGATGGTATATTGAAAATGTGGGATCTGAGCATGACGTGAATGGTATGGAATAAGGGGTGGGTAATGTCCTGGGTTTAGCAGTAGCAGTCATTTTTCTCTTTCTTGGTAGCTGGTGCAGTGCTGTGTTTTGACTTTTGGGCTGGGAACAAAGCTGATAAAAATGATGTTTTGGTTTGGCCAAGGACTTTGTGAGCCTCATGCTCTGCCAGGGAGGAGGGGAAGCTGGGAGGAAGCAGAGACAGGACACCTGACCCAAACTGACCAAAGAGGAATTCCATACCACAGCACGTCATGCCCAGGATGTAACTGGGAGTTACCCGGAAGGGCTAGGTGGACTGCAGGGTTGGAGGAGGTATCGGTCGATGCTTGGTCGGGCTGGGGGGAGCGAGTTATCAGTTGGCTGGTGATGAGGTGTTGTATTCTCTTCCCTTGTTATTTCCTTTATCATTACTATTATTGGTGGTAGCAGTAGTGATTTGTGTTATACCTTAGTTACTAAACTGTTTTTATCTCAACCCGTGGGAGCTGCATTCTTTATGATTCTCCTCTCCATCCCTCTGGGAATAGGGGGAGGGCAGGAAGGGGGGGGAGTGAGTGAAAAGCCGGGATCCATTAATACGAAATTGATGTGATTTCGTGTATCAGCAAAGGCTTTGCCTAAAGTGTGCAAGTCTATATACCCCGTGAAATTTGTAGTTGTTGAGTGGTTATGTAAGTAAAATCTCATTGTAGGTATTATTTGGAAATTACACTATTGTTTAAAAATACACCCCCTGTGATACAGTCAGCATGAGCAAATCTCACTATATCTTTCCTGATAAGGTTCTCTTTATGACTTCCTTAGTAAAAAAATGTCATCTTTTAAGGCAAGAATCATTGAAAATTATAGCAAATCTACCTAGGAAGAATTTGAGCTAATGGATTTTCAGGTAGCAGAACATTTTCTGTATAGCTTTACTTCCATGTAGGGGTTTTTTTTCTATGTAATATTTATAGCCACATAGCATTTGTGTGAAATTACATGGGATATGACAGATGGTAGTAAACACAAAGCAAATGTTCAAAACTCAATGGAATATATTCTACTTATTACGAGGCCATATAAATTCTCTCCAACATTATCAATTACCTGATGAAAAAAATAAATAGATTTTCTGGTTACTTTCTATGGAGATTTTTTTTTAAGAAAAATCCTTTGTTCTATTCAATATTCTTCAAACAAAATAAAGAAAATATGTTCCTTTTAACATAATGAAGTGATTCCTTTAGGGAATGCCAAGAGGTTTTTAATAGTATCACTAATGGAGGAGAGCTGATTCAATTGCTTTCTTATTAAATCAGACTGCTAGTCTCAGACTGAAAACTTTTCTGAAACTATAAGTTATTCTCTGTATAATAGCACAGCTACAGAATGCACATATTGCTCTCTCTGGTTTTGCAACTAATCCACCCTGTTCCACCAGTCCTTTCTAAAGTAAGAGAAAGAGCATTAGCCATATGGTGGTGAGGTTACACAGAAGTAAGGTGGGCAGAAACTATTTTATGATTTTATGAAATGGAAGGAACACAAAAAAAAAAAACCAGGAAGGAGGACATTGTCTCTTACCCTTTCCTTCATTGAAAGAGAAAAATCCCACAAGATTCCTGTAGGTTCCCATAATAATCCAAAAGGATTGCTCTCTGTTAAGAAGTGAGTCCCTGAGCAGGGTATATAGTGTGTCCTGAAAATATATTTTACAGGGTCTGGATATGTGTGTCTGGCCAGGTTTTCCTACTGATACAGGCTCTTTAATGATACTTTTTGACTTGTTTTCAGTGGAATCCAAATGGATTTAATTGTTTCTAGTACTAGATTTATTAGAAACTATTTACAGGTAATTTAGTGTGTATGAAACACTCTCATTTTTAGGACAGTATCTGTTAGGGTACTTGACCAAGACTAGCATAAGAAACGTATTTAAATTCATGTAATATTGACTAAAACATAAATGATGAAGACAGAGAATGCTTAGCCAGGAATCAGTGGGATATATATTATGTTCATTAGGCTAAGGATTTTCCTTTTAAAAAAATCAGAATCCTTGATTATAAAGAAACTTTTATTGCAAGGTCACCTAGCTTAGTATTCAACAGAGCTTTGTGGAGCTTCTTTAGGCAAAGTCATAGGAACCTATTTTCCAAGGGTTTAATTTCCTTGGAGCACAGAAACTCAGCATCCAATGACACCAAGATTCCTTCTGCTCTCCATGCTATTCTTTTTGGAGCTATATGTTAAAGCCCATGCTTCAATTCCCCCAAACAATGTCTCAAATTATAACTGCTAAGAATTCTTTTTTTTCAGCCTGAATGCAAGGGGGGGGGAGTAACAATTTCCTTTGTTTATGCAAAGCAGAATCAAACTGAATGGAGACCAGACATGAGACTGAGGCAGGAAACAATCACCTTTTTATAGCCTAGGTCGGTCAGGAATGTAAACACTGAAAGAAGATCAGCTAGTAAAATGGAAATATAGAGGTTTGACGATGCACACAGCTGCCCAGTTTTCATTTTTCCATTAGAGCCAAAGGCATTATGAAATACACTAGTATGTTAATTGGAATTTGAGAGTAATTGAAGGTGGAGGTTTTTTACTGTATTTTCTTTCATGTAAAATTATTTGTAAGTTTCAATCATTTATTTCCATATCAGGGCTTGAATTTTATTGACGCATAGCCAGTACAGAAATTACTTTCTTTGTTTCACATTGTGTTGAGTCTTCCCCTCTCACACTAAATGCTGCCATGTGTCCTGGGTTTAGCAGCAGCAGTCATTTTTTTCTCCTTCTTGGTAGCTGGTGCAGTGCTGTGTTTTGACTTTCGGGCTGGGAACAAAGCTGATAAAAATGATGTTTTGGTTTGGCCAAGGACTTTGTGAGTCTCATGCTCTGCCAGGGAGGAGGGGAAGCCGGGAGGAAGCAGAGACAGGACACCTGACCCAAACTGACCAAAGAGGTATTCCATACCACAGCACGTCATGCCGAGGGGGGAACTGGGAGGTACCCGGAAGGAGAGGGGGTCGGCCGGGTCGGACTGGTGGTTCGGCGCGTGGTATTGTACTCCTTTCCTTTGCTATTTTCTCTTATCATTGTTGTCGTTGGTGGTAGCGGTGGTGATTCGTATTGTACATTAGTTGCTAGACTGTTCTTATCTCAGCCCGTGGGAGTTGCATTCCTTCGATTCTCCTCCCCACCCCTCTGGGAGCGGGGAAAGGGGGCGGCAGCCCCTGGGGAAGGGGGGGGGCGGACTAACGTGGGCCTCGATTGCTTCCAGCCTGGCACCACTCACTGGGAGTAAGTGAACAAGCTGTTTGGTTGGGTTAAAACCACGACAGTTCTTTTTGGCGCCCAACGTGGGGGCGATACAGCAGAAGAAGTCTTTGAGAAAGGGAGGAAAATAATCCAAATCCTGCTGAAAGCCGGTTTTGCCATAAAACGAAGTAAGGTCAAGGGACCTGCACAGGAGAATTCAATTTCTGGGAATAAAATGGCAAGATGGGCGTAGACAGATCCCCACAGATGTAATCAACAAGATAACAGCAATGTCTCCACCAACTAATAAGAAAGAAACACAAGCTTTCTTGGGTGCAGTGGGGTTCTAGAGACTGCACATCCCAAATTACAGTTTGATTGTAAGCCCTCTCTATTATGTGACCCGTAAGAAGAATGATTTTAAATGGGGACCTGAGCAACAACAAGCCTTTGAGCAAATTAAACGCGAGATAGTTCATGCAGTGGCCCTTGGACCAGTTCGGACTGGGCCAGATGTAAAAAATGTATTGTACACTGCAGCTGGGGAGAATGGCCCTACCTGGAGCCTCTGGCAGAAAGCTCCAGGAGAGACTCGAGGTCGACCCCTTGGTTTTTGGAGTCGGGGATACAAAGGATCCGAGGCAAGCTATACCCCAACTGAGAAAGAGATACTGGCAGCCTATGAAGGGGTTCGAGCTGCTTCGGAAGTGATTGGCACCGAAGCACAGCTCCTCCTGGCACCCCGGTTGCCAGTGCTAGGCTGGATGTTCAAAGGCAGGGTCTCCTCTATGCATCATGCCACTGATGCTACGTGGAGTAAATGGGCTGCACCAATTACACAACGAGCTCGAATAGGAAATCCCAGTCGTCCAGGCATTCTAGAAGTCATCATGGACTGGCCACAGGGCAAAGATTTTGGAATGTCACCAGAGGAGGAGGTGATGCGTGCTGAAGAGGCCCCACCATATAATCAGCTGTCAGAAAGTGAAAAGTAATATGCCTTGTTTACTGATGGGTCCTGCCGTATTGTGGGAAAACATCGGAGATGGAAGGCAGCTGTATGGAATCCTCGACAACAAGTTGCAGAAACTGCTGAAGGAGAGGGTGAATCGAGTCAGTTTGCTGAGGTGAAAGCCATCCAGCTGGCCCTGGACATTGCTGAACGAGAAAAGTGGCCAGTACTTTATCTCTATACTGACTCATGGATGGTGGCAAATGCCCTGTGGGGGTGGTTGCAGCAATGGAAGCAGAGCAACTGGCAATGCAGAGGTAAACCTATCTGGGCTGCTGCACTGTGGAAAGATATTGCTGCCCGGGTGCAAAACCTGGTGGTGAAGGTACGTCATGTAGATGCCCATGTACCCAAGAGTCGGGCCACTGAGGAACACCAGAACAACCAACAAGTGGATAAAGCTGCTAAGATTGAAGTGGCTCAGATGGAGTTAGATTGGCAACATAAAAGTGAATTATTTTTGGCCCGGTGGGCCCATGACACTTCAGGCCATCAGGGCAGAGATGCAACATATAGATGGGCCCGTGATCGAGGGGTGGACTTAACAATGGACACTATTGCCCAGGTTATTCATGAGTGTGAAACATGTGCTGCCATTAAACAAGCCAAACGGTTAAAACCTCTTTGGTATGGAGGATGATGGTTGAAGTATAAATATGGGGAGGCCTGGCAGATTGATTATATCACACTACCACCAACCCGCCAAGGTAAGCTCCATGTGCTTACCATGGTGGAAGCAACCACTGGATGGCTGGAAACGTACGCTGTGCCCCACGCCACTGCCCGGAACACTATCCTGGGCCTTGAGAAACACATTTTGTGGCGACACAGCACCCCAGAGAGAATTGAGTCAGACAATGGGACTCATTTCCGGAATAACCTTATAGACACTTGGGCCAAAGAGCATGGCATTGAGTGGGTATATCACATCCCCTACCATGCACCAGCCTCTGGGAAAATCGAAAGGTACAATGGGGTGTTAAAAACTACACTGAGAGCAATGGGTGGGGGAACTTTCAAGCATTGGGATACACACTTACCAAAGGCCACCTGGTTGGTCAACACCAGAGGATCTGCCAACAGAGCTGGCCCAGCCCAAACGGAACTTTTACATATTGTAGAGGGGGACAAAGTTCCTGTGGTGCATATGAAGAATTTGCTGGGGAAGACAGTCTGGGTTATTCCTGTTTCAAGTAAAGGCAAACCCACTCGTGGGATTGCTTTTGCTCAGGGACCTGGATACACTTGGTGGGTAATGCGGGAGGATGGGGAAGTCCGATGTGTACCTCAAGGGGATTTAATTTTAGGGGAAAACAGCCAATGAACTTAATTGAATGTTGTTGCCTGCTGTGTAATACTTTAATAGCCCATCAACCAGATGTCTTCAGGCCACCAGCGACTAGCCCTGACTTCCCTTCAACCATCATCCCAACAGAGAACGAACTTTGACAGAACCAGACGAGTTCTACAGTAAGGGAATGATCAGCATCAGCAGGCAACCACCCAATACTGCACGCGGCCTCTCCTGTTCTGAAAGACTGTTACAAGAGATGGAGCCTGACATCATGGACCAGATGGACTCAGCAGCTTTATAGGGACTAGTCTTTGCACTAAGATAGAAGTGCACTGAGGTCGGAGTGATGGTATATTGAAAATGTAGGATCTGAGCATGACGTGAATGGTATGGAATAAGGGGTGGGTAATGTCCTGGGTTTAGCAGTGGCAGTCATTTTTCTCTTTCTTGGTAGCTGGTGCAGTGCTGTGTTTTGACTTTCGGGCTGGGAACAAAGCTGATAAAAATGATGTTTTGGTTTGGCCAAGGACTTTGTGAGTCTCATGCTCTGCCAGGGAGGAGGGGAGGCCGGGAGGAAGCAGAGACAGTACACCTGACCCAAACTGACCAAAGAGGTATTCCATACCACAGCACGTCATGCCCAGGGGGGGAACTGGGAGGTACCCGGAAGGAGAGGGGGTCGGCCAGGTTGGACTGGTGGTTCGGCACGTGGTATTGTACTCCTTTCCTTTGCTATTTTCTCTTATCGTTGTTGTTGGTGGTAGCGGTGGTGATTCGTATTGTACACTAGTTGCTAGACTGTTCTTATCTCAGCCCGTGGGAGTTGCGTTCCTTCGATTCTCCTCCCCACCCCTCTGGGAGTGGGGAAAGGGGGCGGCAGCCCCTGGGGAAGGGGCGGGGGGCGGACTAACGTGGGCCTCGATTGCTTCCAGCCTGGCACCACTCACTGGGAGTAAGTGAACAAGCTGTTTGGTTGGGTTAAACCACGACACCATGTTTGTGGACTTCTTGTATTTCAACCCTATATATAGATAAATTTCCAGTTCCTGTAATTGTTCCTGGTTTTTTTACTTTTTTTTTATTTTAATATTTTACTGTGGTAAATTAACATTTGTTTTATTTTGGCTATTTTTTCAAATGTTTTCAGGAAGAATTGTTAAGTTTTTCCAAATAAGTACTAAAAGAATTGTGTGCCTGTTCTTTATTGGGGGGGTACTTTTTCAAGCTTAATATTAAAATAAGGTTTTATGGTAAAATAACTTCTCCATTAATCCTCATAACAGAATGTGCTTGGGGGGGTTCTCCCTTCTTTTTCTATTTTAAATTACATTGGTTTTATACTTTCATTCTTTTCTTTCAGATTCTCTAATTTTTTTCCTTTCACAGCCATTTCAGTTAAGCCTACTTCTATCAGGTATGTACTATAATATATAATAGTATCACCAGACTTGAAGAATTCGTATAATTAATCTTTCTTTAGTGTGACATGAATAATATTTGGATGTGTGAAACTGTTGTATGCATCACTAGCATATACCACTGCAGAAATGATGAATTATATGAGTATTGAGAACAATCATCACAACAGAACTTTTAAATCTCATTGTATTTTCAATTACACAATTGTCTATATATTTTATTTTTTTTTAGGTCCATGAGTTTATCCACATGATTGGCAATTCAAATTAATTTAGAAAATGTTAGAGTCCTGTTTTCTAAAAAGACTTTTTGTAACATACATGACCTAAGGAGGTTTACTGTTGTTAAAAAAGTCTAGTAATGATTTCCTGTTAGAAATTTCCCAGATTGCCTTTTTTTTTCAGTATTGCATTACAACACAATTTACCCTTGAGATGTCATATCAAGCATAGAAAACATACTCAAAATTTAAAAAAAGATATTTTTAATATGAAATGCTTGAACAAAACAAACAAGGAAGAGCACAGTGAAAAAATATTCTGAGGATATAATTCTTTAACTTCACATAACCATGAGTGGCCCCAACACAAAGGGGCATGACAGGAAAAGGTTGTGATTCTTACTGAGGCAGCTTGGTAACCTATTGTCCTTGTTTCATCTGGGATAGATATTTTTCTTCCTAGTAGCTGGTGCAGTGCTGTGTTTTGTATATAGTCTGAGAACAATGATGATAACACACCAATTCTTTAGCTGTTGCTAAGTAGCGTTTACCCCAATCAATGACTTTTCAGTCTCTCATGCTTTGCCAGTGAGGAGGGGCACATGAAGCTGGGAGGAAGCAGAGACAGGACACCTGACCCAAACTATCCAAAAAGGCATTCCATACCACAGCATGTCATGCCCAGATTGCTCTGGTAGGGCTGGTTATTGGTCAGCAGGTGGTGAGAAATTGTACCATGCACCACTTGTGGTTTTTTGGGTTTTCTGCTTGTTTGTAGGTTTTCCTCTTCTGTTTGCAGTTTTTTCTTGTTTGTTTGTTTGTTTTCTTTTTAGTTTTATATCTCTTTCCTTGTTATTTTCCTTTTCAATATTATTAATATTGGTAGTATATTTTGCATAATTTTATTCATCAAACTCTTCTTAACCCATAGGGTTTACTTTTTTTTTTTTTTTCTCAGTTCTCTTCCCCATTCCACTGCAGGGGGAGTGAGACAGTGGCTATGTGGTACTTTGTTGCCAGCTGGGATTAAACCACCATACCAGTCCAAGTAGCAGAAGTGTTTTTGAGGTTTCTCTAAAGTCTAATGTGCTTCCAGATTATGTGCAGTCCTGTCCCCCTTTCCAAATATCTTACACTGAAGATGACCAACTGCAGATCAGTAACTACATTATCTGTTACTGAAGTCCTCAGGAAGCAATTTCAAAGATATGTTCCTCTATTTCAATGTCAAAGAAGCCATTCATTTTGACAAACTGGACATATACCCACTTTACCATATAGCAGGACATTACATATTGCTGACCTGTATTATTAAAACCAGCAAATAACATCATCATTCTTTGTTATTTGCTACACAGAGGTGAAAGAATAAAATGCTCTGTTTGGATGTACTCTTTTACTCAACATTCAATGAAAAACAAAAGATAAGAAACAGGAAAAACCTTACAAAAACCAGAAGATCTCTAACCTAAGCTAAATATATATTCTACAAAGAACAACATATTTCAACAGTTTGATACTTGTCAACAAGCTTAAATGGGAAAGATGATGATATAGTGATAGGCAGGACTCAATATAGTATTTGACAAAATTAAATAAAATTGCTTCCAAGGAGGTTTGGGATTACCTTGCTGTCACCTAAAACTATGACTTAAAACTGAAGAATACTTAGTAAAAAAAAAAAAAAAGGGCAATGATAATCATAAATGCATGTAGCTTTAAACTAGATTTGAAGAGGAAGAGGCATAAAACCAGAATTTCTAGAGATAAGTTTGAGGCACCACATCAGTGTTTGAGGAACAGTATGCTGTCAAGGTCTTTCAGTCTGCCAACTCAGCGAGGATAGGTGATGGAGATCCATGCAACAGCAAAGATGCAAGGGTTACTGATGTTTTAGAAACCATGATAGTATGATAATTTTGACTATTATTAGTCTAGAGCAACTAACAAGAAAATTATTAAAGTTTCTTCTAGATGCAAATTCTATGTTATAAAAATGTAATTAGAATAAACAGGAAGGACAAATTGACTTTTGAGTGAAGATTAAAAGAGCTAAGTTTAATAGTTAGGTGATGACAAAGTAGGTCATGATATTCTATAAATATTTGAAGGCTGTTAAAATGCATAAAGAGTGACTATTTCATGTGACACATAATAGAAGACCTAATAAAAAATAAAGGTATATTTTTAGTTAATACCTGTGAGTACTTGCCAATAGGGATAAACATGTCTGTGAAGACCTTTAAAGATAGATTTTTGCAGTAGGAAACAGTCTGACAGGCTGGTTTACAAATCTTTTCTATCTCTTTTACAATCCCCTCTAATTTTTGTTTTAATAAATAGGGTAATGTGTGAACACCCTTCTGAAGCCAGAGTCTGAGATCCCTGTATGCCAGTATTTGAAAACCTTTGGGAAGGTACTAGAAGGTATTGGTATTATGTCTGACACCATCCTAATGAATCTCTGTTAATTGAATCCTCATCTCCCTTTCCTGTTTTGCTCTCAGTATCCCAGAAGAATTCTGCAAGCTGTCAGCCAGATATCTGTATAATTCACTTGGGACTTGAAAGATATCTGATGGCTGAAGCAGTACAAATTCAAAAGGAATACTCATGCAAATCAGTAATTGTTTAATTCTCATCTGGGTAATGAAATAATGTACCTAGAAAGACTGACACAGCAGGTGAATAAAATCTGGGTCTTTGGCATATCCGTAGTGGAAATCATCAGTAAGAAATAATGTGTGAGGTAGCAAGCTCTTATTCATTTTATTCTGATTGTTCATTGACATATCTCAGTTCTCCTAGTTACGTTGGCAAGAGGATCCATTACAGCAATGAGAGCCATCCATAAAGAAAAAGGATTTTTTCAGATCCAAATTGTAATTCAGGGAAGAAATGAAAAATTGCAAAGAGCCTTGGTACTTCTCCAATATCAGAAAAACATGATATACACGGACTTGAGCTATTGTCTTCGCTGGGGAAAACATGGGTTTGTTCCACTGTAGCAGTTTCTAATTGTCAGCTTTTCTATATAAAGAAATTATTGCTAACCATATCTTCAAAAATGCTATAACAATGTATTCTGATAAATTTCTATCTTTTTTCTATGGTTTCTAAAATTCTATTATTCCTGATATTCAAATGCAGTCTATATTATCTCATTAATTTTAAGAAATATATTCACTGGAGTTTTATATGTATTATAAAATTTAAAAAAAAAGAAAAAACACAACTAAATTTTTAAAATATATTTTACTTAAAATTCTGCTTAAAACAAAGTTGTATATTTTATGTTCTGCTGGTTTTTACCCCTTCCCACAACTCTTTTGTTTGGTTGTTTGTTTTCACTATTTTCTTTTTGCTATGGATTCATATAAGACACCAGAGATTATAATAATTTTTCTTTAAACTGCAATTTGAAAAATTATCATAATCATTACCCTTCCTGAAGGAGCTCATGGTACTGTTGGACAGCTTCCGAACATGTTCCCTCTTGGCCCATTTTTAACTTTTAAAATTTCATGTGTTTAAATGATTGCGCTGAAAGTTACCAAACAGGTTATAGAATCCCCATGCTTGGAAATTTTCAAAATTTGCCTCAATAAGCCTTTAAACAGCCTGCTGTGACACTGAGGTCAGTCTTCTTTGAGCAGGAAGTTGTACGAAGTGAAATTCAGAGCTCCTTTCCAAATTTTTTGTATGTTTCTATGATGAAAGTTGTTAGGAGGCTATAGATTGTTGTTTTCACATTGAAAGTCAAGTTACTGTTTTGAGGGCCCAGACAGTGGCAGAGCTCACAAGCAAGTCCCACAGTGCTGGACACTGGATACAGAGAACCAACCAGGCATGTATTAAATACGTAGAAACTGGAGCCTCCTAAACATGAAAAGTGTTATGCTTTATGTACCTCACCTTTATATAGTAGTTGAGGATTGGCCCTCTCACTTTTCCAGAGTGATAGAAAATGTCGATCCTGACCGTTTCTGTGTGAGTGCTCAGCCAGGAGCTCCAGTATATCTTGAAACTGTGACTGGTACTTACCAGCTCTGTGAATGAGTTTAGCCAGCTTTTAGAAAAATATGTCAGTTGTGGGAAGCCTGTTAAGCTGAAATTGGAAATGATCCATGGACCATTTGGAAGGGTCTTTACATGTAGTGTTACTCCTAGGACCCACTGTCACCAACATTGTTCCAGTTTTGGGGTCAGGTGTTTATGAATATCCAAGTTTATTCAATGTGGAGCAATGGTTATTCTCACGAGGGCCTGCACAACCCAGGATTAGAGCTGAGTGAGACGGCCTTGAACTCTCTCTGACTCAGCTGAGATGGGGAGGCCTGGAGTCGAAGAAATGTAAGCAGAACGCTGAAACAGGAGCTTGCTGGCCACAAGGAATGCACCGCTTATCACAAGGCATGCACCCTGCTGTTGCAGAGATACGTGTGTAAAACTTAGCTTAGCCAATAGCAGTGTATAGACAGGCGCGTGAACAGTTGTTGGGGACCAATGATAGCTTTGCTTTAGGAGTGTGGCTTATTTAGAATCCTATATAAACACTGTGTATGCAAACAATAGAGGAGAACGATCATACTCATATTGAGGTTGCGTCGTTACTCCGGGCCCGACTCCCACTCCAACATCTGGTAGCAGAGGATGGTTCCCGACCAAAGATCTCCGAGACTGTGGTAAGCAGCAAGAGGAGGGTCGGAGCGGGAAGAATCGGCTGGGGAAGCCCTGCTGGGGACAAGAGGTCCAGGCAGACGCGGAAAGCCGGCGTTAGAGTAGCTCTCTAACCCCCAGGTGCAGCTATGGATCAGGAAGCTGCAGCCAACTTGCTCGCCGGAATCCTCTCCAAGAGAGGGAAAGAAGCGCCGGTGACGCAGCTGATACGATTAATTAAGTTAGGCCAAAAATGGGGACATTTTGCAGACATTTGTCTGATATTTTCCGTATCGGAATGGTGAGACTTTGGGGGAACCATGTGGCAAAAACTGTGGACACCAATGGAACTCTGTCCTAGAGACCTTAAAAGAAATGCGGGCAGAGAGGGAAGCCCCCCCCCCCCGTTGTGCCTGGCACGGCATCACAGAAGCCTCCTCAGCATAAGGGGGAAGATAAAGTGAAACGGCACTCGCGTCCAAAAGTACAAGTAGAAAGTGCAAACGCGGTCACCTTCGACCTAGAGGATGAAGACCCCGAATCGGAATTGGAACCAGACCCAGAGTCTCCGGCAGAACCGGACTTGTACCCTTCCCTTCCTGACCCCAACTCAGACTCAGACAATTCAGACAGTTCGGTTCATCGGCAGATGCGATCCAGCCTCAGTGACGGTCAACTGCAACAGCTGCTGAAGAAATTAAAGTATTGGAGACAAAAGAAACCTCCGAACCCTCTGCCCCACCCTCCTACAATCCAGTAGTAAAGAAAGGGGAATGGGAGGGGGGTGCTGGGCATGGGGTACGGGATTACGGTAATAACCCTGCTAAATGTTATCATCAAAGATGCAATTGTTATGGGGGAATTTTCGGCTATGGGTCCCTCGGCATTCCCGGTGTTTAACACTCCACAGGGGGGAAAAAAGTGTGAGGCATTGGATTTAAAGGCTGTAAAGGAGGCACGTCAACCGGTAACATCCTACGGGTTAAAATCATCGTATACTCGGGCAATTATCACACATATTTTTTCTGCATATATCCTAGCACCATATGATATCCATATGATAGCTCAATTGTTGCTTACTCCCCACCTTCAGATGTGATTTAAAGTGAGCACAGCAGAGGAAAAGGCTGGATACATGGCTACTGCCTTTTCTGCTGCTGTTAAACCCCTTTTACAATAAGGTTAGAGCGATCACGGGGGTACTAAAGATATGAGATGTTATAATTGTGGACGGACGGGACATTGTAAAAAAGAAACAGTGTACTGTAAAGAAAACTAGTTCAGCAGCCCGCCGCCCCCCCTTGTCAATGATTGAATGAATTGAAATTTGATCTTAGGACATCCGTTTTATGGATGTTTTCAGTCCTTCTTAAGGTGAAGGGAGCAACCTTTTTTACGTTAAAGTTCTGCATCAAGACCTGCAGTGGAAAGGTCTGTGATGAACTGTGGACTTATATACAACTCATTTAATACAATCTCTCTGTGATACTCATGTACTAGAAGCTGGTAAAAATAAGTATGTCCAGGTTTCTATCGACCTTTGGAGACCTTTATAAATACTGCTGGCTACTTCTTCCAACATAGGCTGGCCACCTGTGTTGGAATGAGTGTGCATTTTGGTCAGTATAAAAGCCCAAGCCTCATGCGATGTGGGGGAGGCAGAGCCTCTGCGGGGACGCCTGCTAAGGTTGAGCCTGCCACCTCGCACTGCGATGATGCTTCTTGGAGCTGGTTTTCCTGTTAGGGTCCACAGGGTCCTCGTGCCATGTTCTGTATGTGGGATTGTGTAGTGGAAGTAATGATTGTTGGGATTTTGTGCTTCAAATATTGTAGTTGTGTGGACTGTGCTTGTGGGATCCCATACGTGTGTGTGTGTGTGTGTGTGTGTGTGTGTGTTGAGGGCAGACGGTGTTCTGTGTATTTTTTGTTGTTGGGTTCATGTAAAAGTTTCTAATAGATAGTAGTTTAACATTTCAGACAAGAGAGGGTTAATGCAAAAGTGAGGTTGGTGGCAGATATTTATGGCTGCTGCTGAAGCAGGCAGGCAGCCGTAGCTGCTGCCGGGCAGGCAGGCGTTTGTAGCCATGCAAAGCAGGGTGAGCAACTTCAAAAAAAAAAAAAAAAAAAGGGAGTTATTTGATAAGAGTTCAGTCCCCATGTTCAAACACAGCTGCCCTCCGATTCGGCTCCCGGTGCTCCACCGGTGGAAGGACCAGGATGGACACCAGAGCCGAGGAGAGAAAAAACAAAACAAAACAAAATAAAGCAAAGCCAAGCTTAATATGTTTAAAGTAACCTGGGGATGAGTCCAAGACTTGGAGGAACAGATAGATCGGTTGAAACAAGTACTGCTAACTGAAAAAGCGAGAGGGGTAGTGCAACCACAAGCCTTACGAGCCGTCACCTAAGCAGCATCAGGGTGGCAGATACAGAACCTATCTACTTCTCAAGAACTGATAACCTGGAGGAGGGGGTATATTTGTGTCCTCCTGCCTACAGGTCCATGGCGAATGCCTGCAAAGTTTGTCAAGCCTTGCCATGAGCTGGACAGACGAATGGAGGAACCTGATGCCTCAGCTGCAGGAGCTGAATGTGAATACCCCAAGCAGAATGAGATAGAGAAAAACCAACGATTGCTAAACATCATTTGGGGGCAACTGAAAAGTAACAGCTTGAATATGTGTGTTTGTAAAGTAGTTATTGTTAGAGGCTTTGATTTTGTGTATGAAACCACCTGTATTTACTAGCCGGTTACTGATAACAAACTACACCTTGTATTATATGGATGCCACTTGTAAAAGAGATGTTAGAGTATGCAAATTTGTAGTAGCTGCTAGAAAATGCTAAGGCAAAAGATAGAAATATTCTAATACAACGGTAGTGTTATAAAGCAGGTAATGGAACAAATTAAGAGGGTGGGAGAATTCCACTGGTAAGAAATTTCTTTGGCTAGTCCCTTGCTGGCATCAGCATCTTCAACATGCTGCTGCACCCTGTAATAGTTACTCTGCTAATGCAAATCTGTGTGTGTGCGCCTTGCCATAATAATGACTTGTTACTGGATGAAGCAGGTGAAACTCTGCACTGACAACAAGGTGCAAGGATTGAGGCTGGCCAAATGCCTGCTACCACAATCAAGGGCATGACTGGGTTGGCCTCTGTGTTTGCCACCAAGAAGAACCTTTAGCTCTGCTGCTGGCTGCAGCCCCGCAGGCGTGGAGCAGTGAGGACACATGCCATGGGATGGCTTATATCTGATTCTGTTGTATGGCCTCGAAAAGTAGGATTGCACCTAGAGCTGAGGACGTTGACCGATGTTCAAACCCTAATGGGGGATTTGCAATGGGTCCAGCCTCTTACTGGAATTACTAACAAACAGCTAATGCCTTTACGTCCTTTGCTAAAGGGTGCACAAGCTGACAAACCAGTAGTCGTTTCTGAAGAACAACGGTCGTCTCTCATGCACAGTCAGTGTTTGCTGCGATCTTGCAATGGCAAAAGAAAAACGGGGGAGACATCTTGGCTATTTTGGAATGGTTATTTTTGCCATTGCAAGCTCGCAAGAGCATTCAAACACGCATGGAAGTGGTTGGACAAATCATTAGAAAAGGGAGAACATGCATACTTGCCTTTTCAGGAGAAGAGCCAGCTAGCATTCACATTCCTATAGCTGTGGAGGACCTAGAGTGGGTAATGGGGCATTATGTTAGCCTGCAGATGGCCTTGCTGCAATATGAAGGGAAAGTCTCGGTGGATTTACCTAACGGAAAAGAAGCCTCATTGCTATTGTCCAATGCATGGATAACACGACCAAAGTTATCCATGAGACCCATTCAGGGAAGGCTAACTGTGTATACAGATGCAGGGAAAAAATCAGCTAGTACAGTGGTCACATGGTGCCAGGGCAATCAATGGAAACATCACAAACTTTTGCAAGGTCAGGAGATTCGTTACAAACTTTAGAGTTAACTGTGGTTGTCTGGGCAATATTGTATTGGTTACATGTCCCGCTTAATGTGGTCACTTATTCATTGTATGTGGTGGGCGTAGTATAACGAATCAAAGATGCATTTATTAGAGAAACGTGGAATGAGCGTCTTATGACTCTTTTTCAACAACCTTAACAAGCTATCTGCCAGCGTTCAGCAGAATATTACATCATTCATATTTGGAGCCACAAAAGTCAAGATGGGTTAGCTGGAGGTAATGCAAAAGCTGATAAACTCGTAAGCTATGTTTGTCCTATCATCAATCAATTTGATGCTGCATGGATGGCGCATGCTCAGTTCCATCAAAATGCACGAGGCCTACAACGACAGTATTGACTGACATGGACTGAAGCCACTGGAATTGTTTGAAGTTGTCCTCAGTGCAGCAATCATGGGCCAGGACTTGGACTTGGGGTCAACCCTCGGGGTTTGAGGGCTTTGGAGCTGTGGCAAAGGGCTGTCACTCATGTGCCTGAGTTTGGGCATTTGCGTTAGGTACATGTTACAGTAGATACGTATTCTAGGTTTGTATGGGCTACACCACAACCTGGGGATTAAGTGGTTGGCTACGTAGTTTGATTAAAGCATGCATATGTGGATTGATTTTGTTTTTGTTTTACTATTGATACCTTGCTTATTACAATGTTTGCAAAGCTTACTTCGTAGATCACTTAGCAAAATTTTCCTTGTGCGACAGCAAGCATCCTGGGTTGTGCAAAAGAAGAACGGGGGGAATTGTGGTGCAATGGTTATTCTCACAAGGGCCTGCACAACCCAGGATTAGAGCCGAGTGAGACAGCCTTGAACTCTTTCTGAGTCAGCTGAGCCGAGGAGGCCTGGAGTCGAAGAAATGTAAGCAGAACGCTGAAACAGGAGCTTGCTGGCCACAAGGAATGCACCGCTTATCACAAGGCATGCACCCTGCTGTTGCAGAGATATGTGTGTAAAACTTAGCTTAGCCAATAGCAATGTATAGACAGGCGCGTGAACAGTTGTTGGGGACCAATGATAGCTTTGCTTTAGGAGCGTGGCTTATTTAGAATCCTATATAAACACTGTGTATGCAAACAATAAAGGAGAACGATCATACTCATATTGAGGTTGCGTCGTTACTCCGGGCCCGACTCCCACTCTGACAATTCAAGTTTAAGCCAGACAGATCTTTCATTTTGACAGAGGTTATCCTATTTTGCATTTTTTTACTTTCTTAATGCTAGAAGAACAAGATTATTCTAGCTCAGAAGTCTGTATTTCTAGTGATTTGGGCTTTCACATCCAGATTTTTTTCTTTTTTTAATAGTTTCTAACTAGATCTAATAATCAAATAATTTTCCCAAATCAAGTCTGTTTTGCCCATGACAATAACTGGTGAATGATCTCTCACTGCCCTTATCTCTACCTATAAGCCTTTCACTGGATTTTCTCTCCCCTGTCCAGATGAGGAGGGCAATCATATAGCAGCCAGGGTCAACCCACCACACTGTGGCAACTGGTTTGGAAGGTCCCGTCTCATTTCACTGCATACAGAGGAAGACAAGATGAATAGCTCAAGACAGATCTGTGATGATGGATAATTAATGTAGGTAGAAGAAATATTACCTATCATACATATCATGCTGAATTGTACTCCTAAGCTTGATCCACCTATTTTTGTTAGATACTTAAGGATTGACAAGGTTGGCTCTTTAAGGTGGCAACTTTAAAAGTCTTTGCTAAGTCACAGATGTTCTTTTCTGATGCTCTTCTGCTAGACTGAAGAATGAGATTTTATGTCTATTCATTTTACCATTATGAAGCCGCAGCTTTGCCTATACTGAAGAGAGGCTTTGGTCTTAAAATGTAGAGGAATACCATGTTAATTTCTTCAAATACTGGTTTGGGGGTTTGTAATGCTAGCTGTCTAACTAAATAATTCAAAGAAGGCAACTGAAGGCACTGTGGTCTCCAGAGAGAGTAGTTTCAGAAGATGGATTTTCTTCTTTTTTCCTTTCTCTCCCTGAGGGTAAAAAAACTACATTAAAAAAAGTAGTAAACTGAATTTCCATAAAGGAGAAGATCCTACTTCTATGATCTGTGACCAATGAATGAATACATAACATATTTCTACTGCTTTACTTGTATTTTGGGTTAGATAATGAACTATACCATTTTATTCCACTGTCTTTCATAACTATGTTGAAAATGTTCCTTCTTTACTGGAGTTTCAGTCAGGATGGGCATGTTCTGCTAATTCCAGTAGTAATTTAATTTGATTCTCCTGTGTTACTGCTGCTTTCTTGCATTTTGAGCAAGCTATGCTAGATTCCTTCATTCTTTATGAATTCTTTATGAATTTTAAGTATGTCGTTGTCTCTTTTCACCCTTGGAACGTGGAAGCTAACATTTGTTCATTAACTTCAGGATGAATTCAACTCCGAACTTATGCCACTATCTTCTATTCATTTTTTTAAAGACAGAAAATAAAAGACAGTAGAAACATTTTAGAAACACTATCATTTTAAATATGAATATGCTGTTTGAAATTTTGCAAGTTGCAGGAGATAGAAAAAAGGAGACTATGAAGTACACCTGTAATGCAAGAATCTCTGAATAATTGTTCATCTGTGGGGTTTCTGTGTTAAAAAACACTGACCTATGATATGTAAACTTATAATTACAAAGACACTCAATGTTATTGTGACTGTTATCTAAATTTTGCACTCAGTAAAACCTGTGAAGATTGTGTGTGAGCTGAACATCTATTTCTACATCAAGTAATCAGAACAAAATTCAATCCTTCAAAGTATCAGGGAATACATTTAATTCCACTGCTTGCTAAATTGACTGCAAAGGTTTTCATTGACATAATGGGTCAATAGTTTAGGCTTTGCTTCCTTTTTAGAAACATTGCTTAATATCTTAATTTGATATTGGGCTATCACTTAAATAAAAAATATATAGCCATGTGTCTGAACTGTAATAAATCCAGAAAAAAACAATACTTGTGTCTTTTCAGTATTCTACCAAACAGGTCGGTTTAAGGCAAATCTCAAGAGTGTTACTGGAGAAATTAATGGAATAGATTTCAAGAACTATTGTTTAAACAGCTTAATCAAGTTCTGTTCCATTAGTATTTTCATCTATTTTAGCTTTTGAAGCTCTCCTATTGCAAGACAAGACAAACTTTAATATATGTGCAAGCATGTGTAGGTGTACAAATATGAACAATATTCACTAATTTCACAGCGTCAACTGCAGATGCCTTTTGGCAATTTGTACTGGATTTTACCTTTCCATTTTTATTTGATTTTTTTAGAAATATGTTTTCTTTCTCTTGCCTTTTTCTCCAGGCTATTGTTTATCCTGATGGAAAAAAATACTTAGAATCCTTACTTTTAACATAAATAGTGACGACTTGTCTATGACTATATTGTCTATAGAAACAATTATGAAATGACCGGATTGCACACAAGCAGTCAAAAAATCAACTTTTTACTGCAAATTTATTTTAAATAGAAATACATTACCATTAAAACAATGTTAGTTTTGGCTGCAAAGTGAAATGCAACACATCAATAAATTTAAAATGCTTTCAACCCTGAGAGAACATTCAATTTCATAAAATCAGAATGGGGAGGTTTAAAAAAGCAGCTCATAAAAATCACTGACTGACCATGTCTGTTTTCCCATATCCAGCAACATCTCCCCACTGTTCCCCCCCTCCAAACTGAAACAATGCTTTCCATCTATTTTTTCTATTTTGGGCAAGCATATCCTTAACCCATTGTAGATTTTCCTCTAAAACATCTGAATGCAGTGCTAGTTTTCTTCAAAACTGTTTAGAACAAAAACTGATTTCTGTTGTATCTTTTCACCCCCTTTGTGGCAAAGCTTCCCCTTAAACCTCTGTAAGATAAAAAATAATAAGATGGCAAAGGCTTAGTTTCACCATACTACAAACACAGGAGTGATTAATATTATAGATAAAATGCTTCAAAGCATGAGTCTTTTTTTAGGAGCCACTGCAAAGCCAGATCTCTCATCTTTTGAAGAATTTCCCCTCTCTGACTTCGAAGGTGCTACTTATGCTGGTGAAAAATAAATAAATTAAACGTAAAAAAATACTGAATTATATTGTAAATGCATATCTAGTTTCAATATTTTTTCTGTTTAATTTTCTTTTCAGAATGATTTGTTGTCTTGAAATTTGTTGTCAAGAAACATGATTTAATTTTATACACCTAATTTAAGTTTAACTAATATTTCTGTTTAAGACAGATAAATTAACCTGGCAATTATAGCTGAATACAATATTATTTTAAATTAACATTGTATGACTATGCAAGACAGGGAACATGGTTTATATTCAGCCTGGTTTACTTCAGTTCAATGTTGTGCAGAAATTTCGGATATATGCATAAAGATTGTTGAAAATAAGGACATTTGAAGTAGATTGAAAGCATTAAATTTCATTTAGGTAATTTCTACTTCTATTTGTTAGGCAGTTAGATTCCTCATACAAACACCCCCATATGTTCAAGTATGTGCATCTTCTTGGCTGGATGAGCAAGTAAGGAGAGAAAGAGAATTTGGAAACTACCTTGGGAGGAAATTTTAAGACAAAAGAATTAGATTTAACAAGCTTTTTGAACAGTACTTGAATGGCTAGAAATTTGATTTATTAATAACAAGGCCAGCAAATGCATGATAGTTGAGATTTGATTTTTAAACACTATTTTATATAAATTCCCCTAAGCAGATACAAACCCATAATTAAAATATTTCTGCTAATAACAACTCCCATGTAGATGAGATTAGATCTTGTCAATCAACACTGAAAAGAACAGTCACAATCTTGCATTTTAAAGAACAGTTCTGTGGGTCCAAGAATTCAGCTTTCCAAAAACCAAATGAGAAACAGACTTTTTAAAGAAGGATGAAGTCTTAAAGGATTTCTTGCTTTTCAATTATTTGTAACTTTTTAAACATTCATATCCTTCATTTCATATGTCTACTTTTAATTTATAATAAATACACATAACAGATCTAAAAAGAAACCCCAAAATAAATAAAGCACCTTGCATGGGTTTTTTGTTTGTTTGGGTTTTTTTTCCTGTATTTCACTGAATCCAGTCTCAATGACTCATTTTAGAGAAAGAAGTCAATGTTCTTCAAGTATTATGAGATTTTCTCTGTTAGCTCAAATTCCAATTCTATGCTGAATTATGTAGAGAGTTTTATTTGTGGTTACTCTGGATACTATTCAAAACTCCCTGAAAAGACTGTTTATATGATATTTAAAATCTCCATTGCTTCCCATTTAATTAAACCCTTTTGTTGTGGACTTTCCAAAAATTGTGTTCAACTAGTTTACAGTGTGTTTGAGAGACGCACTGTTATAGTCAGATGGTAGATAAGGGCTTAAATCTCTTCAAACACTAGAGGAAATCAAACTTCGGCCTGAACTGTGTTTAACTCAGTTAAATAAATCATATCCTGAGTTAGGTACAGCAACTGAGATATTATTTAAAGTGGACATCATATCTACCCTGTGTATACTGGCAAAGATTTATAAAATAGACCATGGACTGTCTGATGCTGTGAAGACTGAAGTCCTAGTAGCATATCAAGATAAAAAGTTTTGGCACAAGGGAAGTTTAACATTGGAACGTGAAAAGACATCTGTTTATCTCAGGAGATTTCAGGAATAGGTAGCACCAGGCTGTGGTTATGAGGATCCACAATTGGAATTTAAATATCAAAGTTGAGCCATTCATTTTTTGTTGAAGCACCAGGATGCTTGCTTGTCTGAAAAATATTTAAGTAAAATATCAGAAATATCGTCTCTATAAGAGGTATACTTATTTTTTATTTGAGTTGTAGTCTTTCATAGTTTACTTTTTTTCAGTTATTTCAGATCATGTAGTTATGCCTAACTCAAGAAGTATCTCATTATATTTTATGCTCTAAAAAAAAGACCTATAATGTTTCTCACAATAGAAAGAATGTCAAATATTTTCCAGAAAAAAAACCCACAAAAGGGTATCTCAAACCTAAACTAATTTTAACATTAATCACTTGTAGCTATGGTACTCTACAAAAGACCATTCTGTTATGCTTAAGTCACTACCAAACAAAAACAAATTATTGTACCATATTGGTCATTGTTCCTCAAGGAAAGGTAGTATGTTTTCAGAGCTCAAAGATGTTACTGGAGAGGGTAATACATTCTGAGCCTTAACTGTAAATTTTGGGAGTAATTCTTCCACTTTCTCAATAAATAATGGCTTTGGCCTAGAAGCAGCCTAAACAGACCATAATTCAGTATGAACTTTGTATATAGGCATGTGTCGTCTAGGAGTTATTTACTAAAATGTTCTGCAGACAGAATATAAAAGGAAAAGGAGAGGAGAGATAATACTTTTAAATAAAAAAAACAGACTGTGTTACTGTCTGACACTGTATTCTGCAGTCTTAGTCTGTGCTCAGAATGTGGCACTTGAAACAAACTGTGAGTTCTACAACTTCAGTACAAACTAGTAGCCTTCATAATTTGAAATATTATCAGCTATGTATTAAAAGTATTTTAGATTTATCCAAAGTAGTACAAATATGATTTTTCAGTGATGCTTGATGCATACATAGAATACTGATATTTTAATAGAATACTGATATTTTCATCAGTGATAAACTGCATAGGTAAGTAAGAAAACAACTTGTACTTTCAGTTTATTTGTTCTTACTAATCTAAGCTCCTTCCAGTGTGGATAAAATTATTATATTACACATGTTGGATAAATTTTGAGTAACTGATGTGGATCACAAATAATGTGTCAAAATAAGTTTTTAAACAACAGGTTTTGACTGTAATGTTTAATTAAAACACACGGACATAACACAAGGAATTGTTTTTGAGGGAGGGTTTCATCCAGAATTCCCTATCAGGTAAATGAATTATCATGTTTATAAACTGAAAACAAAATTAGAATTCACTGTGAAATAATATATCAATACTTGGATTAAATTACAAAACTCCCATCTCTCAGAATTATTCCAAATACACTTTCTGACAAAACCAAACAAAAAATAAAACAAACAAAAACCAACCAACCAACCACCTCCCCCCAAAAAAAAAAGTTAAAAAAACCAAACAAACAAACAAAAAAACCCAAACAATGAGTTAGGGGAAAAATAAATTATACAGAATAAAAGATTTAAAGCCCAAGTAATCCTTAGCTCAGGTTTGTTTTCCTATAGAAGGATGTTGAAGTATTACTGATTGCATCAGGGTAACAACACTTCTCTCAGCAAGAAATGCCTTGCAAATATTTTCCATTTAAGTGGTTTGATGCCTATCAGTGTTCAATCTTGCTTGTCTTGTGGCCTGGAATGCTCATAGGGGAAACCTTTTTTTTGCTCTCCATATTGAATTTTACTGATGCTGCTGAAATTTTTCTACACAAAAGTTGGCCACGATATTCTTGCCTACATATTGCACGTAAATATGGGCAGATCAGAAGCTACTTACAGTCATCCTGAACTGAAAAACAGAAAATAAAGTTGGATTTTTAAAAAGTCTACAAGATTTTTGGTGAATGTCCTAGTGATTTTCAATGAATTTTTGCTCTTAAGAATGTATCAGGTTGCATTAACAACAGTTGAGCTAGCTTGGGGACTGGGAGTAGTACAGCTTCCTTAAGCTTAATCTAATTCATGCAGCTGGTAATAGGTTTGCTAATCTGAGTGAAGCGTGATAATATACATGGCACTATAGTCTGGTGGATGAAAACCCTGCAGCACATATGGCTGAGAGAGCAGTGTGACTGAAAGCAATTAACAGTTCCTACAGCATATTAGCCCGTATGGTAGGCTGCATCAAGAGGAGTATTGCCAGCAAGTCAAGGGAGTTGACTGTCCCTTTCTACTCTGCTCTGGTGAGACTTCACCTGGAGTACTGCATTAATAACTGGGGCCAGCAACACAAAATGGACGTGGACCTGCTTGAGTGAGTCCAGGAGAGGGCTGCAAAGATGATCTGGGGTCTGCAGCACCTCTGCTATGAAGACAGGCTGAGAGAGTTGGGCTTGTTCAGCCTGGAGAAGGCTTTACAGAGACCTTATAGGAATCTCCCTATACCTAAAAGGGGCCTACAGGAAATCTGAAGAGGGATTTTTTACAAGGGCATGGAGTGGTAGGACAAGGGGGAATGGCTTTAAACTGAAAGGGAAGATCTAGATTAGACAGTTGGAAGAAATGCTTCATCAAGAGCGTTGTGAGACCCTCTAGTGAAGAGTTTGCCCAGAGAAGTTGTAGATGCCCCATTTCTGGAAGTGTTCAAGGCCAGGGTAGATGCAGTTTCAGCCAACCTGGTCTGGTGAAAGGTGTCCCTGCTTGTTTTAGGAAGTTTGGAACTAGATGATCTTTAAGGTCCCTTCACACCATAACCATTCTATGATTCTATGATTCTATGATTATTCATGTAATGCCCAGTTATCAAGAATGTCCTAGATCTTCATGTCATATGTTCCTTTGGCCCTGGCAAGTATCTCCATAGAAGACTAAAAATGGAAACAGCAGAATTCCCTGTTCATCATGAGCATATACCAGCTCTCTGGCAAAAAATACACCCCACTAACTTATTCAGTGAGAGTAAGAATGAACTCTAACATCATACATTCCAAAATGCTATATATATTGCTCTTCAGATTATCAATATTTATGAATTTCCTGATTTTAATTTTCTGAGAATATACTCACAAACTTCAATGCATTTGACTACGATACAGTAAAAATGGTTCAGTGTAGATTTATGTGTGATATATGAGATCATCCAGAATGTACAGTTTGGTGAATATTTCTAAATACATTTTACCCTGAACAACACTTCTTTCTCTACCTTATATTATTATTGGATATTATAAAAATCATATATATCTTTATTTTCTTTTTGCTTGCTCATTTCCAAGGTAGAATACAGAATTTTGCAAATGAGAAAACTTCCTTAATTAAACCTTACTCTATTTTTTATTTTCAATAAATTAAATTAAGGTTCCCCAAGTCGAGTCTGATTTGCCTATGATGGTAACTGGTAAGTGATGTCCTCACCTTTCTCTTGACCCATGAGTTTTTTCATCCTATTTCCTTCCCCTGTCCTGTTGGGTGGGTGGGCTGGGAGATCAGCTGGCAGCCAGCAAAGGTCAACTCTCCATAGTCCAGTTAATATTGGTGCTCAGATCTGGAGATTTTGAAATAACAAAACAATTTAAAAATCAGATAATTTTATTACAAAATCATATCATGCACAAAGAATACTTAGGTGTCGCTAAGATATTTACTTTAAATTTGATGGAAATAAAGTTGGATAAAATAGTAAAAATGTTAGATGACATTATTATGCCTACCAATTATTCTCTAATGCACATTGACTTTAGAAGTTTGTGCATTAGGATCATTAAACAAACACTCATGTTCATTATTCTGTTGCAACTATACAATAAAATGGGAACATTGTATGTTCTTTGGGATGCTAGACTTTCTTTATGCATGATAGATTAGTAATTATGATATTGTTTCTGTAAGAACACCAGTGATAAATGAAACTTCTGCACGAACCTATAAAGATGTCTTGCAAATTCACCATAAAAAGACTGAATTATAGTCTGTGTAATTACTCTAGAAACAATCCAAGAAGAATAAATTACTACTATAAAGGAATAATATTCAAGAGAAAGATGGTTGGTCTTGCTTTTGAGACATGGATGTGTTTATGTTGTAGATTGTTTGCATCTGAGATATGGTAACAGGATCCTTAGGAATAAACTGTCTGAAAGCAGCTTAGTGGTCTTTAAATTAAGTAGTAACTATATCACATGAAGTAAATGTCAATATTCACATAAAGCACTGTGCCGTGACTACTCACGCACTGTGCATTTCACCCTGCTGAGCCCATGCACTCCCCTACCTCTGCCAGTGAGGCAACAAGCAGTCGTAACCTCCTGGTGTGTCCTTAAACCCAGGGCCCTGGTTGCTGCCCATGAGTGTGGGACTGTGCCTTTGCTAATCACCATCTTCACAGCCCTCCATTGCTACAAAAACACACCCTCAGTTTTTCTTTCTACCGAATACCCCCTTTATGTTTGTTAATGCCTCTAAGTTTTCAGTTCTGTACACCAACATGCAATTTCTTTCTTGTGTCTGTGGAGAAATTACATCTTCTCAAGCACTGATTTTTGTAAATGAGAGCAAAACCTTTTTTTTTTCTTTTTTTTTTTTTTTACAGTGTAAAAAGAGGCAGAACAATTTAGATAATTGGCTTCACTGCTTAGACATGCATCATGCATTGCTGAGAGTACCTTAAAGAAATGAGGCACATGGCTTATGACAAGCTGCTGAGGAGCAGAGATATCAAAAAATCAAAATATAAGCCTTAATCTGTTAGTCAGGAAGAGAGTGATGAGGTTGGTAGATACAAAACTTTAAACTGAGATTCTCTGTAATGAAATCCCAGCAAGATCTATTCAGGTACTGATTTTAAAATTCATGCTTTCGTATGTCCCATTGAGGTACTGGACTGTGTTCCAAGAAGGGCAATGGAACTGGTGAAGGGTCTAAAGCACAGGACTTATGAGGAACAGCTGAGGGAAACAGGGTTGTTGAGTCTGGAGAAAAGGAGGCAGAGAAGACATTGATGTCTACAACTACCTGAAAGGAGGTTGTAGCAAGCTGGGAGTTGGTCGCTTCTTCCAAGTAACAAGTGATAGGACAAGAGGAAATGGCCTCAGGTTGTGCCAGGGGAGATTTAGACTGGGTGTTAGGAAAAATTGCTTCACCAAAAAGGTTGTCAAGGCCTGAAGTAGGCTGCCCAGGGAAGTGATTGAGTCAACATCCCTGGAATTATTTAAAAGACATGTAGATACGACATTTAGAGACATGACTTGGTGGGGGACTTTGCAGTTTTAGGTTAATGGTTGAACTCTATGACCTTAAAGGTCTTATCCAACCTAAATTATTCTATGGTTCAGGGATTCTGTGATTCAAGAACTTTTAGCATACTAGTCCATCTTCTGTTATAGAACAAGAAGGCAAAACAGCATGCTTATTTTTCTTTCTTTGTAAAGAAAAAAGAATTTTCTGTGCTTTTTCTGAGTCTATACTGTTATTTTTTCTTCAATATTTCAGAGCACTTCCTTACAAATGAAAAAAGCACAAAACCTGACTTCTGAAAAGCAGAAAAATTAATGACATTAAAAGACATTAACAGCTAAAAATTCAGAATTATTGCTCTTTAATGTGTTACACACTATTTGAGAAATTATTTAATATTGAGTTACTTAATTTACTATGTTGATTATAAAAAAAAGCTGCCAGCTGTTTTATAAGTAAGAGTATAGCTCACTCCTGTGATTTTTCTAATTGAATACTATGATACTGCAATTGTACATGAGTAATTATATGCATCACTAATCTCTGCCTTGCTTTCAGTAAGGCTGTTCATATGAATGATGTTTACACATTTTACTTCTAAATAGGAAACCAGACAATAAAAAAACAGAAGGCATTGAAATAAAAAAATTATCAAATAAACAAAAAAAAAGCCACTAGAAAGAGCAGAAAACCCACAAAAAAAAAACCCAAACCCTTGCTCTAGGATCTGAGTTCAGGTTTATAAACAACTGTTTTTTCAGTCTTTACTATTTTTGCCCTTCCATCTTCCCAACATGTAATAAAGTTATTAGCTACTCTTTGTTAAGCTTGACCCTGTAAAGGCTTGGAAATATGAATAAAATTAATGGAAAAACAGATTACCACTAAAATTAAAGCAGGGATTTTAAAGAGGGATGGGGAGGAGAATCGAAAGAATTTAACTCCTGTGGGTTGAGATACGAACAGTCCAGTAACTAAGGTGCAACACAAATCACTACTGCTACTACCAATAATAATAATCATAAGGGAAATAACAAAGGAAGAGAATACAGTACTACCCATCGATATGCAGCCCGACTGAGCAGTGAGTCAGCCCTTCCAGGTAACTCCCAGTTACCTCCCCAGGCATGACGTGCTGCGGTATGTAATACCTCTTTGGCTAGTTTGAGTCAGGTGTCCTGTCTCTGTTTCCTCCCGGCTTCCCCTCCTCCCTGGCAGAGCATAAGACTCACAAACTCCTATGGCCAGTCTAAACGTTTGAGCTGTAACTAAAAAAATCGGTGCTATCAGCTCTGTTCCCAGGCCGAAAATCAATAACACAGTTCTGCACCAGCTACTAAGGAGGAGAAAAAAATGACTGCTACTGCTAAACCCAGGACAAGCTTTTTCCAAACAAGTGGGGAAGTAGCAATGATTGGCTAGTTATACCAATTGATATTGTGATTATTCAGGTGGACGCAAGTATCTGCAGTATATAAGTGTCTGCAGAATCAAATTAGTTTTGAACTGAACCATAGTTTGTGCATGACTTTATGTATTCATAATTGGAGACTTGTTTTCAAGTTTCACAGTACTCAATCAGATGTCTGTCCTCGCTGTAGAGGGACCACAGAAACAATCCAGAAATGCTACCCTTTGTGCAAACCAAGAGCCCATACAATCTCCCTACTTGTGCTTTGCTGAGTATCATCATGTTTCTCCACATACTTTCTGTGTGCTTCTGGGCAGCAGCCCTAACCTTGCATATATTTACTGATACCCAACCCAATTAGCAAGTAGTAATTAGCAAACTTTATGAGCAAGCATTCCATTGCCTTCTCCAGATCACTGACAAATATGTTGAACAGGACAGGCTTTAGAACACATATTCTTCTATAACATAGTTGAACTCTTTTTAAATCACAATTTTAGTATGAAAATGGCAGACAATCTTTGCTATTGCTTTCTTATATTTCTTGGTAGCTTTTCATTTGCAGAAGAAAATATGTAATGAAAAAAAACATACTCATGGAATTAATGTTATACAAAGAGGAAGAAAAAAAGCTGTCGAATGTGCTAGGTGGCTTCCTTTAAAGATTTTAATGAAAATAATGGTCTTTGAGATTTTACATGTTATTGTACAGATTATTTTTTTTAATATTATTACTCTGAACAACTTTTTTAACCTCAAATATATTGTTAGATAAAATATTAATACATTTTGCAACATTTAAATCTCAGTAGAACTGATATTCTTGTATTTTAGAGCATCTTGTCCTTTGGCCGAAACCAGTTGATCTGGTCAAACTGAAATTATAATCTGCTGGTATGTTCCTAAATGAATTATCCACTGTCTTAGAAGTATCTTGCATGCACATTTATATTTAACTCAGGTCATTTTTAGAGCATTCAGAATATCAGATGCACAATGAATGATTCTCAGAACGGACAAATCCTTTCTCTCAAGAACATTCTTGCAGATTGGAAAATGCTTTCATTTCACTTCCCTTATACTTTATTTTTTTAACTCATTAGTGCATCTTTATATTCCTTCATCATAACTGTAGCATTTGAACAGTAGAGATGAAATTCAAAGGAACATATAAAACAAAGACTTTCATGCCATTACTCCACTATTTGGCAACATATTTTCTATCAACGAGATGCGAACAGCGTTCTCTTATGATCAGAAGATCTCCAAGTTATTGTCTCAAAACCTACAGGTGATATTCAATCTTAAAATAGTTTTGTCAGATTATTGACACTATTCTGCTCTATGGTGTGATACATCGATAACTGTGTAGACCAAGTTGATAATGAAGTTTTCATCTGAAACATGATGGCACATGCTGTCAGCTCTGCCTTTCAGTATTTTTCTGCATTGGCATTTCCCAGTTTTCTATGTAATTTATATTAATTAAATTGAAATATTTTTTCCAAATTAATCTTAGTTTATACACTTGGTTTTCTTCTACTCTACATCTTCTATTTTTATTTCTGTCCTGGGTTCACCAATAGCAGTCATTTTTCTTCTTCTTAGTAGCTGGTGCAGTGGTGAATTTTTTAATTTCAGCCTGCGAACAACGCTGATAACACTGATATTTTTAGTTGTTGCTAAGTAATTTTTACTCTGAACAAGGACTTTCTGAGTCTCATGCTCTGCCAGGGAGGATGGAATGCTGGGAGGAAGCAGAGACAGGACACCTGACCCAAACTAGCCAAAGAGGTATTCCATACCACAGCATGTCGTGGCCAATATATAAACTGGGGCAGTTACCTGAAAGGGCTAGATCGCTGCTTGGGTTGGGCTGGATATCAGTCGGCAGGTGGCGAGCTGTGGTATTCTCTTCCCTTGTTATTTCCCTTATGATTATTATTATTGGTGGTAGCAGTAGTGGTTTTGTGTTATACCTTAGTTACGGGACTGTTCTTATCTCAACCTGTGGGAGTTACATTCTTTTGATTATCCTTCCCATCCTTTCGGGAGGGGGTGAGTGAAGGGGGGAGTGAGTGAGCAGCTGCATGGTTATGGGTTGCAGCCTGGGCTTAAATCATGGCAATTTTCCATCCTAGAAGGCATTTGCATTAGCTCAAAGTCAGTACCTAATGTGATTTGGTTAGATTATTTTCCATAGGAAAAGATATTATTGATGTCATTAGAATATGATTTAGGGCATAGCACACTGCTAAAATTATTCCTGTTATTAGAAGTACCTCAGTTTCAGCAACATCATGTACACAAAAGTTTTGTTCTAACATTGTGAAGAGAGGCCTGAATTTCACCTGGGAAGAAGTATGAGTTAGAATCATAGAACAGTTAGTGTTGGAAAGGACCTCAAGATCATCTAGTTCCAAACCCCCTGCCATGGGCAGGGACACCTCACACTAAAACATCTCACCCAAGGCTTTCTCCAACCTGGCCTTGAACACCACCAGGGGGGAGCATTCACAACTTCCCTAGGCAACCCATTCCAGTGCTTCACCAGCTTTACAGGAAAGAATTTCTTCCTTATATCCAGTCTAAACTTTCCCTGTTTAAGTTTTAACCCATTACCCCTTGTCCTATCACTCCAGTCCCTAATGAAGAGTCGCTCCCCAGCATCCTTATAAGCCCCCATCAGATACTGGAAGGCTGCTATGACGTCTCCACGCAGCCTTCTCTTCTCCAGCCTGAACAGTCCCAACTTTCTCAGCCTGTCTTCATACGGGAGGTGCTCCAGTCCCCTGATCATCCTCATGGCCCTCCTCTGGACTTGTTCCAACAGTTCCATGTCCTTTTTATGTTGAGGACACCAGAACTGCACACAATACTCCAAGTGAGGTCTCACAACAGCAGAGTAGAGAGGCACGATCACCTCCTTCAACCTGCTGGTCACGTTCCTTTTGATGCAGACCAGGATACCATTGGCTTTCTGCGCTGCAAGTGCACACTGCCGGCTCATGTTCATTTTCTCATCTACCTGCACCCCCAAGTCCTTCTCTGCAGGGCTGCTCTGAATCTCTTTTTTGCCCAACCTGTAGCTGTGCCTGGGATTGCTCTCACCCAGGTGCAGGACTTTGCACTTGACATGGTTAAACTTCATTAGGCTGGCATCAGCCTATCCTCACAAGCGTGTCAAGGTCCCTCTGGATGGCATTCCTTCCCTCCAGCGTATCAACTGAATCACACAGCTTCGTGTTATACATATATTCTACTATAGGTTATTAGGGTAATCTGTAAATATTATGCTTTAGTGCTTTATATTACACTTTTATAAAATGTTCTGCTAGAATGCATTTAAAGGCAATATTGATTCACAGCTCATTGAGTTGATCAGTTTTTTTCCATGGGTCATTGCAAGTAAGGCCATTTACATCTTGTGTGATGTTTAAGTACATATGATGTATTTAATATATATTTACTGCAACTATTAGGTTTAAAAGAAATGCAGTGATGGAATTTTACAAATTTTAATTTAGCTAAAGCAATTTTTTAAATAACTGTTCTACAGGTCCACTTTGAGTAGATATCACTGAAGGCTCACTGATAAGATAGAGCTTTCCTATCACTCAGAAACTGGTGAATGCTTCACTGTGTGAAAAAAGATGTACTGCCTTGTGAATGCATGGCATGCTATTAAGTATTCATTGAAGGCAAAGCTGTGTATCGAAGCAATGTTCACACTACTACTTTGGAATTTTTATTTAACCCATATAAATTTAAAATATGTATACAGCCTAAAGTTGCTCAACTATATGAAGTTAGTTAGCAAAAGTAGTTACCAGAATAAGATTCAGAAAGAATATACTGGAAAAGTGGTGGTGATAATTCCTGTGGTAGGTACTACATCATCCAGTCAAGATCAGGGTGTTGTCTTAAACTTGGATTCTAACGTATACAGAGGAATGTTCTATGGTTGTATGATTTTAATGAAGAAATAAGTGAATGATGACAACTTTTGAAGAACTGTTCACAAAAGTTAAGATACCGAAATAATATTAAAAGTAAAGCAGAAAATGAAAAATCCATGTATGTTGATTGAGCAGACACAAAATTCTGTACATACCCAATACAATAAGTTGTATAGTTCACATAAGATACCGTAACGTATCACACCTGGTTATTAAGATAAACATGTAATACTTTCCACAAAGAAATATTTAGTTAAGCATTTTGACAAATAGCCTTTGCAGGTCAGTAAAATACCAGTGTCTTTAAAATGTATGCCTAGAGATCACCTGCAAAGAATGAGCCAAGTCACATACATAACAGAGATATCTATAATAGAGGGATTTTTAAGAACAGATTTTCAAAACCTGTAAGGAACAATAAAAATTGCCCTTTTGGGGTCAGGGATGCTACATATCTTCAGATCTCTTTCCAGTCCGATCTTCCTATAAATAGAAAAATCACTGCATATCTCACATGACTACATTAAAAGTGCACTCATAATATTACAAAATGTTATATTCCTCACTACAAATGATTGTAATTTATTACAGAAACTTAAAATCTGATTTTATTGATTAAGAACAATATTTTTAAAAAAGCAGATTATAAATAGTTTAATTGCTGTACGGATTTACAATAACATGTCCTGGCTTGGCAAAAGTTTCTTTTTTTTTTGACTGCTGTAGACTGAGGAAGGAAGAAGAAAATGAATTTACACTAGTCTTTTCGATTAATGAAAAACACCTGCACAGCCTGCGTTTAACTACTACGCAGAGAAGTCCTTCAGCATTCATCAGCTGGAATGAAGCATCTTTTTTTCATCCACTGCTGCTGAATTGTGCATCATCTCTTCCATAACTGACAGCGCCTTAGGTAGGTCATCAATATTTCAATCCACAACAAAAGGTAATGTAAAAGAGAAAGTGTTAGGACTGAAGAACCAGACTTTCTTAAAAAATAAAGTAAGTTCTACTCAGTCTAACAAGACACGTGGTCTCTCAACCATATTAGATAACTGGGTTGGAGGTTGGGCAAAAAGGAATCAATTTCCTTTTCACAGCTATATACAAGCAGATGAACTCAAAAATTCATATGTCTTGAACATACATATCTGTTACATTTCTGTTAAATATTGTTTTTGAGAGTTCATGGGTAGAAATGGTGCACAAATCTGTGTGGGCAACCAGGTGGCATCTGGCTAGTGGCATGAAGATAAAGAAGTCTAAAGAAGCAGATTAAGGGAAAGGTGATAATCAACAGTATTTGCAATCTCTTCCTGTGTCTGAAATTATCTTAAATATCTTAACATACTTATTTTATGTTTTAAAACAAAAGAACATTTAATGAGAAGCATTTCCTTCATAAATAACCCATGGATAGAGCTGGAGACAACATCCTACAGCACTGCTGGAGCAGACACTGATGTCCAGAGCTAGGCTGAAATGGGTCTTTTAAGTCCATGGGCTGCATGGGGAGAGGTACCAGGGAAAAGGACCAGAAGAAAGAGTCAGGCCCGTGTATTGCCTTCGCGGCCTTGGCAAATGTCTGAATAAAAATAGGGAGTAATTTCCTCAGCTAGATGTCTTCCCTTGAAGTTAGTGAAGCTTTGCTAGATCGATTTTATGACTCTCTTTTGTAAGTGTAAATCTCTATTGCATTTGTGCAGTGTGTCACAGGGGTTTTTCACTTTGAACAGGTTGATGCTTGCATGCTTTCAATCATGGAACAGTTTATCAAGATTAAAGAACAAGCTGTGGTAGGATAGTGAAGTCAGTTTTGTGCATTTGACTGCCCAATTAAAAAGTACAAACTTTACATCTTTTTCTCACTTTCACTACAGGAACATGTTACTATAGGAAAATATTCTAAAGACAAAAAACTCCATGTTTATCCCAATTATTTATTTCAAGACTATAAAATATAAATTGCTAGCATTTTAAATGGAAAGTTAAGGATCACAATAAATACAGACCTCTTCCATTAACAGTTTACTAGATTTAAAAAAAATTGTATTTTATGCAAGTACATTTCAATTTTTATTCTTTTCTACACTTCTCATTAAAGGTGTAAGTTCTCAGACAGGGAAGTTTAAAATCTTTGAAAAATAAGCATATAACCTTTGGTATTTATTATTCGCAATTATGAGATTAATGGCCACCAGTCACATACCTCTGTGACTAAACAATTCAGTTAATAATTGATAAGATCTTTTGCCTTTCAGAAGTACAAAATCTAAGCATACTATAAAGGTTTTCTAGGCCAAATATATTCTAGGAAAAAGGCCAGAGGAGAGACTGCTAGGACATTACCAGATCATGTGCAGGAATAAGGCTCTGCAGTGTTAAAAGGACGGTACTGTTACCTTTACCTATCCATCAGCAAGGTAAAATGAAGTCTCTTACTATCTCCTTAGATTGTTGATAAAATGAAAATATGAAAGCAAAATTACTTTGACAAGGGGCATTCTATTCACAAAAAGTCCTGACAGAAAAATGCTTTGAGTAGTCAGGAAGCCAACTGCTCTCCATTACTGACATGAGTACTGTATCTTTTTCAGTGTGTAGATGAAATGTCCTGAGACTCCTTTGCCAAGTATCTTGAACTTGGCTCACTAGACCTGCTCCTAACTCTTTCTGTGATGCTGACTGCACAGTTTATTTACTCAATTCCTGTTAATAGTTCTTTTGCAATCTAGTTGAAAGAAATAGGATTACTTGGCTCATTCTGTGCAGAATATGGCTGCTCTGGGCACATATTTCAAGACATTGACATTGTCTTGTCTTTTGCTTACTGTGGGAGTCACCTTCTATGTTAAAATACATCATTATCATTATATTCTGAGACAAAGTTTATAGGGAGAGTAGTAGCTGACAAACCGATAGAACTGAAAATAAGCTTTCAGGAACACAGACTTTTTTAGGTCTAACAGAAGCAGCAATCACAGAGAATTTTCTAGCTTGACAGTGCTTATTAGTTAGACATGTTGTGCAAAAAGTTTAGTAGCAGCTACAGCCTAGGGACCTTTGGAATAATAATGATATTAGTTCCTGTATGACAACAGAGATCAACTGTCCTGAGGAAGAAATAAGGAAGGAAGAAAGTCTGAACTTATGAAACAAACATGAATTTTAATTATCAGGATCTTCTGAAGATGTTCTATTGAACTCCATTGAAGACACTAAGAAGTCAAATATTAAGTATATATTTTGCAAAAGATGTTCTTCCATTGGTAACTAGGTATCTTTACCATTTAATTCTTAAATTCATTTGGATGTGTAATGCTTATATAGGTTAATCTTTAACAAAACACACTCTTGTATTCTCATACTTTGTATATACCAATTCCAAAACTTATTTTAGTAAAAAATCAGAGATTCTTTGAATGTTAGGAGAAAGCCTTATCCCAAGACACGATCTGCTTTCATGTATGTTATTACTGATTTCACTGGGAGAATATAAATTCTAGCATACAGCACACAAAACTTAAGTTTAGCAAAAAAATGGGGGGTTTTGCACTTCTGCCAGTTTACAGAGGAAGTATAATTTCTTCAAAGGTGCTGCCATAGAGACATTTATGAACAAAACTGGGGTTTAGACATTTTAGACTTCTGAAAGGAACTAGTCCTAGCTCTAGGATATGTCATCAGCACTGTAGCCAAAAATTAGGATAATAACGTGTAAATTACTTTGTATAGCATTGATAGAACAATACAAGATACTGGAAAAAAAGGAAAAAAAATTGTAATGTATAGCTAAAAATTTAGATACCAGTAACTTTCACTTGAGGATAATACCCAACAAAATAACCCTTGCATTTTAATTCTGTGTCATGGGTTGTTGAAACTAACTTCCTTGTCCTTGAGAGCAATGTGGTGTTACTTACAACCTAGATAGCAATAGCAACCTTACATAAATAATTAGTATAGCCCTTGACAATTAGCTATCACATTTTTTGAGATAGAAACTTTAACAGTCTTGCAATTGCAATTTTAATGTTAGGCCAAGTCTCTTCAAATTATTTGGTAATCAAAATTTGGTTTTCAAACTTTAAGGACTTAAAGTAACACAAACCTTTTTGCCACTTGAAAAAAGGTAATTTCAGATAAACAGCAAGCCATAAACATTACTTGCCATGGCAATGCAAATCTTGAAATCAAAATGAGCGGAAAACAATTGAAAAGTTTTGATTTTGGTTTTGAAGTATATAAAAAAATTAAAATCAAGAAATACTAAGCCAAATGAGCTCACCAAAATTTCCAATAAAATGAAAGAGGAGGGAGAATGCCCCTATATGTTTTGGGGTTTTTCAAGTCAATTAAAATACAATTAGAGCAGATACTTTTTCCAATGAAAATTTGTATTTTTAACTTGTCAGTCGATGATATTCCTCATCAAAGTAGTAATTTCTTCAGAAAAAAGGAAATCTGCAGTTCAGATTTCCAGAAACCACTTTTGTTATGAGAGATTGGGGTAAATGCTAGTGAAAATACAAACTATTTTTTTTAATTTTTTCTCTCGTTGCTTCAAACATCCAAACATGTTCAGACAGAAAAAGTACTGAAATTATTCTAATAAATTCTACAAGTAATTTCAATATCAAAGTTCTCATTAATGAGCTTACTTACTAATATTTAAGATACCATTTTCATTTATGTCTATTTGTACTAGAGACTTTTGTTGTATTAGAATCATAGCATCATAGAATAGTTAGGGTTGGAAAGGACCTCAAGATCATCTAGTTCCAACCCCCCTGCCATGGGCAGGGACACCTCAAATTGAACCATCTCATCCAAGGCTTTGTCTAACCTGGCCTTGAACACCACCGGGGGCGGGGGGAGCATTCAGAACACTCTTGGGCAACCCATTCCAGTGCCTCACCACCCTTACAGTAAAGAACATCCTCCTTATATCCAATATAAACTTTCCCTAAGTATTAACTGATTACCCCTTGACCTGTCACTACAGTCCCTAAGGAAGAGTCCACCCAGAGCATCCCTATAGCCCCCTTCAGATACTGGAAGGCTGCTATGAGGTCTCCACGCAGCCTTCTCTTCTCCAGCCTGAACAGCCCCAACTTTCTCAGCCTATCTTCATATGGGAGGTGCTCCAGTCCCCTGATCATTCTCATGGCCCTCCTCTGGACTTGTTCCAACAGTTCCATGTCCTTTTTATGTTGAGGACACCAGAACTGCACACAATACTCCAAGTGAGGTCTCACAACAGCAGAGTAGAGAGGCATGATCACCTCCTTTGACCTGCTGGTCACTCTCCTCCTGATGCAGCCCAGGATACCATTGGCTTTATGAGCTGTGAATACACACTGCTGGCTCATGTTCATTTTCTCAACAACCAACACCTCCAAGTCCTTCTCTGCAGGGCTGCTCTGAATCACTTCTCTGCCCAGCCTGTAGCTGTGCCTGGGATTACTCCGACCCAAGTGTAGGACCTTGCACTTGGCATGGTTAAACTCCATGAGGTTGGCATCAGCCCACCTCACAAGCGTGTCAAGGTCCCTCTGGATGGCATTCCTTCCCTCCAGTGTACCAGCTGAACCACACAGCTTGGTGTCATCACAAACTTGCTGAGGGTGCACTCAATCCCACTGTCCATGTCAGCGACGAAGATGTTAAACAAGATCGGTCCCAACACTGATCCCTGTGGGACACCACTTTTTACTGGTCTCCAGCTGGACACTGAGCCGTTGACCACAAATCTTTGCATGTGGCCATCCAGCCAGCTCTTTATCCACCGAGTGGTACATCCATCAAATTGATGTCTCTCCAGTTTCGACACAAAGATGTCATGTGGGACAGTGTCGAACACTTGTGTACAAGTCCAGGCCAACATAAATAGCAACTCCCCCTCCCCGCCTGCCGGGCCTGTCTTTTCTAAAGAGCCTGTAACCTTCCACCCCAACATTCCAGTCATAGGAGACATCCCACCATGTTTCTGTGATGCCTGTTATACCATACCCCTGGCGTGCACACATCTCTAATTCCTCTTGTTTGCTCTCCATGCTTTGGGCGTTTGCATAAAAATATCTGAGCTGAGCTCCAAATGAAGCCAGCTCATTGGCTGGAGCAGCTGGAAAATCCAATTGGTCCAAGCATTCATTATAGGTTTTGACAACTGACTGGGTGTGTTAGGATGGAACGATGACCCCCTACCCCAACACATCTTGTTTAAAGCATCCTTGACCAGTCTGGCAAGCCTGCTATCAAAACCGCTCTTCCCCTTCATTGTCAGAGAAGCTCTACCAGTCCTGGCTTACAAACTTGGGTCCCATGTTCAAGACACCCAAACCCCTGACTATTGTGCCACCCTTCTAACCATTTATTAACCTGACCAATCCTCCTAGCCTCTTTAGGGTCCTCCCCTGTATCCTGGAGAATAGATGAAAAGACAATCTCAGCTCCAGAGCCCCTAACCACCTCTCCCAGGGCTCTGTAGTCCTTCTTATGTTCTCCAGGCTACTGCTATCTATATCCCTAGCACCCACATGTATCGCTAGAAGTGGGTAATAGTCAGTGGGGCTTACTAGAGCAGGCAGCCTCTCTGCCACATCCCTGATCTGTGCCCATGGTAGGCAACACACCTCCCTTGAGACTGGGTCAGGCCGACAGACGAGTGCTTCTGTCCCTTTCAAAGTAGAGTCCCCTACTACTACGACCCACCGCTTTTTCCTAGAAGCACCAGTAGGTATCTTCTTTAGCAGTGCACCCACTGGTTGCCTCTGGTGCAAGTGTGTTTCCTCATCAGCCCCCTGCAGGACAACAAAACGGTTCTGGATGGGGACAACAGATTTAGGAGGAAACCCTTTGCTTTTAATTGTCCTCTTCCTCCTTTTTTTGTTTTTCTTTGTTACTAGTTGCCAGCTTCCTGGGTTAGCAGCTTCTTTCTTTTCTCCATGAACTGCAGGGGACTCTTGAACCCCCTGCACAGTTTGGGCCTGGAACAAGCAGTCCTGCTTCCTCTCAGCTCCCCTGACATCTTGCAGCTTATTGACAGCATCCCACAGCTCAGCCACCTGCTGCAGGAGGACCTCCACCAGGGAGCACCGCGTGCAGCCCTGCCCATTGTGCACCTTTCCCTCACCAGACCAGTGCAGGCACTCTCTACACTCCAAGCTCTGCACTGGAGCCTCCCCCACTCATCGGCTCCATCTGGGTGCCTATGCTGGCCACAGCTGCAGCAGCCAGAACAAAGCTCCCAGACCGGGCCCTGATCATACGACAAGTGCTAGCCATCCCGCTTGCCTCCCACGCAAACTGGCTCTCAAACCACCTCAACTTGGCCTGGTCACCGCACTCCTGATCACTCACTTTTCCTGGGCCAGTTTTTTAACCAGTCAAGGCTGGTGCCGCTCCTCCTGGCTCCGCCCCCTGTGAGTCAGGTCCTCCCATCAGCTGAGCTGCTGGCTCCTGGCCAAGCTCTGTGGAGAACCTGAGGCTCTCTCGGTGACTGTTGCCGCTCTGCATTGAGGCTCCTGGAAGCTGAGCTTCCCCCTGCTCCAGTGTTGAAGGCATCTCTGATTTTTTGCTAAAATAAAATTTTGGAAGTTAAAACCTCCAAAAGTACATCTTGTAAGGCAAAGAAAAACAAAGAAAACCTAGTTGTATCCTTTTCATACCTAGGTTTCAACTGTTCAAATGTCAGTAAGTCCCAGTCATCCTAGTTATTGATATTTCCTGGGGGAAAAAGAAACAGATTATACTTCTGTAATATGCTTTCTGTTTATCTACTTGAGATTCACATCCATCTCTTGTTTTCAGCCTGAGCAATATCTTTTCCCTCTGAAGAAACCTGTAGTGGTTTTAGCACTACTCTCTTTCAGGCTTGCCCAGAAGTGCAACTTCCAAATAAAGAGATTATCTTCTCTGATAAGGCTCTCTAAGTAGTTATTGGCATCCTCTCTCTGCTTTCTGCTTTCTCTAATCACATCCTTTATTTATATGTGTACAACCAGGTAGCATAATACTAATCAGCTAAAATGCAGGTGATGTGTGTATTAAATGGAACACATTCTCTTCTTTATTCTTGTATAGTCTCTTTCCTTACATTGGGGCTGAACAGCGATTTCAAAATTTGGAGAGATGTTCTACTGTTAAATGATAGGAGTGAGACACAATGAAGTCCTTATAATGTTGTTATGGATAAAGCAGATATCAACATTGAATACTGCTTGCAAAAAGACTCCACAGGAATATCTGGAATCAGAATGTAAAGGATTCTTAGGGCAACATGCTGCAGACTAAGCAGTGATATATTCTCACTTTGTAACCCTTGGGAATAGGGTTTAGCAACAGAGTGGCAATATATGCACAATTAAAATATTCTTCTTTTATTATTGTTCTCTCTTTTCCCTAGTTTTGTATATTCTTCCCCTTCAAGAACAGCCATACTAAGGGTTCTAGCTCAGTAAGGCATTTCGGCAGATGCCTATGTATAAATACTTGAGTTGTCCTACTGAAGACTACTGGTGTATTGAAAATTAGGCACCTGCTGAAGAAGTGTGTTGAATTAGGGCCTAAGTGATTGCACATGCAAATTGTAATTGATATCAACAGCAATGACAGGAGTCCATCTTGGCAGCCAGCTGGTTTATCTATGCCTGAAAGCTCCTTCTGATTACTATGCTCATTATATAGATGCAGACGAGTTACATTGTTTTGGACATGATGACAAAGCTTTGAGTAAGAAACAGAATTATTGTGCCCTAAATTTCTATTTTAAAAATTAGAAAATCAGTACAACTGTATAAATGTGTTACAAATTTTCCCTGGGTTTCAGCAAATGACTGTTCATGAAAATAAACTGTAGAATATGTTAAATGAAACATTATTGTCACAAGCCAGCATCACAACCCATATTTACAATGGGCTACATGAGCATGTTTAATATCCGTTTTGGTACATTTATACAGCAAAAAGGTCTAAGCCTCATGAATGTTTGTCAGATTTTCAAGATTGAGTTGAATCAGAAAAGACACATAAGGGAACATATGAACTGGCAGAAAAAATTCTTGCAATTAGGCAATTTTAGAAGAAAGCACCTGAAAAACTCATCTCAACTCCTATAAAATTACATATTTCATGTTGTAACCTTGCTGAGATGAAGAACGTTTGGATGGCACACATAGGTGGGAGGTATGGAACAATTTACAAACACATGCTGCCTTCAAATTATAGCACTCTCCTACTAAGTGATTATTTGCACATTGTCTCTGTCAGTATTGATTACACTAAATATGTTATTAAAAGACTGCACTTTTTGAGGAGAGGAACATGGCTCAGTGAATAAGATTCCAACCTTCAGAAACAGAAGATCATTATGTGAGTGTTTGGAAATAAATATTAATATTTTTTTACTTTGGCTGAAATTTTACTATAGTGTAGAATCCCTACAAAGTTGAAATAAGAGCTAGCAATATGTTTTTGCAATGATTATAAGGTTATGACATAAATAATAAGTACAGAAATACATGACATACAGATTAACTATATATTTCTGAGAGATTAAGAAACATGAAATAGTATTCACAGAACTGGTGATCTCTAAAATCCATTTTAAAACATACAATTTTATTTTCTTTCAATTATTTGTGCATAGGTTAACATCTGACATAAATGCTTCCCCTATTACCCAATTAAACTGAAGTTATTTCACTGAATTCAGTAAAGCTAAGATGTCACCTCTAAGAAATAAAATCCAATTTAATCAAGCTGTCCCTCATGATTGTAGTAATTAAGTGTATTTTAGGTTTAAACAACAAACAAACAAACTAACTAAACTAAAAAAAAAACATACTCCAGCTGTCTTCATCTAAAAATTGACCCTTGTTTTCAATAACGCAAAGCCATTTTTGATGACTTATTTTGGCTGTAGGAATCAACTGTCTATAGAGCTTGTAAAACTCTCAACCCACTGAAAATTTGATACAAGTCCTGTGTAGAATATTTCATGTAGGTACTTGTGGTCAATTACACTCTGTGGTGCATTTGGTCATCTCAGTGTCAGGTACTTATTTTTTCCTGGCATGTTCATGTTGATGCCTGAATGCAAAACACCCATCTGTGTGCCTGTTGCCTCTGGAAGAAGGTTCCATAATATATCAGGAAATTTCCAAAGATTCTACAGATCACTCAACAAGTTCTAGAATGTTGAACAAATCTACCCTAAAATGAATATACTGCCACTGAATTCATAGATTCTTCAAAATTCTTTTATGTGCAGTTTAATTTGTGTGAACACATCTAACATTATACAGAACTTGACCTTTCATCCTCAAAAGACTGCATTCACTTCAAACACTGATCCATTTGTGCTTTTCACTAATCCATTTGTGCTTTTCACTAATTTACACATTAGTTCTAAGTTACTTTTCTAGATATTTCTGACAGAATAATTCCTTGAAGCTGTCCTCTAAGGTTGAATGATTGCAACCTAGGAATACCCTGACAACAGAGCTGATCAGAAAAACTCCAATGAATACTAGTAGATTTATCAGAAAGGGGCAAATATTTGAAAGTGAAATCTTTACCAAACACTTACTGTTAGCTTAAAAGCAAAATCTTCACGATGTGACAGAACCCATTTCTGACATCTTTAAAATGTGTACTTTTATACTATGTAGAAGTAAGTTGAAATCCAGATTATTTTTTCAGCTTCTTGGTAATGTATAATTTGGATCAGATATTATTTTAAGTTAAATTTTACAAGGAATTTTCACTTTTAGTTTGGTTTTGTTGTGTGCTAGCATTAAAAAAAAATGCACATTGCAGAAGACTACTTGGAAGATGGAAAAATGTTATTGTGTTATGGTCAACTAAATTATCTAAATACACACTATTTCTTGTTAACTCTTGATGGCACACAAGTATTAGCAAGTTAGAAATTAATGTAACTGTTTATCCTATTCAATAAACATTTGCAGCTGAATGCTTGTCAAATGAAGCATTAATTCTCAGTAATTACCACACAATTATTTTTCATTAATTTTTCTTAATTAATATGGCTCATATTGATAACAGGTAATAACATACATGTAATTGAATTTTTAAAATCCATTTAATAGTTGTTCCCTAATGCTAATAAACAAATGATTTATTAAATTTCTTTTTCATGTATGTGTTCTTTTGATGAAGAAAATGGATTGCAGTAAACAGCAATGGAAATGATCTGATTCTGAGTTGATTAACAATTTCATCAAATGTACTGGGTGGACTTGTTTATAAAACAGGTAATGGTCAAAGCATCCTACATCTAACTATTTGTTCTTGATTCTAAGTCTCAGAACTCTTCCAGGACCTGGGCATCTGACTGTGATAGAACCAAATACTGTAGCTGCATATACTTGATCAAACTCTCTCTAATCTCATTTAAAGACATTTTAACTGTTTTTGAACTGATTAAAGCTGAAATGTGGCATCTCTTCAGGAGATCTCTACACTACCTTAAGGTTCTTGACTAAAATATTGGAGAATGCAACACATTTTTTTTGCAGTTTCTGTACATATTCATATTTATTCTCCCAGAGTAACATTGGTAACCTTTACAAATGCTACCAAAATATGGTAAAATTTTTATTCTGTACATGCAAACTCTGCTGTTCTTGAAGTTTATTTATAAATACATCAATTTTCCATCACTTTCTATGAAGAATGCACATTTTTTTCCATTAATTAATATTAATATTCTTAAGGCACTAACTCTTCACGGTTGTTTCTTTGTTGTATACATTATTGCTATTGTCAGTATCTTCAAAACTCTGTATTAATCAACTTCATGTATGAAGAACATACATGTTTTTCAGCTTGGAAAAGTAATAGCTTTCAGATGGCTGAAGTTAGAATTCTGCCATTTTCCTTTCAGTTAAAATCAGCACCAAAGTATTCTTACTGAATTGTCTACCTGCATTACTAAGAATATATATCCAGAGCCGGATGATAAGAACTCCTCTGGTCTGAAAGGCATGAAAACTATATGGACGCAATAAAAGCATGGTAAGTTTTTTTTGTACAAACTCATATTTATAAGCTAGTCAAGATGAAGAGAACTGATATGAGGAAAGAAACAGAATTTTGTGATGTACAACACCCTGCACATAGATGGAGTAAGAAAACCCTCACATAATTGTGTTTTAATGTTGAAGTGTTCAGATTTCTCATGGTGACTTTGTATCATTAACTTCCAGTAAAATGCAATTTAGAGAATCAGCTACAAAAATCCCTTGGACGTGAAACTTAATAAAAATTACTTTGAAATACAAGTAACATGAAATGCAAAATTTGAACGAACTGTAGAAAAGGTGACTGTACCTAGAAAATATTTAGATTGTCTAGGCTTTTCATGTCTGTGGAATAACGAAGTTGCATTTACATGGAATGGGACATAAAAAAAGCTTCACTGCTTAAAAGTGATTTTCATATTTATATTAATATTTGTGACAGAAAATGTCTTAGAACTACAAACACTTTAGCTCTTGAGATTTGATATCCATTTACAAAATCAAACGTTTGATATCTTGACCACATCTCTTTAACAGTCATGGATGTGGATGGAATTTTTAAAGATACATTACACTGAAAATTTTCTTTAGTGCTGTTAATTTCCTAATTATTTAGCTAATTTTGATTATGATGTGTGGAAATTGCAAGAAATTGGTGCTTCTAATGTCTTTTATGCAAACAAGAAAAGCTGATATTTCATAGAAACACAGAATCATAGAATAGTTAGGGTTGTATCTCCTTTTTTGGAAAGGACTAAGAATGGAATAACTAGTTTAGCCACCCTCTTCCCATATAATTTTTGGGGTGTTTAGTGAAAATACAAATTTGACATATATGACTTCTGGACATACATTTTCTTATTTCTCATCTCTGTGGAAATGACGGTGACTTTGACTACACACATCCATACAGTGATAGGTATGGAGTTAGGTCTCTACACGCTAGAAAGAGCTCATGGGTAGGATGGCACACAGGGTGTATTGGGTTTGCATGGCAAAAGTTTAGTAGCAGGGGAGTACTCAGGGTGGCTTCTGTGAGAAGCTTCTGTCATGTCTGATAGACCCAATGCCAGTCAGCAGCAAGACAGACCCTGAACAAGGCTGAGCCCATCAGCAATAGAGGTAGGGCTTCTGGGATAAAATCTCTAAGGAGGCAGAATATGTGTGAGTAACAGCTCTGCAGACACAAAGGTCAATGAAGAAGGAAAGAGGGAAGGTACTTCAGGTGCCAAAGCAGAGATTCCCCTGCAGCCCAATTCTGCTTGATCAGCAGTCTGTCCTTTCTTCTCATTAAATTTTATTCTTTTTTTTTTTTCTTGGTTAGGTACAGTCTGCTCTGTATATGCATGCATTTATGGAGGTCTAACAACTAGACTACTAGGTAGGACAGGGTCCCTTTTGTTTGGGTAGCAGGAACTGGGGTTTATGCATATTGTGTAGGTATCTATACCAAGGACTTTACTGCTAATGGGCAGCAAGGTGGCCTAGCTGGCAAATAAGAGATTTGGGAGCCAGGTATCTAAGTTGCCAAATATTGGCTACTTGAGAGACTAACAGGTCCAAGCCAGCTGCTAAGGAGACTGTAAGGTCTCACAGTCAACTGAAGGACTTGTTTGCATATGTCTGTCTGTACCTTAGGTAAACAGAGACCAGAAAATGCAGAGGTTAGTTACTAGATACACTATCCTGTCTATCCAGGAGAGATCCATAGCGTACATATATAAATATATATGTACATATTTTCTATTAATGAGCATTCATCCTGAGCAGCCAGAAATGGGAAAAAAAATAGGCTATTATTTCTGTTTATGTTTCTCTGAAGGCTGTGTGCTCCATTTGTGTTGGTCTGTGTGGCCAGGCATGTGTATATACACATATGTATTGTGCACATGTATGCATGTGTGTCTGCTGGGGATGTGCACTCAATGTCATTAACTAGTATCACCCTGGGACTTGGGGCTGCTGCAACCTTGTGTTCACTGGTCTACTGCATTCAGCAAGTCCTAGCAGCAGGCATGACAGAAAAGAAATTGATGAATTTTATTAAATATGTTCACAACTTAAATGTTAAACGATTGCATATAAAATAGTAATAGATTCTAATGCCCGTTTCTCTTCCAAGATTTTTTACAGTCTGTTGTTATGACTCTGCATCACTGTGAACTACATATTGTCGTTCCTCATATCTGGCAGTGGCCTTCTGAAGGATAATTTGTGCTATTGCAGAATGAAATTATGCAACGTGAAGCACACCATTAACACTGGACAAGGTTTTCCAGATGTCCAAGTGTCAAAATGATTTGTATGTAGTCTGTGGACATTGGAAGCCAAGTGTTATTCATCAGTTGTAAAGATGACACAGATGAAGAGATTGTGACCAGGTTCTATGGGTATATTTGTTCTTCCTTGTGAGAATGTAAGTCCACTCTGTCTATCGCAGATGTAAATAGCAGTTAGAGCTGACTAAATTTATAGGTTCCTGGAGGAAATGTCTGATTAATTCATATTTCTAACACAGATGGAAGATGTACACTTATTAAATGGGACCAAGGTGCTTGCCTGTTAACAGAAGATTCTGTCTTTGACATTAGTAAGGATTTTTCTTTTCCAACTATTTAAATTCATATATTACAGAAGGTAAAAATAATGCTTTTGAGCATAAGATGCAACAAGAACTTGCAGTGAGCAAGGAAAAGAAACCAAGTACCACTTGCCTGACAGTATTAAATGGAAAATGACATATTAGCAACAGAGAAACAGTAGCCAAAGAGCAAATATGTGAATAGACTTGGTAACAAATGTGGGTAGGAGATTGCAGGTGTGCTGTTACTTCTTTTTCAGACCAAGAAGAGCACGCAAAAAAATGCCTAAATGCTATGATTAGAAATAATGAGAATGAAAAAATCTCATATTAAATGCTAGTGTTAGGAATAAAAAAAAAAAAAGTACGGGCTTTGACTCCCAAAATAGTTATGGAGCAAACATGCTGCTGTCTAACAAGGTCATTCAACCAACCTAAGATCTGAACCATCCTTCAGAAATGTCTGTCAATGTGTATTAACTATAAAAGCATTCTAACATGATTGTGTTCCAACCTGGAAGGCTCATTTTAATGCCATAATTAGATTAGATGAATACTGAACTCTTCACTCAATTCTTCTCTAGAGGGAGCTGATGACAAAGCTCTTGTCTTTGCTGATGACAGAGCTATTGTTTTCATCCTAGGATCTTCAGATATATCCTACTAATTTTTTGTAGTCTGCACTTGTAGTGCTGTAATTGAGATGTCATCTTTGAAATATATGAAATCTCACTGGCTCTGTGGAACAGAACATACACACCTTATCTTGTCCTTTATTATTTTATCATTTAGTTGATAATGCTAAATGGAATAAGTTGGTTTGGATTATGTGGCTATTTTGCACATACTGATTGAAAAGAACCCAGCAAAATTGTTATGTAAATAAAACACACTTTAGAACAATAAATCATGAAGCATGAAATATCACAATAATCTGGGAAAAAATCATGGTTTAAGAAAAGATGAAACAAATTCAGAGTAACCTGATTTTTAAAATAGAGCAGTGGGGAAGAAAAGAACTATATGATTACATTCTTTTAAGTGTCATGCCCACTGAATACATTTGCTCATAGGGAACAGAACTATTTACAAATATCGCCTGGGAACAGATTTTTAAAGTGTCACATGCCAATTAACACAGTACATGTGAACAGAGGCATAATGAATTTGAGAGGATAATATTCCCACATGCAGAAAATGTCAACAAGAACATAATCACAGCTATAGCATATGGTATATTGAGCACAAAAACTTGTTTATATAATCCTAAATCTCCCACTAATAAGATCTCACTTTATTAACAAAATACAAAGGAGTCTAGCTGAAGTGCCATCCAGAAGTGTGACTTCCCTTTTGAGATTCAGGGATGTAAAGTAATTTATGTGCTTTCTAATGTCAAGCTTGATATATATAATTCAATGAATTTGTATAGCATTAATTCTATGGAGTTTACTTCCTAATTTACTGAAGTTGCATAAAGCTGCTCACTAGCTAAAATAGATGTTGACCAAGGCATTTATGTGTGTGTGCCTGTGGATACATATTTCTGAGCTCAGTATCTGAAACTTCAAGAAGCAGTACTTTCAAAAACAAATATGCAGATCTGAATTCATAACTCTTCTGGACTGTACTTTAGTTATAGTTTGCTTATACTGTACATAAATGACCAAAAGAATATTTCTCCAGTGTTCTAGGGAGGGAGTTTCAGCTGGCAAAGCAGGTTCTTGAGCCAAACTATTTTTTAATTCATTTACATCTGGTGGAAAGAGGATACAGATTTGATGGCAATGAAATATCATTGTTACATTGGATGATCTCTCTTTGACCTTCCTTGATGCTTTCAGAATGTTTCTTGTCAAGCAGAAGGTGAGCATACCAATGGTGTCGCTTTTTAGAGCGAGGTGTCCCTGCCCATGGCAGGGGGGTTGGAACTAGATGATCTTAAGGTCCTTTCCAACCCTAACTATTCTATGATTCTATGGTTCTATGAAAATCTCCAAACCTATGGACAAAGAAAAACAGGAGGTACTAGGTGGACATGAAAAAGTCAACCTTAAAACCAGACTGTTAGCAATTTCTTCTGCATTTCTGACTCTTTTATAAATTGCTAAGCGATATGAGCTTAAAATCAAGACATTTCATTAATTATAATATTTTTTTTCTTTTAAATGGCTGAAATGAAACAAGCTTTAATCAAAATCCTGGAATGTTTCCCCCTAATTTTTCTGGAAATTTTTGTTGAACCCTTTTCTCCCATTTTCTGATCATCCTCTTCAAACATACTTATTAATACTATTAGTGAAGTGCATTTATTAGTTCTTATTAAAACAGTGCAAACATCACTGTAAATCACTCAGTTTCTTTCAAAAAATTCCCGTTCGTGATAGGATCGGCCAAGTTGACTTTGCACATAATCCAAGAAATATGGTTCATGAAAGTGAATCCAGGCTAGGCTCAGATGCATTTTATATGGATTTAAACACTCTGTTTAAACAAAAGTACTTTACCTCTCAAATTTGTTATAAAGAGATGGATAGTGCCAGAAGATAGCGTAGATTCATTGCATCTACCTCTAATGCTTAACTACACTGCCTTTTTCTGAGTTGGGATGTCCAAAAGGCAGTCAGATCTTAGAGGCTTTCAAATTTTCCTCTAGAAATGTTTATCTACCTCCACTTAATACAGAGAATCCTAAGGCTTCTTTCTTAGACTAAGCTCTTCATTTAACTATGTCAGATAGCAAAGTTAATACAAGTTAGTTGTTTGACATTCATGTTCTCACTTTCATTCTGGCAATAGCCTGCTCAGAGCATCCCTACCTTAATTAAAAAATACCATAGCTTTCTTTTGCTCTGTGTCTGCTTTAATGTCTTTTCTAAATAAACATATTCAGAAGTATCAAAAAGACAAAGACTTGTTTAAAGCTATGAAAATAAACACAGAAATACAAATTTAGGTCTACAACCAATTTTTAAATTACAAAGAACCAATTTAAATCATAGTAAAAAATGTTGATGACAATCACAATGATTTTGCAGGCGTATTTATAAAGGAAATACAGAGGCTCCAATATCCAGTTGAAATTGCAGGTAATCTGTAATTACTTTGAATTTGCCTTTTTTAAATTTATGATGAGGATAACACCGAGGTGAAGAGTATTTGAACTTTTTAAAACCTAAAATGTTTGCTCCTGCCAGTTTTACAGGTCATCTGATATTCCTTACAACTTCCTATGTTACATTGACTAATTAAGAGCTGTTTAAGAAAACAGTATAATTAATTTCTGTCATGGTTCCTGATTTTTTTTTCCAATTTTTTTCTTTTGTAGTCCTGGATCCATATAGTAGCTGTAACACAACCTAGTTTGTGAAGACTACCCAGAAAATATTTGAAATTATTCCAAAACAGAAATTGCTATTTTTAAGAAATGCCCCTAGTCCTATATGAGACAGACTTTGGCAACTTTCATCTGATGATTAGCTCCACCAGGATACATAAATGACAACTTTTCTTCATACATCCCTCACTAGACTGCATACAATCTAGTATGTAAGTGTAAAGTTTTTGTTGCAGGTTAGGTTCTCCCTAAGTAAAGGAAATGCAATGATATGCTTCAAACCAAAAGCCAAATGATCAAAGGCTGCTGGTGATTAAAATCCATATTTTCCCTGGAACAGTATAGCTGACAAGCTCAGTGAGTTCTGGTGAGTCTGTTCTCCTTTGCACTTAAAAAACATCAAAGTTAACTGGGCAGGGAAGAAGTTCACACGAAGAGGGAAGCTCCACAAAGAATACTGTAGGCTCCGTTTAAATACGTAATTGTTTAATGCTCTGTTTTCAGTGGAGCAGGAAATAAAATTGCTATCCCAGGAGTGTGTCTCAGGTAATTTTTTTTTTTTTTTTTTAATGCTTACTTTCACTCTATGGTCCTCTGTATCACAGCAGTTTATCTTCATACTTAACATGCATATAAAATTATAAAAAAAAAAGAGTTTGTAACTAAGGATTTATTATTCAAATTTAAATGCATTAGTAACAATAAAACAACTCTTAATTTACACATGAACAACCAGTTTTGGCTGGTGAAACAGTGAAATCTGGTGAAACAGTGAAATCTGGTGAAATCTGTTGCAGTTGTTCGCCATGGGCTTTTGCCTTTTCAGTTTACTCTGGTTCTTTCAAAGTTTAATCATTGTGCCTTTTTTCTCTTGTTTTCATCAAATAAAGATTTTATACAGATTTGAAAATTAACAATTTCTCTAAACTGTCTCAAGTTTTCCTTGGGATTTTTTTTTTTTTAATTTTAAACACTGGCAGAAATCTCATTTCTGTGATAGTTCTGGAAGCTTAACTAAGACATTTTTATCACTGTGCTTGCTTGACCTTAACATTTTCTTGTTCTTGGAGTGCTTATCTGATGGTTGAGTTCAGGTCTCTGTCCCTTTTTAGTGTCCTCTCTTGATAATAATCTGAATGCATTTTGCATGAACAGAGCCTCTCACAATTTGTGAGTGACAGTGTTCTCTTAGACTTTTTTTGAGGATTTTGATGAAACTCTTCAAAGCAGCTGGACCCTCACTGCTGTGCTTAGAAGTGTGCAATAGATTAAATTATATTGTATATTGAATATTTCTAAATGTTCTGAATGTTGCAAAAATGATAACTCCAAATGCATTATATGTACTTTTTATACAGTCATGTGCCTTATACAGTCATATGCCTGCAAGCAGACAGGTTTCAACCTTTCTCAGCAGGCAGAGATTTTTCCATTAGATAGGGAGAAAACTGTATGAAAACAAAGTCTCAGAGCAGCCTGTCATTCAGAACACTTTCATGAGAGGTATGGATTAAAATCTCCCTAAAGAAAACCAGATCTGAGCCCAAGACTTTCATATCAAGTGAAATTTTTAAACACTGACCAAATAGGACAGGTGTTTTGAAAAAATGTCTGGATCTTTTGAAAAAGATCCAATGCCCCAATTTTGCAACAAGTAAGTGTTTTCAAGAGACAGTTATACTTCCAGAAAGATTAATCCTTGAATTGAGGAAGGTCCTTGTTTCAGCTTAGAAGGAAAGTATCTTAGTCCTGGAGAATGGTAGGTGTTGAACTATTCCATGCCTCAGCATATGCAAGAGATTAGCATAAATAGGGTTTTTTGGCAACCCTTGTGAAGACTATTCTGAAATTCTTGAACCTCCCCAGGTTGCTAATTTAGGGCTAATATGGTAGTTTTACTTTACCCCTGCCGGTTCATAAAGACAGACTGGATCTATTTCTGACTGCACAAATCAGGACAAATGATGTAGAACTAATTAACATATACTAATTATTTTTTAAGCTTATGGTTCTTGATGGTTATTGGCCAACATGTCCTCAAAAATAGTTATTGTAATGTAAAAAACCTCCCAAATTTATTTCAAAAAAGAATCTCAAGGATAATAGAGTCTTGATTCTATTTTAAGATGGTTCCTTTAAATGGATTGACTGTACATGCTTACTGTACTGTTTGTCAATTTGATTTAGCATGAAAATGATTCTCAGAGTCTAATTTATCATTTACTATGTGACAGGGAATTTTTTTTTTTTTGTCATGGTGAGTCTACGGTTCCCCGTGAGATCCTTCAGCCTAAAGAGATAGTTTTATTACACAAATGCCATATAATTCTCTAGAGGATTGTACATGTTGGCAAAGGCAGTTGTTTGCACTGTAAATATTTTGCTCTTAGCTAAATTATTGCTGCCTTTTTTTTTTTTTTTTTTTTTAATTTAAACACAAAGACAAAATAGATCAAAAGAAGCATGAAAGAAAAAGATTATTTTTTTGGTGATATTAATAGGTTTTGTTGTCTCCTCAAAGCTGTTAAGTCTCTCTTTCAGACCACAGTTGAACTTCATACTTAAATAAAAAATAAAATATCACTGGTACTAGAGAGTAGCTCTCACACTGACATCTTCTCTCTCAGTCTCATCACATTACACTGGTAATCTCCAGTCACAATTGCTCCTGGGGACTTATCTATCCTTTTACTGATGACTGAGACCATACATACTAAGGCTCAAAATCTGAAAGAGATTTTGCTGATCATTTTGTGCTATGAAGACTTTCATGATGTGGTAGAATTAGCAAATACCTATTAATCTAATACGAATTCTGATAATATGAGTCCAACAGTCACTTTTTTTACTAAATATTCATAATCTTGAGTCCCGGTCTGGATCTGATTTAAAAGCTGAAGAACACTCACAAATATCTGTGCTTCTGAAAAATATATTTGCAGGCAAGAAAGAAAGAAAAAAGAAGTGTAATAAATATTTAAGCTTAATTGTAGCTGAAATATTTATATGGAATATAAATTCATATATACATGAAATATATACATGAATGCATCATAATGAGATGGCAAATAATATATTTCAAATTTAAATGTGGTTTTGAGAAGATGGTCTTTCACTTCTTTTGAGAAGTTAAAGTAATTTCAGTTTAGTTTGATCAATACATTCTGAACACGGTTTTATTGACTAAGAAGCATCTAATTGATCGGCTGCACTGGACACCTGAATGCTTTTAGTGAATGTTTGATCACAAGTGTTCCCTTTTTACCAATAAATTTCTTTCCTATTTAAGGGTTAAGGTAAGAAGCAAAATTTCACTTTCTTGTAAATTACGTTTGCTATTGCCCCTTTGTGTTATGGTGACCAGTAATACTTGACTACGTCCTTTTGGTCCCTCTCCTGAAGTGAAATCTTCATCTCCATTAAAGGTAATTGACACTTCTCATTTTTCAAGGTATTGTTACAATTTGCTATCGAGAAAGAAAGTAGAGAAAAAGTTGTGGCACAGCTCCATTACATTATCTCAGCAATTACTTATTCTTGTAACAGACAATATTTAGATGAGTGTTTGAGGAAAGGGAAAACAATGGGAATGCATGTTACAAAAAACATCTATCACTTGATGAATATAGTCAGGATGATGTGGAAGGTGGATACAATTTAACCAGTATCAATTGATCAATTCTTTATATTCCCTAGGAATAATTGTTGTGGATATTCCATTCCATTATTTGTCTCTTACTGTTGTCCATTCTTCTGAGGTAAAATTAATTGGTCTCAGCCATGTAAAATACTGTTAACAGCAGCCTGTTGAATAAAAAAAATCTAGACAATATGCAAAAAGGTAAAGATAGATAGTCCAAATCTAAGCAATACCACAAAAGCCTTTTCAAAAGCTCTTTGTGCGTGGTGTGGATTAGACATGCTTGTCATTATGAGTATAAGCAGGGTTAAGTTGTAAGAAACATGATCTTATTTTAATACTAGGCCAAGCTGTTGAATTGTTTTCTTCTCAAGACAAAACAAAAAAAAAAAAAAACCCAACAAAAAACCGCACACAAAAAAAAAAAACAAAAAAAAAAAACAAGTTTGGTTTTGGACAAGTTTGTTGATATACTCTACACATAATATGAGTCTTCTAAGTCATTGGGGTCTTACTTAGTAAAATATCAATTGTTTTGATTGCAATTGTTTTAAGTTATATTGTCCAGCTAGAGAAGTACCAAACATGCTGGTATGGGCAATGCATTTCAAAAAAAAATGGCCCCACCAATAACATTGATACTCACAAGAAAATTCATTAGAGTAAAAGAGTCCCAAGTTGCAACTTCTGAGCAATTAGCAGATTAATGACATTATTGTCACAGTGCTGTGATTTTAGAACAGTTTGAGAAAGAAGAAAATATAAAGTAAAGTACTACTTTCAAAAGGTTTCCAAATGGGAAAGAGGAACACCAGATATGGCATGAAGATCATAAGAAAAGCCTAAAGACAAAACACATACACATAAAATGGGTCAAAAACTCCTCTTCCAAAGTAAAGTACTGATGAAAGTTCCTCTAACTGATGAAAAAAAGCATCCCACTGTAAATAACTTCCCCCCTAGTACTAAATATCCATACCACCACGATCTTCACACAACCTGGATGTGGTTACTTTACAAAACAGTAGAAAATCAGCAGTAGCGACTGCATAATATGAGCTAGTAGCAGTTAAAATGGTTTTCATGGAGGAAAGTAAAATCAAGAAAGTAATGATCATCACTTCACTGAGACCAGTGTAGGCATTACAATCTTCCTAAAAATCAGAAGCAGTGAGATTACAGAATAACACAAAATGATATGTACTTGGCTATTCTCCCCTGACTCAAGAAATATTTGTAATATAAAATCCAGATCTTTCGGATTCATATGGCCCCAGGAACATACACTTTCAAAAGTTACTACCGTGGATATTAATTGTATATGATCAATTATCCAGATGCAGGGTTTTTTTTTTTCCTATTTTTCTTTGTTATTTTCCAAACCCGCATTTTATGTATTTCATTTAAATTATACAAACAAGTTTATTTTTTTTATTTTTAGCAAATTAATCCAAGTATATGTTCTTGATAAGTAATCAAATATAAACATTTGAGAAAAAATTAACTTTATAGTGTTCTGTCACAGATTATATCAGTATTTAAAATACATTCCAGAGGAATTGTTTAGAAAAAAAGATAGTATCCCTTCCTTAATCAGAACTGTCAATTATTAACAGAATAATATTTGATAGAGATAATAACCAGCATACTACAAAGTATCTGTATACTGATATTTTCATTGCAAATTTTTTGTTGTGTAAGGTCATGAAGGTACCCAGATCTGTGTTCTCTTACACTGCACATGAAATTTTACTGTATTTTAATATCATAATTAATTGGAAACTGGAAAGATATGCTGTGGGAAATACTGTATGCTTGCCCCATTCTATATATTTCACAGATATTTATTTCTGAGCATGGTCAGAAATAGAATAACATGCTAAAGTGATCTTCAGTCTTATCCCTTAACATGTTCTTATGTGTCTGTATTAAGCTCATAATATGTTTTGATGCACAACAAAAATATGGAAAATATAATTTAGGTTCAAATTTCTAGTTAACTTCGAACTGTTGTGACATATTTCTATGAATCTTGATATAAAGAAAACTTTCTGATAATCTTTAAAAACTGAGTATATGTCATTTCTTTACTAATTTTTTTTTTTTTTTTTTTGCTGGGTTCAGCATCAGCAGTCATTTTTTCCCTTCTGAGTAGCTGGTGCAGTCCTGTGGTTTTGACTTTCAGCCTGGAAACAGCGCTGATAACACCAATGTTTTTAGTTGTTGCTCAGTAATGTTTACTCTGACCAAGGATTTTCTGAGTCTCATGCTCTGCCAGGGAGGAGGGGAAGCCGGGAGGAAGCAGAGACAGGACACCTGACCCAAACTAACCAAAAAAGCATTCCATACCACAGCACATCATGGCCAGTATATAAACTGGTGACAGTTACCCGTAAGGATTAGATCACTACTCAGTTGGGCTGGGTATCGGTCTGTGGATGGTGAGCGGTTGTATTCTCTTCCTTTGTTATTTCCCTTATCATTATTATTATTGGTGGTAGCCGCAGTAGTTTTGTGTTATACCCTAGTTACTGGACTGTACTTATCTCAACCTGTGGGAGTTACATTCTTTCGATTCTCCTCCCCACCCCTCCAGAAGTTAGGGGGAGGAAGAGGAGGTAGTGAGGGAGCGGCTGCAAGATTTTAAGTTACCGACTGGGCTTAAACCACAACAGTTAAGTTCATGGCTATCAGCTAATTTTTTTTCCATTATGTTGTTTGCATGTGTGCCTGTGTATGTGCATCTATTTGTATTTATAGCTACCTCCAAAAAAACATAAACCAAATTCCCCCTTATTTCTTAATCTAAAGTATTAAAAATTTTCTGAAATATTTACAAGATATGTTATTTGATTTTTATATATTTAATTATTATATGTATTGCTCTGAAAAAATTATCAAATCTTATAAATCAACAATAATTTGTTATTTTTTATTGCTAAGGTTTTGTTCACTTAGTATGCTTTAAATATTGTACTAGTGTATAATACTTTAATAAAAATCAACACTAGCTGTATAAAAATGAATAAAACTGTAAAAAAGTATAAATATATATAAGCATGAATATACTAAGAATTAAGATTCATTATTATTTATAGCATTGGAAAAAAACCTAATATTTCAAATAACATGGAGTTATTTACAATATATTAATTATCCCTTTTCTTTTGTTACACTTTTTTATGGATCAAGGATTTCTCCTGAAATATTTGCTCCATTGTTGAATAACTCTGAGAGCTGTCACAATAAAGTTAAGATAGCTTTGATGAAGACTAGGTTAAGGAATTATTCCATACAAAACCCCCATTTATTAACAGACAAATATTGTATTTCACCAGCAAGGCAAATGACATTTGCAATCTTTTATCTTTTCTACTGCTTTCAAACACTTGCTCTGATGTTGAATTTTGAACACTTGTCACCAACATTGTAAAAGATTAACATGATTGGTGTGTCTGGCATATAAAAGTATTGGTACCTGTTAGTGATAAACATCACATTCTTTGCTTTCCTGATGGATTCTGTTCTTTCATTTAATGTAAAGGAAGAATGGCAGGGACAAGCAATAATCTAGATATTTCTGTTAAAATAGTCCAGGCATTTGAGGGTTTTTTTTTTATTATTTTTTTTTAAAGAAAAAGTGTCATTCGTAATTTATTCTGTTGAGAAAAGTATGTTAAAAGGCATTCTACTCCCTTGTCTTAGGAGACTGTCACATTGTGACTCCATCAGTTCTCTTCCAAACTTACCAGACAGAAGTGTTAACAAAAAAATGCTAAATAATTTAAACTTTTGAAACTATTATTCAGGGAAAGAAATGTTGTAAATGTCAGCACTGACCATACCAATAAACCGGAAATTTTAGATTTGGAGATTTTTGTGATTACAAGATTTTAAAGAACTCACAAAAAGTAAGTAATTTAATGTAATGAACCTGGTGTGGAATTACAGCTCTGTGTTGGGTTTAACACCTGTAATTGTGAATCTATAAAATTTATAACCTTATTATCATCTTATTTACTGCTGTTTTTGTTCCAGATTACCCTTGTTTGTCCTGGGAAGATGTCAGAAGTGTAATTTTGAGGAAAGGGACTTAGCTTAACTATATTTCTTATTAGATGAAGCATCTCAGCCAATTTCATTAAGATAAAGCTTGTACATTCTAAATTGCAAAATTGAGCATATCTAAAAATCTAATTCTTTATGCAGCTTTGGCAGTTATTCCATACTCTGGTACAAAGTATGTCATCTACAATTTTTTTTTTAGTGTAATGGATATTCTGTTGTGCAATAGCACCATTTACCTCTCCATTTACTCTAATTGAGGACGGTTTAATTTGAATTAAATTTAGTTTTATGACTGAAGTGCCATGATAGCAGAAAAGTCAAGGTGAACATGGTCCTTCTTTTTGTTTATGTCACTGGTGCATTCCTAAGCACTTCCAACTAAAGGACAGAAGTACTATATGCAGCACCTACTAAAGGCAATACTAATGAAGCAGAAGCCATTTGAGCAGGTTCCCATTAGAGAAAGGAGACCTAAAGGAATATTTTACACAGTGAGGTTTTTTCCCACACAAACTGTCACTGCTACTTGAATGGTTAAAGGAGATGATTAATAATAATGATTGGACCATATATTAGCAGGTAGAAGTAGCAATTAGCAGATAGAAATTTGCTGCTTATGCAAATCCATCTGCAGCTAAGTATACAATCAATATCAGTATCACTAAATGCCTACATTAATCAGATAAATGTTATTCTAATTGACAGTCTTCCATCTCCACAGTCACTTTTTTCTTTTTGCCCTCTCTTGTTATCAGACACTATGCCACATCCACTATTTTTCTTCCCACATTGTTTTAGAAGGAAAATTAAGAATAAATTTGCCACTGCAGGACTCCTCGTGAGGAAGCTTGAAGATCCCTCTGATTCAGGATGATGAGATAACATGTTACTATATCAAACTAAGCTCTGGAAGCAAAGATTTGTGATTCTATGCCAAGGAAAGCAGTGGGACGGCTGAGAATACCAGCTGGCTTTAAAGGTCTTTCATTGACTTGTTCAAATAGCTTGATATCTTTACCCTTTCTGGATGATTTTTTTTTTTTTCTTTAAAAACTTGTAAAATTTTCCAGGTCTTAATCCTCCAGTATCACTTCATCTATATGCTTTGAACTTCTGCCTTTTTCTATATTGTTTAGCAATATTTTTTTTCTTTCTCGACATTTATTTCTACTTATCCTTCGCCGATGTTGTTTCAGGCTCCATCTGCTTTTTCCTTACATCATTTTTCCAGATATTTGTCTCAGCTCGCTCTTTTTCAAATTTCCATTCACCAGGTGTCATGAAGCAGTGATCATGAGTATTTCCTATGCAACCTAATGAAAAATAAACACTGTGTGTAACGAGCATTTATTAATGGCTTTTTTTCTGTCCTTCTTACTAGAGGACTTCAGCTTGCAATATTACTTTTTTCCCTCTTTCTACATTTAAAAAAGTTAAAAAATATAAGCTTTCAAAAATTCATTTTCAAAAGTACCTTCATGAGGAGTAAGTCCCTTAGCGTAAACCAGAAGTGATTTCTCAGACTTTCTTTTTCTTTAGAAAAATAATTTTATTGCAGACATATGTTTACAGCAGATCTCCTCATGCTACAGTGGAGGGACTGATGAGCCTGTGAGAGCCTCAGTATAAGAAGCCATAGTTGAAGGTCATGCTATCTGGAAAACTATGCATTTTGCAAGGAAACTTTGAAACATTTTTGTGAGCTAAAGAGATAATTCACAAGGTTGGTTGGACTTTTTTATATCCACTTTATAAGTGCAGTTATCTCACTACTTCACACGCTGGAGTGACAAAACTGGATATATACACTATTAAAATTGTACATGGAGACCTAATCTGTTTTAGTTGTTCTATTGGCTTTAGGGGATTATAAATGCAGTCTTCAGGAGAGATTGATATGAAGATGAGGCTTGTAAGATAACTTGTTCCCCTGGTAAGAAGCGTGCAACACAGTATGCTGTGGTAATTGGGAAGAAAGCAATAGTGGAACTGTATAACACTTAATTCCCCTTAGCCATGCCTGGCTTTGGTTCCCCAGGTTCTCCACATTCAGAAAAATCTGTTGTGTTGAAATATGAAAGCGATATTCACAAAGGCCATTTGTCAATGCTACTTCTCTTGCCTTTAAACTCAAGTGATGTGCTCAAATAAACACTTCTTTATCATATGACTGGAAGGTGACTACAGTGTACACGCAGATTGCCTGATAAATTGTTAAGGTCAGCAAAATGTAAGAATCAGCTTCAACATGGCCTATGTAAATTTTTTTCAATAAGCTTTAAAATCTAACAGAATTAGATAAGAATACTTTAAAAAAGAAAAAAAAGGAAGGGAGGGAAGGGAAGGGAAGGGAAGGGAAGGGAAGGGAAGGGAAGGGAAGGGAAGGGAAGGGAAGGGAAGGGAAGGGAAGGGAAGGGAAGGGAAGGGAAGGGAAGGGAAGGGAAGGGAAGGGAAGGGAGGAGGAAGCACTAATTCATAGGTGTTCAGCAGCAGGCCCTGTCAGTCTAGGATTGCCAGAATTACTCAATCTGTCATGACTGAAAAGAGAAAATTTGCACAAAAAGGAAGATGAAGGAGAAAGATATCAGCTTTTTGCCAGAAAGGTGTTTGCAGTCTATGCATTTCAAGACTCCTCTACACTTGTCTTTTTTGTATGGGACTCCATATCTCCAGTTTACTCTTCAGTTTGCTAATCATGATATATACTATTAACAGCAGTCTGGACACTGGTTTAAAAATCTCAGACAACTCTCCTAACTTACCTGTGCTAATTAAAGCTTGTCACACCATGACGTGTGACTTCTCTACTGGGAAGCAAGTTATAGGCATTGTTTCCTGCTCAGTCACTTGATTACCTGTTAGTCTGCTGCTGTTACCTTCTGACTACCTTTGTCCTCCTTGAATGAGCTTTCTCTCTATCTGTAACCATGATTTACATTGAAGATATAGAGATTAAAAATATCTGGTAGTCCAGTGTTACTGAAGTGACAGCTTTATTTGTCCTGTGCCTGACAATTGTTCTTCTTTTAAAGATACTAATAATATTTATAGTAGCAATTGCTACTGTTTGGGACTATTCTTGAAAGATGGTGAAAATGAGCAATTAGAAGGATTTTAAGGAATATATGACTGTGACTTTATGCGTCCATTTAGGAACAGGGTACCAAGGAGCTGATGAGATCATTTATACTGAGGCTCTAAAAAATGCAGCGTAGAGGAAGTGCAGACCTAATGCACTTGGAAATCACAGGAATTATACAGAACTTGGAAATCATAGGAATTATACAGATACTTTCAGATTTCTGTTGTAAACTGCTGGCACATAGTGTTACCTTAAAACATGGATTTGTCAAGCTTTGTAAATTCTCTACAATTAATATTAATCCTCATCTTCACCTCTTGCTGCTGTATGCATTCTAGGCTTTTATTTGTCTTCCTGACTTTCTACTCTATCCTGCTTGTCAGGGTGTACTTTTATTTCCCTCACTCTCTCTTATTCCTCTGGCCTCTTTTTGTCTCTTTTCTCTCTTGGTTTTATTTTTCACTCCCTGGAGATACTCCCAGATCACTTTAGAAATGTAGGTTGCATTTCTGATGCCATTCTTAGAGAAAGAAAAAAAAAATTACAACCTTAGTGCTTAAGGCTATATATGGAAATCTTCTTACATATCTTTGTAGCAATACTTTTTCATGATCCTGAGATGCTTGAATATGTATTTGTAGGTAGGGAAAAATGCAACATTTAGGAAATTATATCTTTCTGGTGTCTTACAATTAGACACAGTTGCTTGTCTGATTACAGAGCTGGTGTTCTCTAGACATCCAGTGGGAACAGATTTCAGAAATGTCACTTAAAAATAAATAAATATACTGAGTTTGGGTTTTAAGATGCATTTATTCCCTCGTGTCTTCATTGTTTAGGCAGTGCTGTGTTCTATGAATCCCCTAATGAGATGCTTCAATCCCTGTAGTTACTATGGGGAATGCAGGTGCCTGTTTCAGTTTCATAGATTCTATTGAAGAGCCTAAAGTAATGAAATTTAGGGCAGTCAGGCTCATTCTGTGTTGGACATCTTTCTAAATAGAAATAACTAGTCTTCAGTGACTTGAGTTGTACAGGCATTTTTGGTCAGGTCAGGGTCATATCTTACTGTTAAATGATGCAAATTTTTTTTTTTTTACTGTATTTCTATAACATATGTATGCTTCATATGTAGAAACAGCAGCCTCACATATGTTAACTGTTTTCAAAACCAAAGATCTCTCATTAGGCTGTTATTTTTTTTAATGGTCATAATTATGCATTAGTCATATGGTTGTTGCGTGGGTTATCGAAGTTTACAAAACATATTGACAATTATTCTCTGATCTGCACAATGCAAAACATTTTTTCCCATTATCTTTTTTAATTGCTGAAGCCACTTGTATAAGAACAGGGTCTTTGTTTCCAAGAATTTACCTGCTAGACAGAAGATGCTACTTTATTGCAGAAGTAATCAGGTTAACATGGTATGTTTTGCTTTTGGTAAATTCATTTTTTCCAATCACCTTCTTCACCTGGTTTGTATGGTGTTGAGAGTTTAGAATGGGAAAGCTTTACATTTCAGACATATAAGACTATGCAGAGACTGGTGTGGTTTTTTTAATGCTGTGCAGTTTAAACACTTATAACTTTGACTAAAATGTATCACATTCACCTCCATGATATTTCAAATCGTGTCTTTTATATGTAAATGTCTTGTCTATTTAGTCTGGTTGCATCTACTCAGTGGGGTAACTCTCTGTAATCAACTGTTGTCCCTGTAAACCTATAAGCTTGATTTCTGATTTCTTATTTCACCATCAGTAGTAAATTTGGGTGCACAATCAAAGCTGTATTTTATTCTACACAACCTGGTCTAGACAATTGCACTATGGATTACTTTATCCACCCTATCAATGTCAGCTATATGAACCACAAACCCCACAAGCTGTAGCAATGAGAAAGTCAACAGGCTTTTCAGAAATCTGTTCCTAATTACCACAGGCATTTTTATTAATTGCTTCTACTATTGGAGAACCTTCTAATCCTAAGTGTATTTATATATGCAAAACCCTCCGTGATAGATTAATGCTTTATTTAATTTGTTCTCTCAAAGATCTAGTGGTAGAAACAGACTACAGTCACACAAAACGCCTCTGGAGGAACTTCGAAGTTGTCCTTTTTTCAGGAGGCCTTCACAAGAATGCAGACTCTCTCCTCAACAAAATAAACTAAACGAAAAATTGAGAGGAATCCAGAAGAATCTGCTCATATGGCTTTTTTTTTTTTTTTTTCTCACACTGACATTATAATAATAATGGTTGTGAAGTTAGTGCTATAGAAAGTTACACACAATGTATTTTAAAATGCTCTGCAGGGGATCTTAACTGTCAGGGAAAAAAGACAAAAATGTCACTAAACTTTTGTCACCAATATTTTTAGCTAATCCAAATCACGTTGCTTTTGCAGCAACATTGCTTCATCCTAGTTTGAGTGAAATACTATAATGATGCATTGAATTATTAATTGATCACCAAAGCTCACTAATTTTCTTCTTCAGTTCTGGTAGCAGGGGAGAAATTCTTTATGCCAAGTTCTCTGAAAAAGTGGAAAAAATATAGGTAGTCATTATAAACAAGATTGTTTTATGAAGCATTAGAAAATCCCACACTGTACCCACAAACTGCTGAAATCAAAAGTACTGAGATAATTGGACTTACTAGCTATAAGGTCTCATTTTTTGGTGTCTTGACTTCTGTCTAGATATTGCTTCGATATTAAAAAAAGATTTTAAAATGACAGGGAGAAACAGTATGTGTACTTTTTCATGCATTTATGAAAGTAACTTCCAAGAGAAAGGAGAGAAGAAAATGAATTAAGGCTGTACATGTCACAGCTGGATTTCTACAACAGTTTTAAGCTATAGTCTAAACAAGATTGTTTGAGGAAGTCAAACTTGTCACACTACCAGTTTTCCTCAAGCAAAAATATTTCTAAATTGTCACAGAATATACCAGAACAACACATGCATTCAGAGATGTTTTCTAACTAGAAAATTTAATTCATATATAGTGTGTAGCTTTTTTGGATTGCCTGGTAAATTTAATTTTCTATATGTCTGATATTAACTTTGGATAGAAAATCTACACACCAGAGGAAGTAAATAAGGAAAATTACCTGGAGTGAATAGATTTATAAGGTTCAGCGCTAAGATGAAAATGGGGGTGGGGTGAACTATATTTCTTGTTATAAATGGAGCATAGAGATATTTTATCTCCTTAATATAATTTTAAAACAATCTTATCAGTAACTGTGGAACTGGAAGTAGAGGACAGGAAGGCAGGAGGTGGACTTACTAAAAGCTGACATTAACAAGTCTGAAAAACAGTACACTAAAAATTAATTAATCCTTACATCTGAGAGAAAAACATATCTACCTACATTTAGCTGGGCAAATAAACTTCTAAAGAGTTGATTTGTTCTATTTCGCAGTCAGTTGTTAAAACAAGCTGATATTTTTTTTTAATATGTATCAGAAACCAGTCTAGTAAACCAGTAATCAAATAAAATCTTTAGTTTAGTTACAGTTAGGAAGACTGTTTTCAGAAAAGAGACATTCAACATTTTACTTCATTTGATAAAACTGCAGTTGATAAACCAATCTCATTAAATGTTTTTCAACAGTCATCAAATCAGTCTTTCATGTTAATGTTCTTGAGAGTGTTATGTGTAGATTTTCATGACTCTTTGGATGTCATAAACTTATAAAGATGAAGAGCTAACTATATATTCAAGGTTCTAGACAAGATGGAGAAAAAAAGAAATAAAATTAACTCAGCTAATATCAGCTACTCCTCAGGCTGAGGAAGAGAAAATATTTTTAGAGGCAGCTACAGGGTTTAGAACTTTACATTAGTGTTTAACCTGCTGTGGTAATCTGATCCCTAACTGTTACAAAAGACTTCAGTACGGCGCTGAGTTTACGCTCCTTTCTCCTACGTTTCTTATCTACCTGCATGCATAAAATATAAATTAAATTTTTGTTACATTATTTTTTTAAGAAAGTCAACTTAAGCAGATTTTTTAAAAAATAGAATACCATGCTTTTTATCCCAATTTGAAGCATTTTGAAATGTCTGTAATATTTCTGTTGTTAAGGGATTTGAGTTTTGATATTCCTGAGACAACTCTTGTGAGAAGACAATGTAAGCCATTTCTTTTTACCATTTTTTTCCATTTTAATGTATTTGACTAAAAAAAAGAATAAAAAATGAATGTAATTTACCTTCTTTTAATTTACAGCATAAGACTACATTAAATATGTTTTATTTTATTATGCATTTTATTTTATTAATATGCATTTTATTTAATTATTTCATTTTATATGTATTTTATTTTATTAATAAAAATGTTGTTAATGAACAGTTTTAAATCAGTTCTAGTGTCTTTCTATGAGAATATAATTCTCTTTTCATGGATGTGACATATTTCTTGAAACTAAAAACATATTCTCTTCAAATGTCTCTTTTCCAAAGAGACATAAAAGTGTTGCTAGGTGTTTCGGATTTTTACGTTCTTGTCAATCCCAACAATGTTGGCAAATATGTTACCTGCTGCCCAGTCCATATGATGGAAAATAAAATGGGTGCTAGCATTTCCATAAAACAGTAGTTTACAGCAGTTTCAACTTTAGGGTAAGTAATTATTGCAATATAAACAAACTTCTCTGATAACATAGTTACAATCAAGTCACAAAAGTGCTATAAAACATAGTGGAAAACTGTCTTAATTGAATGCTCTATGTTCTGACTTTAGTGACCAGCTGTTCCTAGTGGACACATCGCTGGAAAATCCCATTTTATTAGGGATTGTTTTGACAGCAGCCAAGCATGAAGATGAAAAAGTAGCAGCTACTGATTTATTTTCCCCTAGCATCTTCCAGGGGAGGAGCCAAGATTCCCTTAGCATGTTTGGTAAGTTATGACACCTTAATAGCTATAAGTTGTGAAGTCCAGAAGGAGCTTATCAATGATCAGACTGCAGTCCTACTCTGAATTTATCAGGATTTATTATTTTAATGAGTCTAATAAAATGTTTTAGAGGAATGTGTAAATTCCAGCCAGCTTTTTAGTGAAGAGATCAGCCTATGTAGCACTTGAACTTAAGATGAGAAAGGGATTTAGTTCAATTTAGTCTGTTGTAATTCAAGATACAATGCTCCAGAATAGCTAGTAAAAAATGAATAGCTTTCTTTTAAAATGAGGGAATTTGTGAATGGTTTGAAAATGTTGTACTGTGCTTTCTGTGACTCATTCAAACAGACTTGGAATGAAGGTGTTTAAGCAGGATGTGTCAATGGAGAATAAACCTTAACAATAATTTTGGATTACTGTGTGTAACTGTCCAGCTTCTGAGTTACCAGCTGGGCTTAATCCCTCACAATAACACAGGTCTGAGTACTGTGAGGGAGATCAGCTCAGCTTTTTCATCTGCCAGTGGTTTCCTAAATCATCTCTATTTTTTATAAGCATATCTTTTTTATAATGAGCTATAAAATGGTGCTGTAGAACTCACTTTTACTATCTGGTGCTTTATTTTTTTAATGATAAAAATACTACGTTATATGGCTAGCATACAGTGATATTGTTTTTACATATTTTAGGTTTCTAACAACTTGAAATATTTAAAAAGCTATGATGTTGAAAAAGCCTGTAAAAGAGGGTGTGGGGTCAAGATAACAAAGAAAATGTCATTCAGCTAATAAAAAGAACTCTAAAACAACTTAAAAAAAAAATTCTTCAGTTCTAAGAGTAATTTCATGCCCTGAGGGTGTACAGGGTGCAGATGCCCAGGTGCTGGGTGCAGCAGAGCTGCAGCGCAGCATCTGTGAGGAGAGACCAGGGCTGCAGCATGCCAGACACATCCAGTTCCAGACAGATCCAATCCATCCACTGCAGGGCATGGCTGAGGCCCACTGCAGAGGTGCTGCCATCTTGGGAAAAGAATGTTTAAGAAAGGGCAAAATGCTGCTCAACAGAGAAAAGTGAGGAAAAAGGCTGAGAATCAACTCTGCAAACACCCAAATCAGAGAAGAAGAAGGAGGAGGGCCAGAACAGGTTTTACCCTGCAATCCTTGGAGAAAACCATGGTGGAACAGGGAGACCCATCCCTGAAAATGTTCAAGGCCACATTGGAAGGGGCTTTGAGCAGTCTGGTATAATGGAAGGTGTCCCTGCCCATCACAGGGGGTTTGCAATTAGATGATTTTTAAGGTCCCTTCCACCCCTAAGCATTCTATGATTCTATCATCTTCTGCACTCCTGCATGTGTGTTTGCGCGCACGCGCAAGGAAAGGAAAAAGGGGATATTGATGTCTGATGCTTCCTTAGGCATCTCTGTTAATATTTAATCACTGATCAGACCATGGGAGGATGAAAATTTAGCCTAATCCAGACTAAGTCCTCCATGCTTAGGAACATAACTTTTATTGTCATTGTAAATATGTTAGCACGGTATCTGGATGTTTGTTGAAATTCCATCACACTACCTACATAGCCCTTACAACTCGAAGATTATTCTTTTAATGCTAATAAAACAAATTTTGAAATCTGAATTAATTCTTCTAATATGAAAAAAGTGAAGACTAAAAATGGAAATAGACCGCGCAGTCTCTTATCAGGGAACAGTGCAGAGTCTGGGTTCTCATTTAAGATAAACCTGGGTATGGACATATTTTTATAGATGACAGTAAGCAAATAAATTTTTTTGGGAGCTTCCAGTTCTTGGTAAATTAAAATACCTTGGCATGCAAGCTGTCATTTCTTTTAGTCAAGAGTATTAATACTTTTTTAATTGAATTATTCCACTTGTTAGTTTAAATGAGCATTTGTTGCCTCTAGTCTGTTCAATAAAATTACAAATAAAGCTTAAAACAAGTGTCTATGAGAAATTTGAAAGCCCTAAGCTTTCAAATCTGGAAGCAAATTGCTATTGAAAAAACATGGTTTACATCCTAGAAAAAAAAAAGTAAATTAAAAATAATAATCTCAATTCACCTGTATAAGCTTTGGGAACGCTTTTCCACAAACAACCAAACTATCCCTTCTTGCAGATAAAATTATCTAAATTACATCTCTCCATGCTGAAATTGTGACTAAGATAATACCAGATCTGCACTTTCTAAACAAGCTCGTATTTCACTGACATTAAAGCTCAAATGGAAATTCTGAATTGTTTGGTAATACACATTATTTGTAGCATCCAATCTTTCTTGAAGTGTTCCATCACAGAGTTCCTTCAGTTCTCATCACTGTACCTGGGAAGCCAAAAACTAGATATGCTCTAACTTATTTCAAAGATTTGATGCTGAATCTAGAACACACTTCTTTTTTTTTTTTTTTCCTGAATATGATGTATTATTTGAAATGAAAGTTATTTTTTCTGCCATCTGTGGAATTGCATACATACTGTACAGTGTGTGTAACCTGGATATTAGTGCAAACAACATTGAAAATAAATTACAAACATACTAGAAATGAAAGTATTTTAGGCAAGAAATGGAGCTGTGTTTCTACAGCATAGTCAAGTAAATAGTTTTAACATACTTCAAAAAAAAAAAAAAAAGAACAAATAGAAGTAAACCAATGATGCAGTTCAGTTGGTCACCAGCAGACTTTATAAAGCAGGGGAATGGTGGATGTATTTCCAATGACACTAACTAGATTGTGGTCTGACCTGAAATATAAAGTACTTGAAATTTCATGGCTCTGTCCCAAACTATTAGTAATGGCAGCTTGTATGCAACAAACTCAGCATGTAGCAAATGATAGATAAGCTAAAATCTGGGCACCTGTCCATAACTGAATTGTAAATACAATCCTCCATCTGCCTTCAGGAAAGCAGCGTCTGGCTAACACTTTTTAGCATACAATTTAGAGATGGCTTTTAATTAATATCTCTCATGGTTTGTTGCATTCCCTCTCTTTGCTGATAAATTGATACTCTAATTGTAGAATTTATAATGTAGCCTGAGTAAATATTAAATATGTTTACTGTGGATATAGTTTACTTTGAAATGCATGAAAATGTGGTCAATGATATTCACAATTCACACTGATTTGAAAATTACGTTATTTTACTTCAGAAGTATACTTCTGAGTGAGATTTCTCATAATATTTACTTTAATATTTGAACTTATAACAGCTAAATTGAAGGTCATATCCTTAACTTCTCTTCATTGAATTTAGTCCATTCTGAGGTTTGCTTTGTGAGAGGCTGCTGCTTGGTTTTTGTCTGTGATTTGTTTGGGATTTTTACCTAAAAGAATCTATCTCTCAATTTCTAAATAGCAATATTTGTCTTTAATTTACATGTTTTGTAGGTTTTGTTTTGGTTTGCTTTGGTTTATTTGGGTTTTCCCACTATAAAATTTTGGCTTTCAAACTCTTTGCCTTCTTTTCAGCTTCATTTGCTGATTGCATAATGTTAACACTGGAAGCACGGGAGGGAAATAAATAAATAAATAAATAACACATTAAAAACAAAAAATAATCTATTCCAGAACTTTAGATTTCAGTTTTCTTTCATGACTGAAATACAGTGAAGTTATGTAGAATTTAACAGATTCTACATTTGCTCATATACATTTTTCCAATTTCAAAACATTGTATAAAAGATATTGATAAACATTTTCTTCATTGATTACAATTTGTCCTGATCAAGTTTTTTTATCTGCATACCTCATATGCCAGCAGACTGATAAAAATCCAAAATTCAGATAATTGTTTCATCTTTACCTATTTGCAGAGTCTAAATTTAATTCAGTTACAGTAAAGCTAAAATATCTTCTTCCTTTCCTGAAAAAAAGTACATGCAGATTGGATCCAGACAGGTTTCACCAAGTCTGTACCTGTTTTAGTGAGACCTTTTATTTCAGTAACAGTTTTGGCATGAAAAATTATTTCAGTGTATCCAAGATTTTCCACAACCTTTAATTAATGTAAAATCACACTTTTAAATTCTTCAGTATTTTATCCCAGTGATAGCTGTAACATTTAAATGGGATGATACATAGAAATGACAAAAAGTTCAAAGTCCAATAACCATAATGTAATTTGAGAATAAGTAAGGAATGATAGGTATCAGTAACAACAGAGCTAAACCAAAGCTTATACTCTTGACAATCCCAGCTGAAACCATTCTGTGAATATTCCAAGTTAAAGTTTCCAGTGATACGCAGTAAATGTGTTAATTTTTAAGATCTCTAGAATACCATTGACAGAAAAAAAAAAAAAATCCCTTCTATTCAGTGAGGTGAGAAATGCTGATATTATGAGCTCCTGAAGAGCTGTGGAACAACCAAGGAAACTTTCATCAGCCAAGAAGACATTTTCAGCTAGAGAGAGCATCATTTTGAGACAAGCTTCATCTGTTGAAGAAAAGGAACTAATTATTCCACTTGACTGCAAAATAAATTACACATTAAAGACAAATTCTACAACTACAGTATATAGGCTTCGTATAACTGCAAGGCAGATAAATATATTTGGCTTATGTGAAGGAAAAAAAAGTTGAAGGGTACAATATAGGGTCTGAAATTTATGTAGAAACAAGAAAAAATCCTGCATTAGAGAAAGTGATACAATTGTAAACTAGAGTGAGTTAGCTGTACTCCATTTGTGGGTGTTTTACAAATTCAGACACAGGAATATGCAGAAATATTATAATTTGCATAAGCTGAATTTTATGGGAAAGGCAATTACATTTATTTTAAAGCAGCTAGTACCTTTATTGTGATTGTCAGCTACCTGCTTTCTTGGTAGCATATAATTTCAATGGGGTGGTTAAACAAAAGACTGATCAGACAAAACCCAGACAAAGCAAGAATTCTGAAGAAACAGGTTACAGCATTATGAGCCTAAGTGAACACTTCAAGTTAAATAAAATTATCTACAAGGTGTGCAAAATTATCCAATATCTATATTTTGTGTGTTTATTAAACTGTTCTTCTTCAGAACTTTGTGCAAAATGTCATGTTCAAATCTACATAAAACTGTCCTCTGCTTAACACAATGTCATATGTAACGACTGCAGTAGTTTATTTGGCCTTATTATTACTGAACTTACATTGAAGGAAGTTTTTGATGCTAAATGATTATTACACTAATGACTGAATGTTTATTCAGAAAAGAAGACCCTAAAAACCTAAATGTTCATTTAATTGGAAATAAAGCTATTACAAAATCTTTTTACTTTAAACCAATATAGATATGTACACAGCTATCAATGAACTGCCTTTCTCCTTAGTATGATAAAGGTCTTGTCCCATTTCTTCTTTAATGACTTCACCTTATCAAAGGACAATAGGTTCACTATTCACTATGCAGAAAAATCCATAATGTATTTAAATACATTATTATTAATATAATCTTAATACAGTAATCTATAATACCATAATGTAATACAGCATTATACCAGTTCTGCCGTAACTAGGATCTTAGAAATGGACTTTTTAAAGGCAATTTCTTAGACAAAATCATGTGGGAAATTCTCTCAGTCCCTCATAACCAGTGTATTCCATATCCAAAATGCCTGTTTGCATTTGTCCCTGGGCAGACTCCTGAATCGTGCACTAGGTATACCTTGGAGGGTGCTAGGTTGACTATACCAGGTCCAAGACCATTCTGACAACTTATCAGTGCAAAGATGAAGCTCCAGTGCATAGAAGGAATCCAGAGCCTGGCACTGTTTTGTTTGCTACTACAGATTTTTCTGAAAACCCTGCTCTACCTGTCGTTCTTATTGAAACACCAATATTACAGTAAGTGATGCTAGTCTTTGGCCTAGAGACCAATGATCAAAGTGTGATTTTGTTTTGTTAAAGCTATTCTGCACTTTCTGACACTACAATTTATTCCCATACCTAAAAAAATATATATATTGTTTAACCAGGTTTTATTCTTTTATTAAGAAAAAGAAATGTTATTAATGATTAAAATTCAATCTAAATAAACTGTCGACTGGCTGTACATCACTATGTCAAATGTAAATATTTTTCCAGGCTTATAAAGAATGGATTTAGCAATCAAGAGAGGCACCAATTTGTATTCCAGCTATTTCACGAAATCAATAATGGAAACAATATGTACCACAGAAATTGATTTTCCTTTTTTTCTGTTACTATATATTTTAAAAAAAAGTTTTGTTTTTCTTCAAGAGCACATTGTTTTCCACTGATCCCTTCCAAATTATCTTTTTCATGTGACTAATCTGTTAGTGACCACATTTTTTCTCAGCAGTTGCAATCTTACACTTGTTAAAAATTAATGAGGCTATACCATTCACAACTCTGTGGTAAAACCTTAATTACTTTCTCTTGAGTTTTACATTGTGGAGTAGATCTGACAATTGCCATTCATATCAAACCCAAACCCCAAGAAATCTCTCTTATTACACTAATACATGAAGTGTTTAGATGGATACTTCACTTATGTTTTTTCAATTCACAACTGTCTTGTGAATATCAGGAACAGTGCTGAAAAAAAATAATCTCCCCTTGTTTGCTAATCCTCTTTTATAATGTTAGTGTTTTGGAGTCAGTTTCAGGTGATACACATCACCCACAAAAAATAAAACAGTAATTTTTTTTGTAAATTAAGAATTAAAAAGAAAATATATCATTATTTATCAAGCATATTTGCATTCAGTTTTTGTTTGCTTTCATTATAACTTATTTGATTAATTCCTTTCATTTTTTGCAAATATATATTAAAAATGTAAGCCCTTCTCTGTTTAACAGCTCTGTAGAATAGTTTTCCTGGCTTGAAGATTCACTTAAATGCAATACAACTAACCCTACTTTGTTTTCCATACAGAAGAAACTTGTTACCTTTTTATCCCTTTCAGAAACCAGGCAAGTAAAACTCTTACTTTGACTATCTTCCTCACTTTGGTGTGTTAACTCCATCCCACATCCATTTTTAGTCCTTCTTTTCATTTTATACTTTTGATTATCTTTAATGCAGGTAGTTGTTAATTTTTCCTCAAATCACTTTGAAAAAGCCTCCTTATTTTCTCTCTTGTTTTTCACACAGTAACAACAAGAACTTGCGCAGGTCTTAGTGCAAAAATATTAGTTTAAATAATCCGAAAGGTAGCTTCCAATTAAGTATCCTGCAACCATATTTCTTAGAATATCTTCTCTTGAGTCTGTATGCAATTGAATCTTGCAATATTTCAGTCTTTCAGCTAACCTACTGAACTAGTCCATCATTTAATGTTTGTCTTAAGGTAAGAGGAAAATTAATAAATGGAAAAGAGTGAAGTGGTTGTTTACATTTAGCCTTGCACTAAGTTGAAAGCTTTCACATCTCCCTCATTCTGCCAGGTCCCTTGATTCACTAAAAAACTATTTCTTAATGAAGGATTTATATATCCATTAATTCACATGCTCTTTTAGTGGAAAATTTATCATCTCTCTGTTCCATTCATTGCTTATATTATTCTGGTACCATTGTTTTTAGCACCACATCAGTTTATGCATCTATGCCCAACTTTGAAAGGAATAAATATTCTGTTTTATTTCAGGTGGCTAATCTATTCAATTTATGCAGAAATGTTGGGTACGGTTGCTGTGAATTCTTCCTCTGAACGAATGATGTCATTTAGATCGTCTTTGTTCTGTTTGCCACACTGTCATGGCACTTGCACATTCTCCCCACATTTCCTGATGGACATTGTCTTAGGTTCCACCATTTCCATCTCAATACAGTCAGACATGCTTTTTTGTTGTTTGAAAACTGTAATTTGAATCTCTGCACACATTCCTGCTTCAAATTTGTTTTCTGTTTCTATTCAGAATTTGAAGTAATAGTCACATTGTCAGAATATAATCCATAATTCACAAAATGTGAAACCAAATGAGTCCTTTAAAATGTTTGAAACAAATTAATTTGCTTTTGCAAGTTTTAATTCGCTTGCTTATCCTGTGTTAGTAAAAAACTATCTTTCCCTCCACTATGTACTTAAAAACATACTGCATGTATCAAACTTCAGAATAAGTGAAGTTCTCTTCATCTGCCTTTTAGTTTTCTTTTCCTGTCTTCCTTAAAACTCCTGAAAATATCAAATACTTGGAAACAAACTGTCAGCTCTGTACATTTTTTAACATTTTGCAAAAAGTTGTTAAAGCATTTTCAGTTTTTTTGACAGTTCCTTAAGATGTGCACCTCTTTTATTTTATTCTCTTCCATCTAAAGTATGTACTTCTGGTTTCCTTGTTTTGATCCTGTTCTGTCTTGTGATCAGAAGTCACTCAAAAAAAGGGAAATATAACCCCCATTTTCAAGAAGGGAAAATGGATGATCCAGGGAATTACAGATCAGTCAGTCTCACCTCTGTGCCTGGCAAAATCTTGAAGCAGATTCTCCTGGAAGGTATGCTAAGGCACATGAAAAACAATAAGGTGCTTGGTGACAGCCAGCATGGCTTCACTAAGGGGAGATCCTGCTGGACCAATTTGGTGGCCTTTTATCATGGGGCTACGGAACTGAGGGACAGGGGTAGAGCAGTTGATGTCATCTACCTGGACTTGTGCAAAGCATTCAACACTGTCCCACATGACATCCTTGTCTCTAAGTTGCAGAGACATCAATTTGATAGGTGGAACACTTGGTGGATAAAGAGCTGGCTAGATGGTCGCATGCAAAGAGTTGTGGCCAAAGTCTCAATGCCCAGCTGGAAACCAGTAAAAAGTGGTGTCCCTCAGGGATCGGTGTTGGGACTGATCTTGTTCAACATTTTTGTTGCTGACATGGACAGTGGGATTGAGTGTCATCTACCTGGATTTGTGTAAAGCGTTCGACATTGTCCCACACGACATACTTGTCTCTTAATTGGAGAGACATCAATTTGATGAATGGACCACTCGGTGGATAAAGAACTGGATGGAGGGCCACACACATATAGTTGTGGTCAATGGCTCAATGTCTGGCTGGAGACCTGTAACGAGTGGTGTCCCTCAGGGATCGGTGTTGGGACCGGTCTTGTTTATTAACGTCTTTGTTGGTGACATGGACAGTGGGATTGAGTGCACCCTCAGCAAGTTTGCCGATTACACCAAGCTGTGTGGTTCGGTTGATACGCTGGAGGGAAGGAATGCCATCCAGAGGGACCTTGACACGCTCGTGAGGTGGGCTGATGCCAACCTCATGAAGTTTAACCATGCCAAGTGCAAGGCCCTACACCTGGGTCGGAGCAATCCCAGACACAGCTACAGGCTGGGCAGAGAAGAGATTCAGAGCAGCCTTGTGGAGAAGGACTTGGGGATGCTGGTCGATGAGAAAATGAACATGAGCCGGCAGTGTGTGCTTGCAGCCCAGAAAGCCAAGTGTATCCTGGGCTGCATCAAAAGGAGCATGACCAGCAGGTCGAAGAAGGTGATCCTGCCCCTTTATTCTGCTCTCGTGAGACCTCACCTGGAGTATTGTGTACAGTTCTGGTGTCCTCAACATAAAAAGGACATGGAACTGTTGGAACAAGTCCAGAGGATGGCCACGAGAATGATCAGGGGACTGGAGCACCTCCCATATGAATATAGGCTGAGAAAGTTGGGGCTGTTCAGGCTGGAGAAGAGAAGGCTGCATGGAGACTTCATAGCAGCCTTCCAGTATCTGAAGGGGGCATATAGGGATGCTGGGGATGGACTCTTCATTAGGGACTGTAGTGGTAGGACAAGGGGTAATGGGTTAAAACTTAAACAGGGGAAGTTTAGATTGGATGTAAGGAGGAAATTCTTTCCTGTTTGGGTGGTGAGGCACCGGAATAGGTTGCCCAAGGAGGTTGTGAATACTCCATCCCTGGCAGTGTTCAAGGCCAGGTTGGACTAGGCCTTGGGTGATATGGTTTAGAGCGAGGTGCCCCTGCCCATGGCAGGGGGGTTAGAACTTGATGATCTTAAGGTCCTTTCCAACCCTGACTGTTCTATGATTCTATGATCTGTCCATTTTTTTGAACAATAATCTTTCAGAATGCACGGTGGCACAGAGTATTGACCAAACCACATTTCTACATACTCAGAGAAAACGTTTGTCATTTACTTATTTGTTAGGTAGAATACATTTAAAATTTGTAAATATCTCTTAAATATCTTGTATAAATGTATAATTAAAGTATTTTAGTAAGCACAGAATTTCTTGTTAAAATCTGAAAGGGGAAATAGATGCCTTTTACAGAGTACTCCACAGCAGATGAGACAAGATATTCTATTGCCTACATTGATCCCAGCCACTAATTTTAATTATTGCAATGAATTTTCAGTAATACAACCATTGTAATGAAATAATAATTTGTAATTAATTTGCTCCATAAACAGTTTTAATCCAAATTGCTCCCTAAAAACATTCACTAATGCAGTTAAGAAGTACTATGAAATGAATAAGTAGATGGAGTAAGATATGATACGGGCATTGTTTCTTTTGCAAACAGCTGCTTTGGCTCTAGCAATGCAGAATGTCGGTTCTGCTTCTTGATTGCTCAAGAAAACTCTCTAAAGTCTAGGCAGCACTTACACTGGGTTTCCTTAGACTGAGCTGACTTGATGAATATGTATTATATGAATTCCTGAACATTCTTTATTCTTTTGTTCCCATATCTTGACCAGTGCTTTTCTGCTACTTAAAATGAGCTACATAAGTGGTCAAATTAACTTTTCTGTGAAGGCTCAAAGATGAGGTAGATACTTCAGCTGTCTTATGAATATCTGTCTCTGATTTCATTTCCTAAGAAGTAACAAATGCATTGGTTTTTTTTTTGCCTTCTTGCTCTAAGTTTCAATATACATGATAAGACATTTGATTCAGTAATTGGACTTGCAGATACCCATTTTTGAATACCATTTACAAAATGTTAATGAAAAATAAATCTCATTTGTAGTTTTTTATATATTAAGGTTGGAATTTCTAGGCAAAACCAGAGAAGGAATGCAAGCTGTTTACCCAGCAAATCAAGCCCTGAGGGATAGATCCTTTTTTTCCCCTACTCTATTTAGCTCAGACTAGTGACTTCAGTCAAAATTCAGTGTATGTGTAAAACCCTTAAACCATTAGCCCTCGCCTAGTCTTGGATTCACTATTTTTCTCCCACTCTCTCTCTCTCACTTTCCTTATCCACAGCCCTGAAAAAAAACCCTACCTTTAACAAAGAAGGGTAAAACTTCTGTATTCCTGACATCTCTAATTCCTATTAGCCCTTTGTAGCGTATGGGAGCTATGGAAATAAATTGATCTCCTCATGATAATCAGTAAATATAGTCTACATTTTATTTAATATGGGTATTGTTTAGTGGAAATGTATTAGGTTTGATCTGCCTGTGCCTATATTCCTCAAACTTATAGAAAGCACAAATCATGCCACTTCTCCCAAGTAAAGTATTTTCTCAATGTACTTTAGTGGGACTGTGTTGCTCCCAAAAAACTGCTGCTAACAGAAATTACTCTCTTCCTGCTACTGAAAGTCTCTGTAAAAGTATAATTGCAACAATTCTGTCAGTTTATTTAGCTGGGCAAGTAATCAAGGATGGCAGATTGTGGCAGTCCAAAATGAGCACATTATAGCCATTCAGCAACACCTCACTACATGGACAAAATGCTAGAAAATGGAATGGCACAGATGATAAGTGATTATATTTGAAAGCAGAAATACAGAGGAAAAGAGATTTGGGAAGTGCTATCAAACATTTTTAGGGAAATATAATTTTTTTAGATTAATATTAAAGTCTTTGTATGATTTGAACTGGCAAGATGAAATATACAACTCAAGAAAAAGCAGACTTACCACAAACAAGTGTTTATTTGTGCTACATTGAGTGGACCTAGAGAATTTCAGTTGTGAAGTAGACATTCTTCTAATGCTAAAAAAAAAAAAAAAGGTTGCATTCAATATAATTTTGCTTCATAGGTCACTGCTTGCATATTTTAATGGTTGGATCATGATCTTAAAGGTTATTTTCGAACCTAGTTGTTTCTATGATCAATTAATTTCAAAACTGAAAATCTGAGTGGAAATATTAGAAGAAAAGGCTTAAGCTTTTCCTTGGTGACTATAGGAATGAAAGAGTAATGTTTGAATTCACCCTAAAATAAAAGAATACGACCTTTTTCAAAGTGGTTTTGTACATATATATGTTACAAGATAGTGCAGAAACAAGAGCAAATACAAATGAGCTTTTAGTGACTCCTCACAGAATGTCAAAATGGTTGAGGTTGGAAGGGACCTCTGAAGGTCATTTGGTCCAGCTCCTCTGCTAAAGGAGAGTTGCCCAGGACAGTGTACAGATGGCTCTTGAATATCAGCAGGGATGGAGTCTCCACAACCTGCTTGGGCAACCTGTGCCAGTGCTCAGTCACCCTCACAGTGAAAAAGTGTTTCCTGATGTTCAGACAGGATAATCTGCGACTTATTTTGTGTCCATTACCTCTGGTCCTGTCTCTGGGTGCCACTGGAAAGAATCAGGCTCTATGCACCCTCTACGCACTATCCTTTCAGGTATTTATATACATTGATAAGATCCCTCCAAACCTTCTTTTTTTCTGTGCTAAACAGCCCCAACTGTCTCAGCGTTTCTTGTATAAGAGGTGCTCCAGTCCCTTAATCATCTTTGTGGCTCTTCACTGGACTTTGTTCAGTGTATCTCTATGTCTCCTGTACAAGGACAGCCCAGAAGTGGATACGGTACTTCAGGTATGGCCTCACCAGTGCTCAGGAGAGAAGAACAATTACTTCTGCCAACCTGCTGGCAATACTTTATCTGGTGGAACCCAGACTTGGTGTGTATACCAGGACACTCAGGTCCTTTTCTGCCAAGCTGCTTCCCACATGGGTAGTCCCTTACATATATTGGCACATGAGGTTTTTTTTCCCTGAGTGTAGGACTTGACACTTCCCCTTGTTGACCTTCATGAGATTCCTGTCAGCCTATTTCTTTGATCTACCCAGGTCCCTCTGGATGGTTGTATTCCTTCCAGTTGTGCTGGTTTTGTCTGGGGTAGAGTTGATTTTCTTCATAGTAGCTGGCATGGGGCTATGTATTGTCCTTGTTCTGGAAACAGTGTTGATAACTGAGGGATGTTTTCATTATTGCTGAGCAGTGCTTAAAAATAATCAAGGCTTTTTCTGCTCCTCATATGCCCCTGCCAGTGAGTAGGCTGGGGGTGCACAAAAAGCTGGGAGGGGACAAAGCCATAACAGCTGATCTCAACTAACCTAAGGGATATCCCATTCCAAATGGCATCATTTTCAATATATGAGAAGTGGTGAAAGTTTTGCTTTGCTTGCATGCAGGGCTTTTGCCATGGGTTTTCTCACTTTTACCCTTCTGATTTTCTCTCCCATCCTGCCAGGGAGAGTGTGCAAGTGGCTGTGTGGTGCTTAGTTGCTGGCTAGGTTTAAACTACAACATCAGCTTTGTGTAGTCAGCGATCTTGCTGAGGTACACTCTGCCTCATCAACCAGATCTGTATAAACCGTGGTTTCTGGGACCTGGGATTCTGGAAGGCCAGTCTTGCTAGTACTTCAGCCTTTTTCATGTTTTGTGCTACCAGATCACCTGTCTCATTGAACAACAGGTCCATATTTTCCCTCATTGTCCTTTTGTCACCTATTTACTTGTAGAAGCCTTTCTTGCTATCTTTGATATCCTTGTCCATATTCAGTTCTGTTTGGCATTTAGCCTTCCTAAGTTCATCCCTAGATGCTTGGACACTGTTTCTGTATTCCTCCCAGGTTACTTTGTTTTCACACTGTGTATTCCTTCTCTTTCAGTTTGAGCTTGGTTAGGAGCTCTATGTTCCTCCATACAAGCTTCCTGGCATTTTTGCCTGACTTCACATTTGTTGGGATGGAATTCTCTTGGGCTTGGGGAAGACCATACTTGAAGATTAACCAGCTTTCCTTCCCTCCACCACCTTCCTTCTCAGGTCTTATCCCTTGACACATTTCCCGTCAGCTCCTTGAAAAGGCCGAAGTCTGGCCTCCCCAAGTCCAGGGTTATGAGCTTACTTTTCACCCTCCTCCCTGCCCTCAGAATCCAGAACTCCAGCATCTCATGGTCACTGAAGCTAAGGCTCACTTTGATGTTTACATCCCCACTAACCTAAGCTTGGTGAGTATGAAGTCCAGCAGAGCACCTCTCCCCTACTACTTGTAGAAGGAAATTACCATCAATGCACTCCAGCAACTTCCTTGAAGAATCTCCTAATTTATTTAATCTCATGCTTATCTGTTAAGTTCTTTAGGCAAGAACCAGGCATCTCTCACTTAGATAGAAAATGTCTAGCTGCTGATACCCCCATACATAGTTAAAAGGCATATAATGCTCAGATCATTTTGTTCCAAGCAACATATTCCTCAACAAATGAACCTTCACAAATAATTTATTTTAGTGAACATGTCTCCATTGAAGCTAATAACAAAACTCACCTTGTTTTCAGATTCATCAGAATACCATTCTTGAGGAAAAGATGTAAGGCTGAGCATTTAAAGACCTCTGGAGTAATCTGAGAAGATACAAGGACAGAAAGGAAGAGAGAAATAGCCATACCAAGATGACAAAATAGAGTCCAGAATATTATTGGTAATTTTATTCTGTTTGTTTGGAAAATTCACATGATCTTGGATAAAATGGAAGAATTGGAAGAAAAAGAAAAGAAGGGAAATAGAAGAGGCAGAATTCATAAAGAGCAGTGTTATAGAAAGCAAACATGTTACATAAATATGAGGTTTTTTATTAGGTAAGAAAAAAGCAGTGCAAGAAAATAGGTGCTCTCACAATGTTGGAGAAAAAATTCCTTTGCGACAAGTCTTCACAAAAAAAAAAAAAAAACCAGACTGAAAAGGAAAACTAGGTTTCTTAGTGCTAACAATCATGAAGACTAAATTAATAAATAGATTAAAATGATACAAATACAGTATCGGCTGGCAGGTAGACAAGGAGTCAGGTGAACTTTTGAAGGACAACAAGAGAGAGATGTTAATGACAAACGAGGTTCATATGGCCAAAAGGCTGAATGACTCTTTTGCTGTTGTATGCATGAAAGAATTTGAAGGTTATGTTCCACAGCCTGGGATAAATTTTCCTGGTGAAGCAAGTAAAATGCTAAAAGGCTTTATGGTCAGAATGAAACTGGGAGTTAGGAAATTAGACCTATTAAAACTGACATAGGACCAGGCCAGGATAAATTACATCCTGGACATCTCCATGAAACTCTGTAACAAGCAGCAGGAAGATTTCTGGATAGATGTGTGGCTGAACATGAAAAAGGAAAAGATTAAGAAATTCACCGTGAGCAGCTAAGATAATTTATCATTTAAGTAAAGGATTTAATATTACATGAGCACTACCAATGAAAACTAAACATTAATTGTATCTAATGTGCTGGAAACACTGATATGAGAAATACTTCATCATAAGAAATTGCAGCTTACAGAAATTGCTAACTACAGTAATAAATATGTGTATGGCTTCTCTTTGATAGCAATTTTAATTCATCTGTGCTACACTCTGCAATGTATTTTATCTTAAGCTCATGAACAATTATCTCTGAATGTTGTTTCAATCAGTGTTATTTTGAGGGATTGGTGGCTGAATGGTTAAATTATTTGTTACATATTGCAAAAGAGAACTTTATGCCTTGGTCTGTTCACTGGAAAAGACTATTTTAATCAGTCTAGTTATAAGTGGTTACTGACTAGTCAGATACAGCAGTCAAAGGCAGCAAAATATAATGCCCAATTCCTTTGTTACATACGACTAACTTCAGAGGTGTCTTCTGGGTTGTAGTAATCTTGTTGTGTTTCTGAACCACATAGGTTAGAATTGCATTTGATCTAGGGGGGGGGAGTGGACTATTCAGTTTTACTAGTCAATAAGTACATTTTCTGGCAGAAGAGAGGTTTGAAGACCTAGAAGTCAGCACTTTGGTTATCATGAAGTATCACGCAGGGTGGTGAAGCACAGCAGGTTACAAATATTTTTTAAAGAAGAGTACAACATGGGCAAGTGAGTAAGGAAAAAGGAGATGATTTAAATTCAGATGTAATGTTTAGATGTTTGTCAAATACAAAAGTGGAAATTTGGTTAGAGGTTAGGATTTAATTGTCTTTTGTGTGACTGGGAGGAGATGGATTAATTTTGTGGGAAGTTTTATGTCTATCTAAAATAGAATTTGTGACAAAATATTGACACATTTATTTAAAGATATTTTAGGCATTGGGAGGTTGAACAGCATTGTCAAATAGAAAAAATATACTTTTCAGTATTTCCAGATCCAGCACTGGCCCAAGGATGTGATCACTCAACAATAATAAAGAGGTTTGACCTCAAAGTTACATAGGTGGTTTGCATACCACTCCTGGCTGGAGGAATCAAGGTATTCTTATGGTTCTGGGGGCTCATTTACAGAAAATATGATAAGGATACAGAATCAAAAACTGACTGAACAATTGAGCACTAGAGCAGAAATTACTGCTCTGGAGCACACTTCTGAAGACAACTAGCCTCATAACTTTTGATTAATCTATGGGCTAATATGTGCTTACTGTTTTGATTATGTGAACTCATTCAGAATGATCTCTAATATGTATTTTATTGCACTTTGCTTAATTCTGGACCTGCTAAAGTTCTCAATAAAGAAAAGCCTCTAGATGTAACGCTAAGAATCTTAATGGCTGCTGAACAAAGATGTCCACCAAGACATTCAGCCACATATCAAAGAAGGTAGCAATGCAACCAAGAAAAAAATACAGAGAGTAAAATCAGTGCAGGCTTCTTAGTAGATTTCTGAACTTTATTTCTATTTCTGGAGGTAATTTAAAGCCTAAACAATTGAAACAAAACTTAGAAAAATCTCGATTTATGAGTCAATTCAAGACAGTTGTAATCTCAAAGTAGTTCTTCTTCTGGAGATTTGGGGTCTTTGAAATTTGGTCATCTCATTCATCAATATGCATCTTCACATTCACATTCAGTTGGTGAAAGAATTGTCAGCTGTAAAAACTGATAACAGCTAGTTTAAAGGTGAAGCAAAGATCGAGCTCATCTTAGAAACTGGAAACCAACTGGAGTCTTAGCCTTGGGCTAGTGTAGACAGAGGAGTAAAAATGAGAAATAGATGGGTACTGAAAATCTAACCTGCCTGAGAGAAAGAGACTAACCTTTAAAAAGGTCTCATTCTCATTCTCTTCACATAAAACCACCTGGAGATGTATGTTGCATGGCTCTGGTAACTTTTTCATTTTATATTCAATTACTTAGAAATGTTTGCTTTCTTTCAAATTTTAAAAACTATTACTACTACAGAAAGTCTAAATTTCTAACATCAAAGCATAAGCAAAAGTGCACCATATGACCAACATGTTAGAATTTGTGTTTTCCTATGTTGTGTAAAAATTACCAAGTAATTTTGTGCTAATTGTATTGACTGCTGACATTGTTTTTGTATATTATTGTAGAGTTATCTTTCTTAATTCTTTAAGTCTATTATTTCTTTTAATTTAATTTTAATTTACTACTTTTAATTTATATATCAGCGATATTATTTGAGGCATAAGCTCGAGCTAACAATACAAATTCATATCATTGTGGTGTTGCACTGAAAGGAAAGGAAAAGTAAAAGGAGCCATTTCCTCCTACTGAAGTCATAAAGCTTCATTCTACAAACATGAGTAGAACAATTCTTTAAAAATATAATTTAAAACTAGTTAGACAGAAATTGAAATCCACAATCCTTTCCTATTTATGCTATTACAATATTTTCTCCTTGTCAGTGTAAGACTTGAAAGACTCCAGAAAGTAAGTTTTCTAATCAGAGAAGCCTTGAGCTGTACCTCAAATGAATCTTCATCAATATTCAGGTTTTGAATTAGTGATCTGCTGAATATCACCAGATATCTGATAGGGCCCTGATTTCAAAACATGTGCAGCATGTGTTAAGTTGTAAGTTACAGGCTTCTAATCAACTGTTGATTTACTTAAAGAGATTGTGAATGAACTCATTTGTGATTAATGTCATATGTGTTTGTATTTAAAGACCTATTCCTTATCTATAACATGGTGCTCTCTAAACCACCTATAAATTGGGTGTTTGCAAAAAAGACAATATACGTATAATTTTGTAGAAATATGAGAACATTTAGACAAAACCATGGCACATATCTTTCCTATTTATTACCTCTTTCTCTCAGTAGCAGAAGCCAGAAATATCTCCACACGTACAAAGATTAAAGATAAAAGTAACTTTATTTATTCAGAAAGTTCAGAGAGCTTTTCTAGTGATATGGGCATGCAAAGATTTGTGTCCTGTCTTACATTCTTATCCTATCCAAATAAGTTCATTTACCTATTATAAAAAATAGCAGTCTCAAATAATTAAAAATACTTGCTTCATCAACTAGCAAATTATGCTACTTTCTACACATTGATCAAAGAACCAATGAGCAGTGTATATTACTAACAGAAAAAAATAGGAAAATATCAATTTAAAAAAGTATTTTCATATATGAATGTGTTTTTTCTCTCTTACTTAACATGTAAAAAAGAAAATTAAGGGACATAAAGTCATGGCTGCTTCTGGTAAGAGGTGGTGTGTGATCTTTTTATCCTTGTGTTTTTCTGCGCTAATTAATACGTACTAATGTTTTGAGGATGTAGTCCATCAACAAGGCATGTAATTATCCAGGTATTAAAAAAAGAACCAGAAATGAAAACTGAATGAAAAGAGTAAGAAAGACTACAAAAAAAAAAAAAAAATCAAACCAAAACAAGAACTCACCCTCTCCTCATCTCTCCTGTTTGTGCTTCCTGAAGAACCTGTAGCCTTCTATTTCAGCACTGCAGTCATCAGAGGCATCCCACCACATTTCAGTGATGGTGGTAAGATCACAGCCCTGCAGCTATGTGCACATCTCTAACTCCACTTGTTTATTCCCCATGCTACATGTGTTTGCATAGAGGCATTTAATTTGGGCCCCTGACTCCAGCTTACTGTCTGGAGTTCTTTTGTGCACAGCAGGTATTTTGGGTACTGTCCTGCTGAACTGCAATTTCTCTCCTGGTTCTCGGTCTCTTGCTGGCGCTGGCATCAAACCAGTAGGAATGGAATAGATTGAGGTACCCTTTCCCGGGAACTTTCATTTATTATCATACAATAAGAAACAAAGGAAGTAGAGTTTAAAGGAGAGGAGGAAACTGTGGGTTTTGAGTTTTGGCTTGTTTGCTTTTTTTTTTTTTTTTGAGGGAGAACTAAGCTTGATTGCTACTGGACATTAATAGGATTAATGACGGAAGGGAAAACAAATAAATATGGAAAGCAGCAGCTGATATAGGACTAGATTTTGTTGTCTTTCTACACAGTTCATTTATCTCAATATATTTAAGTGAGACTGACTGTGGCATAAGTTGCTATTCAGTGTGACTGATATTATCACAAACTTGGGTTTAAAATTTATTTTGAAAGCCTTTGACAAATAGCTATAAAACTGTGTATAATAACAGTAGATTAAAATTCAATGAAGCTACAAAAATTCAAGCAAACAAATCTCCCTAGTCCTGCAGCACTGTATTAACAAGTCTGTGTACAATTCAGATCCAAGCTCTGTTTCAAATACATTGCTTTTAAATTCTGAACCTGAATAAGCACACAGGAGCATGTTAAAAAGCAAATAGTTTTCTCTGTCGCCTTCATTTTTGCATTAAATTTTATAAATCAGGTGTTATCAAAGGTGTCAGTATTCAATTCTTGTAGAGAAACAGGATCATAATTTCTTACATTCAAAGGACCCAACTCTTTGCAAAAAGGGCAATTAAAACCCATTTAATATAAGACTATATTCACATGTCTTTAGGTAAAATAAAGCACAAATAGATGATTCATGTGGTGACTTATGATACCATACCATTTCTAACATTTTAAATAACAGGTCACTGCCAGATTATGTGTGCTAAATTAGCACCTTCCTTGCCTCATTGCCAGCAATTATTATTATTCAGCAAACACACTTGAACAAGCATGCAGAATATCAGTTAAGTCTTGCATAATTTTAAATTATAGTTTTATTTTGATCACACATAAAAATCTTTTTGTGCTACCTCCAATATATTTGGAGACTGCAAGAAATTAAGTGATTTAGGAACTCTGTGAACTCTGATGTTTAGGGTCAGATAACTCTGATACAGTACTAAGGAAGCTTGAATGGCTCTTATGACTGGCAAATATTGGCAGAACAGCAAGTGTTCTCACTTTGTGCTAAGAGAACAGAGAGGCACAGAAATGGGATGTGGAAAAATGTTTCACCAAAGAATTTTGAGGAATATTCTCTATCAATAATTGATTAAAAAAAAGTTCATGGAACATGTTTCCCATGACATAAATCATTCAATGAGAATAAAACATTTGGGAAAATCTATTGCATACATATACCATTCCTTAGTATTTATTTTGCAAAATATACATCATAATTATGTCAACATGATATGTAACTGTAGAACTTTACTATATAAACGTCATATTGTTGTATTATATTAAAAATGTTTATATGTTATGTTTGTTAGACATTTTGAAATGCTTTGGTTGAAAGCTAGGAAGCAGAGAAATTTCCTGACAATTCAAAACATCCTGACATCTTAATTGAAACATCTGAGATTGCCTAGAAACTCTTTGTGTCAAGTGAGTGCTGCAAAGATGCTGTAAATGAACTGAAAATCTAAACCCCATGAGCCCAAAATTATAGCTAATAATTGAACCTACTTGCAGCTTACATGTGGGAAGGAAATTCTCTCTGTAAAAAATGCGTTTTCAATATCGGTCCATAAGGAAATAGATCTAGAAGGTAAAGTAGTAATTGACTAAGACCTTATGTAACACAAAAAAGTTATCATTAATATGACTTAAACTCAGAAACTAAAAACCCAGTAACAGTGGCTAAACCATCATTTTATTTAGCATGTAAAAGAAAGTGTCCATTGCTGTAGATAAGGACAAAGGATTAATGGAATTCAATAATCCTCCTTAGAATTTTTTTTTGATGATGCTGTCAGTTCTAAACCTGAAAAGAAAGAGTGGGTCTATTAGATCATGTATCTGAAGAAAGACAAAATCTGAGCAAAAAGCAATGTGTTCAACAAGTTACTGGAGAAGGGCACAAAGAAGCATGCACAATAACAAACTGAGAATCGAGGAAGCTACTTTTCATTTGTTTTCAATCATGTACATTAACACATGTTTAAGCAGTTGGAACACTGATAGAAATCCAGTTCTAATGGTTATAGGAAGGACTGGTGTAGAAATTCCTGTCCTTAATCCTAGAGTGTTTTTTTCAAATGCAGTTACATGGCTATGGCAGATCACGTATTGTAAAGAGTGCAACTTAAGTTTGACAAAGTAATGCATTAATTATGAATACTGATATGTAACAAAGGCTATTAGCTGTTTTTCATTGCAAATAAATACCTATCAGAAATTTCATTTAATCACATGAAATAGGAAGTCCTCATAAACTCTCTACACTACATCAAGGTTCCCCTGGGTCTTAGACTCATTTAGTACCTACTTCCTTCCATTCTAAGAGTAAAATCTCTGTGAATCACACCCCTGAATTGCAGGTAACACCAGCTTTCTGAGAAATTAGGCAGACCAAATTACAAGAGATGTGGAAGGGAGGATGAAAAAAGGAGAAAAGGAACACAGCTGAAAAAACAAAAGATAATGGAAGAAATTAAAACAAATGAAAGCAACTCTAAGTTGCTCTGTGCAATCCTCATTCAGACTGGTCAACAGTGATGAAACTGTTCAGGCTAACAACTTAAAATTTTCATTTTGTAAAGTGAATCATGATGGCTGGAAAAAATATCAGAATTATTATTTGTTCTAAGAGAGCTGAATGCAAAAATATCTCAGAAGTAAACAATAAGAATCCTTATAGAATTTAGTTTTAGAAATGCTTCCTGAACACTTACTATGTTTGCGGATTTGAAACCTCATACTATTATTTTTCCAGGTTGCTTCTCCCTGCACATTTGCTAGCTGGACTAGATTTGCTGTGATAAATAATGATTTGTGTACATGGACAAGTAGGAAACCGGAGTAATTATGGGAGTCCTTGGCCACGTTTCATCCTATTAATCCAGCTGAAAACTTAAGTGGAGAATGAAGACCACAGGACATATACAGGGGAAATCAAATTTCTTTTGTTTAAGGAACTCTGTCATCTTAATAAAATTTATATATTATAAGTCTAAACATTTGATTGTTCAGTTCATCATCAATATAAACGCATGGAAAACAGCCATAAAAAAGAAATCACCAATGTGTTGGCCTTCTGCTTAATATTATTTATGTGTTTACTCACAAACTTGCATGCTCTTTAGACTTGTGTATGTACACCTGTAATCCCTACCCCACACTATATGAACACACAGCTGTTTTACTGGCATGATGGAACTAGTGAAAAACAGCTCTATTTCCCAGACTGCATTTTTGCATTCATTGCTTGAAATGTGATTTCTCTCATTGGTCACCAGTTAATTGAAAGTTAAAATCCCTAACTGTTGTAGTGACGAACTGTCTTCTGCATGGGTACTGATCCTCTGTGCCAAGTAGAGAAAGAGTTTAGTCAACTGCTTTAAATGTCTTCCTTTTTTTTTTTTTTAATTAAAAAGGAGGGTTTATCCAAATATTTCCACGAGCATCTGGAATGACAGTTCTAGTTGATTACCCATTATCTGTTTCCAAATATAAATTTGTGTCCTGCCAAAGCCAACTGTAAAAGTATGTTTTACTTTAAATGACAGGAACTTGTCTAGAGTGCAAATTCTCCTGTTCCCTCAAAGCCGTGACAATCTCTGTCCAGGTATCCTACTTGTTAAGTGAGAACTTGTCTGAGAAATTCATGTAATTAAGTAAAATCAGCATAAGTTTTGAAGACATTATAGAATTTAAGAGGTGTAGGTGGTGTTACCATAGCAAAAGCCACTTTCTGAACTCTAGTTCCCTATCTCCCTAGTGTAACCTTCATGTCTTTTAAAAGACTTGCTGCTTCTACTTACTCTTTTCCTGTGCTTTACTATACACATTTGTAAGAATAAAGGTTTTGTGATTGAGAGTTCATTAGTTTCTCCTTTTAAATCACATCTGAAGACAGAATCTGAGGGTGCTTTCACTTTGTTTTTAATGTCAATTCATCTGGTTCTTCTGAATGTTAGGATGATGTCATAAACACTGGATTATGTCTGGCTGAAAATAAGCAGTGGTAGCAGATGTACTCCTGAAAAACAAAGATCCTGTTTTCATGTAAATGTTCATAGTAGTAAAGAACAATGGAAGAAAATATTGAAATATATATAATATAGCAAAATGGCTTGTAAACAGAATGCATTCAGAGTCAGCTGCTCTTTCTTAACAAACTAGAATAGAGCGGTTCTAGAGACACATTACGTGATTCAGTGTAATTACTGGCTTGTTCAAGTAAGTGTGTTTTAGCTGATTCTAATCTGAATCCATCAATTCAGCTATATAGTACAATGCTCTACTTTGTATTTTGGAAAAAGCACTGTACAGAAATGGACAATACATCCTCAAAATGTTATACAGTATTAAATGGTATGGCAGAAAAATTAAATACAAAAGGATTTTCAGCACAAATAATATTTTCAGAGTGATGAAGAGAGTTTGGAGACACAAAAAAGTATTAAATTTATTTTTTAAATTAAAAAAATATATATCACAAACCAGAACATAAATTTACTTTGTTACTGTTTGCACATACTTTTCTTATTTTCCTTGGAGCACTTCTAGGGATGATTTTTGTTTCTTCACAATATTCCCAGAAAACAAATATAATTTGAATATTTAGACATAATTGTGCACATTCTTTATTTCTAAGGAGTTTCTTTCCTAGAAAGTTTCCTAGCAACCAAGCAGTACAATATTATATCATCAGAGGTATCAATCAATCTTTGCTCGATTCTTTTTTAGTGGGACATGGCGAAGGAAGAGAGTATCAAAATGAATTAGTCCACAGGAAGGAAATAACAATTCTAGACAAATGCATTACTCATACGATTGGAAAGAGAAGTCCAGCATCTTATTTTCCCTGTGCTGTGAGTGCTTTTTTTTTATGGAATGAACTTGGAAACATGGAAATGAATTTGGAAACAGGAACAGGGTTTAACTTAATGGATTAAATCATATTACCTATTGCTTCTTTTTCTACCATAATTTGAATTATATTCTCCACCAGAAAGAAAAGTAATACTTTCAAAAGGAAGGATAAACACAGTCCAAGAGTGCAGCATAGGCTGGGAACTACTTGACTTGAGAGCAGCTTTGTGGAAAGGGACCTGGTTGTCCTGCTGGACAACAAGAACATGATGAGCTAACAGTGTGGTACTGCAGCACAAGAAGGCAACAGGATACTGGGTTGCATCAACATGGACATCACCACTACAGATGAACAAGTCATTATCCTACTCTACTCAGCACTTGTCAGGCAACACTTGGAATATTGTGTTCAGTACTGATCCCTGCAAAAGGAAAAATATGTGAATAGGCTTGTAGAGGGCCCGGAGAAGAGCCACAAAGATGATCAAAGGACTTGGAAGGATACCACATGAGGAAAGGCTAAGAGACCTGGGTTTGTTCAGCCTTGATAAAAGAAGGCTCAAGTGAGACCTTACCACCATGTTCCAGTGTCTAATGGATGGCTACAAAGCAATGGAGACATGGAGCATAATGCTTTCTGTAGTTCAAGAATATTTTGTCAACAGGTTCCCCTTGATCAGTTGCCCTGTAGTAAACACCAACCATGAGGTTTCCTTTCTTGGTCTGGCCAAAGAGGGCAACCCCCTCCCTCCCCATCCCTTTTTCGTTGCCTCTCCCTCCTGAACTCCTATTGCAGATTATTCCTATAGTAATCAACTGCAGTGCTCATCTCACTAAGTTTCAGTGCAGTGATAATATTTTTCCAGCTTCACCATGACTTCCAGTTCTTCCTATTTGTTAACCATACTGTGTGCACTGATAGAAACTTTAGCTGCAATGTTGACTGTTTCACCTTTTTGGTGGAACCTTTTTGCAGGGTTGGGGAATATTCTTCACTACTTTGATAGGTGTGTTTGTCCCCCTGTTGCTTTGTGTACACAAGCATTACAGCTTTGGACCCCACCCCTCAAGTTTATCAGTCTAAAGTGTGAAAAACCAAGTCTGCCAGCAAAGATTCTCTTTCCTCTTCTAGACAGGTGAATCTAGGTAGGATTCTGGATTCAGGTAGGCCTGTTCCATGCCTTTGTCGGTTCTCTCTGTGATTTCAGGGCAAAACTGGCATTATAAATTTATGTACAACCCTAAGAAACTCTGTTCTCTGGGGAATCTTTGATAGTACTTCCAGGAAAGATGTTTCAAATAGGTATAATAGTGGAATATACTCTTCTGTGGCATAAGATATTTAACAAAGATCTCTCAATCATGTCTTGTATTTTAAAAGATTTGTGTGGGGCATTTGAGTGAATACAAATAATACAGAAAAAGACAAAATAATATGGATGTATCTGTTCATTGCACTGTACAATAACAGGTTACTTTTAATGTGGCTATTTTCTACCTATATCATAGGAAAGCCTTTCCCTTGATGTACTGTGCATAGAAAGAGGCTTATGCTGTTACTCAAAGACAGTCGTTATATAATAGCAATTCTATAAAATTTGGTTGCTTCCTTGTAAACTTTTTCAATCCCACAGGCCTTTATTGATCTTCTTTCAATCAATTGACCACGGTCTCACATAAAAACACAAATAATTGACATACTAATGAGAATTCCTGACCCCTTTCAATTGAATACTTGACCAGTCACTGGAACACTCAACAGACCTATAACTTCATCACTAGCAGTAATTACAATCAATAAAGAGGTTAACTTCTAACACTGTTTGAAAGATGGAGACAAGGGGGATTGTTTAGGAAATACAAAAAAGAAATACATACACTCATTCCACATGCAGACAAGAAAATTGCTGGTTACACAGACCACTTGAATCACATAACTTTCTGTAAATGCACTCTTTCTGATGTTTAAATCAGAATAAGTGCATTCAAGGTACTGACAAAAAATAAAAATAATTTAAAAAAATTATACTTCCTACTTCTTTCACCCTGGAAGCTCAATTCCTTATAACTCTGATGGTACGATGTGTGAACATGAATATTTAGTTTGAACTATTGAACACCAGATCTGTTCCACCTTCATGAGAGGTTAAATATTCAAATAATTTAGCAGACATTTCTTTCATTCCCCCTCCTGTTCTTTAAGTTTCTTTCTTTTGAAGGTTAATATGAGGGATAAAAATTAAAAATATTGTGGATTTTCAGTAAACATAGATAATAGTAACAAAATCCATAAAGCAAGAACAAAGAAAGAGAGAAAATAACTTCCTTAAACATAACAGGAAACGTAACATCAGCACAGTTGTCTTAGGCCTATTTCTCTTACCTTTCTTTTTTCCTTTGGAATATGCAGAAATGTTGAAATGCCTATATGTGTTACTATAAACTTCCTCAAAAAAGAAATCATGACTCTGTTCTTTTTAAATAAATTTGCACCAGTTTTCTTGGTGCCATTAAGAAGAAAAACATTTTCTTGTGCAATGATGGATACCTAATGTTTCTTTAATGTTTCAGCATTTCACCTTTTTGGGATGACATTTGTGACAATGTATGAAGCATTTCCTATATGTATTGATAATAGGATATTAATTTAATTTGACCTAAAAACTATTTTTCATATGTGTCTTAGGGAAAAAGGTATATTCTATTATTATTAATAAAGAGATGATACAACATGTAATTAACCTCACTCATAGTTCACATGTTAAAAATCATAATAGTCAAAACTATGAGTCCTGTAATGTGTGGGAAGAAAGTAATTAACACTCAGAGGTAACTAATTTAAGCATTTTTAGTCTGCTGTTGTTAACTATATAGAAATTATCCTCAAGAAAATAATCACAGGCATTGTACATTGCTCTGTATGTTTTCTGGAAGTAAGAATTTCTCCTCCCTGATTTTAGCTTATCATAAACTGAATGTTTCACATTCCTTTGTTTCTCTCATTGCTTTTTCTGCTACTCTACACTCAGCATAAATGCATATGTCCTCTTCATCTTTAGGTAATATTTTTTGCAACACTTTTGACCATTTCTTCTTTAAATACTTTTCAATATGTATTTTCTTTATTGAACTCATCTACATTGTCTTCTATATGTAAATTATTTTGTTGGATTGGCCTTGGAGAACTTAATTTTCCCTTTCCCTCTCCTTTTTTCAAATTTTTCTGAAGGTCATTCAGTATTTTGCTTTTGAATTCCATGACTTTTCAATGCCTAAAAAATAAATAATCTGTTACCATCTTCAGGCACGTAGGAAATTCATAAAATCCTCAGATTAAGAGATGTGTCCTTTTTATTTTAGAGTAAGATTTTTATTTCTTTCTCAAGGCCTTGTCCTCATGGGGACTTCAATCACCCTGATATTTGTTGGAGGGACAACACAGCAGGGCATAAGCAATCCAGGAGGTCCCTGGAATGCATTGACAATCACTTCTTTCTCCAATAGAGGAGCCAGCAAGGAGAGGTGCTATGCTGGATCTTGTTCTCACCAACAGCGAGTAGCTGGTAGGGAATATAAATCTCAAAGGCAGTCTTGGCTACAGTGATCATGAAATAGTGGAGTTCAACCGCAGGGCAATGAGGAGAACACAGAACAAGCTTGATACCCTGGACTTCAGGAGAGCAGACTTCAGCTTCATGAGGTATCTATCTGCTTGGTAGATACAATGGGATAAAGCCCTGGAGGGAATAGGGGCCTAAGAAAGCTCATTAATATGCAAGGATCACCTTCTCTAAGCTCAGGAGCACCCCAACAAAGAGGAAGTCAGGCAAAGATGCCATGAGGCTTGCATGGATGAACAAGCAGTTCCTGGACAAACTCCAGCATAAAAAGGAAGCTTACAGAGGGTGGAAGCAAGGACAGATAGTCTTGGGAGAATACAGAGAAACTGTTGGAGCAGCCAGGAAGGCTAAAGCCATGACAGAACTGAGTTCCACCAAGGACATTAAGGGCAACATGAAAAACTTCTATACATTCTGGTCAAAAGGACGACGAGAGAAAATGCAGATGCTCTCTGGAAGGGAATGGGAGACACAATAACCCAGGACATACAGAAGACTGAGGTACCTAATGAGTTTTTTGTCTCAGTCTTCACTGGCAAGTGTTTTAGCCATACTGCCCAACTCACAAAAGGCAAAGGCAGGGACTGGGAGAATGAAGAACCTCCTGCTGTAGGAGAGATGAGGCTTGAAGTCATCAAAGGAACCTGAAGGTGTACAAGTCCATGGGAACTGATGAGATACATCTGCAGGTCCTGAGGCAGCTGGTGGATGAAGTGGTTAAGCAACTGTCCATCATATTTGAGAAGCTGCGGCAGTCCAGTGAAATTCCTGCTGATGGGCAAAAAAAAAAAAAAAAAAAAAAAAAAAAGAAACATAACACATTTTTAAAAATGGAAACATGGAAGAACTACAGGACAGTCAGTCTCCTTTCAGTGCCTGGCAAGATCACGGAGCAGATACTCCTGGAAACTAAGCTAAGGCACCTGGAAAATAAGGGGGTGGTGGGTGACACCCAAAAAGATCACCTCTGTGCCTGGCAAAATCTTGGAAGGCATGCTAAGGCACATGAAAAACAATAAGGTGCTTGGTGACAGCCAACATGGCTTCAGTAAGGGGAAATCCTGCTGGACCAATTTGGTGGCCTTCTATGATGGGGCTATGGAACTGAGGGACAAGGGTAGAGCAGTTGATGTCATCTACCTGGACTTGTGCAAAGCATTCAACACTGTCCCACATGACATCCTCTAAGTTGCAGAGACATCAATTTGATAGGTGGAACACTTGGTGGATAAAGAGCTGGCTAGATGGTCGCACGCCAAGAGTTGTGGTCAAAGTCTCAATGCCCATCTGGAGACCAGTAAAAAGTGGTGTCCCTCAGGGATCGGTGTTGGGACCGATCTTGTTTAACATCTTTGTTGCTGACATGGACAGTGGGATTGAGTGCGCCCTCAGCAAGTTTGCCAATGACACCAAGCTGTGTGTTTCGGCTGATACACTGGAGGGAGGGAATGCCCTTGTGAAGTGGGCTAATGCCAACCTCATGAGGTTTAACCATGCCAAGTACAAGGTCCTACACCTAGGTCAGAGCAATCCCAGACACAGCTACAGGCTGGACAGAGAAGAGATGCAGAGCACCCATGTGGAGAAGGACTTGGGGCTGTTGGTCAAAGAGAAACTTAACATGAGCTGGCAGTGTGCACTTGCAGCCCAGAAAGCCAACCGTATCCTGGGCTGCATCAAAAGGAGCATGACCAGCAGGTCGAAGGAGGTGATCCTGCCTCTCTCCGCTGCTTTTGTGAGACCTTACCTGGAGTATTGCGTACAGTTCTGGTGTCCTCAGCATAAAAAGGACATGGAACTGTTGGAACAAGTCCAGAGGAGCACCACAAGGATAATCAGAGGGCTGGAGCACCTCCCATGTGAAGATAGGCTGAGAAAGTTGGGGCTGTTCAGCCTGGAGAAGAGAAGGCTGCATGGATTCCTCATAGCAGCCTTCCAGTATCTGAAGGCAGCCTACAAGGGTGCTGGAGAGGGACTCTTCACTTGGGACTGTAATGATAGAACAACAGGTAATGGGTTAAAACTTAAACAGGGGAAGTTTAGGTTGGATATAAGGAAGAAGTTCTTTACTGTGAGGGTGGTGAGGCACTGGAATGGGTTGTCCAGGGAAGTTGTGAATGCTCCATCCCTGGCAGTGTTCAAGGCCAGGTTGGACAGAGCCTTGGGTGAGATGGTTTAGTATTAGGCATCCCTGCCCATGGCAGGGGTTTTGGAACTAGATGATCTTAAGGTCCTTTCCAACCCTAACTATTCTATGATTCTATGATTCTAAGATTCAGATTCACGCAAGATATATTTTCCCTTTATAAGACCAGTTATCACTTCTTTTGGCACCTAGAAAATTTTCCACATTAAGAAAATCTATGTGAAATGGAGCTTTGATACCTTTCTCCAGTGACCTACAGAGCTATTATACTAGATTCTTGGTCCTTTTTTTCAGGAAGGCAGTGCTTCCTAAAAAATAAAAAGTGTGGATTTTAATTTAGTGAGAATTTCTGAATTCCAGTTTATTGGTTTCTACCCATATTTGTTCTTTAATAACATTTTAGGTAAAATATCATTATTGACTGGCTAGTCCTTCCCAAAATATGAAGATATTTTATTGTGTCAGCTGGTAAATTCTTTGGTTAAACATTTTTCATCCTACATTTGTGATGTTATAAACATGTCTTGGCTAGGCTTCCTACCTCATCTGTTTTCCATTTATATTTCATTTAAATCATACCAGCATGGCTGATATTTTCCACACCTCACAACTCCCATGTTATGCTCTTATGCAGTCAATTAAACTTCTAGCCTTGGAATAAAATTTAAACTTATATTATTTGCACTAAAACTTTTATATATAGATATATATAATTTGATTTATGTTTATAATTCTTGGACATGTAATTCTGGGTTTGGGCATTTTGCTTGCTATACCATCTGTACCCTGTTAAATTTCTGGGTACAGAATATTTTCACATCTGGCTGATAGCTGATGATAAGCTTTTGCACATAATTTCTACTCCAGTGAATTTAACGCTTTTAAGGAAAGGTGTAAATGCTTTTCTTAGGTTTACTTGTTATTTTTGCTTAATGTTGTATGTAATGTTGTGGCTGAGATTTAGATAAAGTGACTATGATGAGAGTTTTCAGATTCTGTAAAAAATCCACAACAATTAGAGTAAATTTTGAATTTTAACAAAGGAAGGTGAATAATTAGCAACTTGCCTCTGTAACTGTATTTATTATTTCATATATGTACATTTTCCATTGCATATTTTCTATAACTATGTGCATATGAAGAGTATAGGCTACTTGAAATAAAGTATAAAATGAACAACATCTGATGAATATAGCAAATATATTTTCTTTTTGTTCAGTTGTTAATTTTGCACATTATCTCATCAATGGCTGTCCAACAGTCATATCAGGCTCTCATTCCCTGTCACATGGTAAACCCTGAATTATTATTTCAGTCTCATCCAGAACATCAACTCTTCTGATGATCTTGATAGAGCAGTAATCTCTTTCTCTTAGGGCTTCCCACTTGTGGCTATTAAAAAAGTTTACAAATATTTACATAAGAAGAGCTGCTACAGGTCTTCCCATTGATTTTGTATGGATTGGGGTTGTCCCATTCTCTCCTGAAAAATATGCTAATTTTGGTGTTCTTTATATAAAGAAAAAAAATCTCTACTTCCTGAAATAAGATGTTCTGTACTAAGTATGAACATTCTTTAATATTTTCTATATTTAGTCCCAAGGTTTATGAAATAAAAATAAAAAAAAATCAAATGGACAAACAAAACAGCAAAAAAGTGACTGTACTCGTTAACTATTGACAGAAAATTTTTGGTCTCTGAAATACTTCTGGATATTTTTGCTGAATTTTGGCTACAACAATGTATGGCTATTGTACATGATGTTCAAACACACATCAGTCATTTTCAGCAAACTGAGACTTTAACGGGTAAAAATTAATAGTGTCCTCCATTCAAGCTGCAGGTGCATGTCTAGATGCTGGGAAGAGGGAGAGAAATGGGCAGAAGTAGCAACATCTGAAGAGTGACAGGTAATTATAAAATAGGAGAGAATGCGCACCTCCTCATGCAGAGGAGAATTCTCTGCATGACTGCAAGAAGTTCCCCTGGAACTGTTGCTAGGGTAGGTGGGCTCTCTCACACTCACTTCTTTAGCTGGTGGCTGGTATCTTTCAGAAGAGGCATTTATTTTCTGAACACAGCTTTCTCAGTGGGACTGTGATTTTAAACTTACTGTGTAATGGAGTGTATTACCATTTACCATATGATGAGATGGCCTTGTCTGTCAGCCAGGAAGCTGCTTAATGTTATATATGGGTCAAATGAGCCAGAAAAAGAGAGAGAGGAAAAAATCAAGAACCTTGAGCCCTCTAGCAAAAGGGGAAACTTCCCCTATGGCAAGCAGCCAGGTCATTTGTTTAAAAGATCCATTTTCTCTTGAAAATTGATTGAGCAGCACTAAATAAGATAAAGGATTTCTGCTGAATCAGCCATTGCAGTGTTCACAGTAGCAGGTGTTTTTTTGGCAGAAAGAATCTTTTAATGTTTGCAGATGCATTTATTTGCATGAAGACATATCTATTCTCCAAACATATCAGAGCACTAAAGCCTTTCCTCTTGAATATTCCTACACAATAAATGAGGGAGTATTATAAATGTGAAATCAATCAGATGTTCAGAATCTGACTGGTTGTTCACAAACATAGTTTTGCAGTGGTTGAATTGATCCATTTGAAGGTGTAGCAACATTTGAAAAGCTTACATGACATCTGACTATGTAAAAGCAAATAAATACCCAAGCTAAGAATTTGCATAGGTTTGTTCAATTAATCTTTATCTCAGCTTGATACAATGAAGGTGTTTATTTTTCAGCAAATCTGACCAAGAAAACAAAACAGTAAGTTCAGTTTCAGTCCTTGAAGAAAGCTCTACAGTAACCAAGTATACTATACAGACAAAATGGCAATTGTTCCTATTGTTCTTAACATTGTTCTTCTACATGATAAGTGTTTAAATCCAAGCTAAGTATCCCAAAATCGTTTAAAATCAATGTTCAGCAGAATGCATATTTGAATTCTTGGATAGTTGAAAAAAATAGTATCTGAAAGTTTAGGTGATGGATTTAAATGTGGAACATCTTTCTGGCACTTAAGTTACCTTAATTCCATCCTAACTATATAAGCCATCTGATAAGCATATGGAAATGCAGAAGTTTGATAAAAAGAAAAGTTAATTCACAGACCTTTTCCATCAGTCACATGGTCAGCCTGTTTTTGTCAGTGGTCATGCCCAGTAACATACAGCTCCCCCCCCCCCGAGAAGTTGTATATTCCCAGATGAGTGTAGTACATGTAGAAATTATCCTTGGTATCTGTTTAGCACCTCTCTTTAACTAAATCTGAGAACCACAGGGCTTGAACTAATGCCTCGTGTTTCTATAGCTAAACTGGCAGAACAACATTTAAGATTATCTATAATGTATTCTTTTGTATATACTACTTTTAAAAGCAGGTGCATGGTTAGATGGAATATCTGCAACAAGATGCTAAGTTCTGTGTGTGGCTGTAAGAAGATGACTTTTTATATTACCACATCTTATTTTTAAGGACCTGCATAGTCTCATAGTTCTCTTTTATGGTTTAGCTGCAGGTACAATGCAGCCTCTAAAACCATGTTGTAAGTAGATCTGAAAATAACTGTAGACACGAAAGAAGCACCAGAGAAATCTGAAACAGACATGAAATAGGAACAAAGTAAATGGCACTTGGTATTCCCCCCTGGATATTTATAAAACAAGACAGCAGCTACCATTTTCATCAACCAGATCTGATTTAATCAGATCAATATACAATTGTGCTGGAGCTCAGAGTGAGCACTATGCTGTGAATTTCCCCATCTTAATTCTTACTATTAAGATTATTTTTTTATTAAAGCCAAAGTATGCCTCAAGAGAGAAATTTCTGCAATGTTCTTATGGATGATGGTGAATTTTCAGTACCAAAGATGAACCAGAAATTCAGGCCTTCTGATCAGCCTCACTGATCCTGAAGCCGTATCCATATGTTTCCTATGATGTTACATTTTCTCGTCAGTTTCCTGTTTTCTTGACAGCTGCTGTGATTTGCTTTCAGTTTGAGTATGTTATCACTTAACCAGCAATCTGATGTCATCTGAGGTTCTGATAGGAAAAAAAATCTTTCCTTTTATGCTGCACTAACATACTGGGGAAAAATGCTCAGGGAAGTGCCCAGATTCTAATCCACAAATGGTGACATTGTCTGGTGTACAGGTTTTGATTTTACTTTTTTCTAATTATTATTTCTTGGGGTTTTTTCTCCCCTTTTATTTATGTTTAATATTTGAAACATCAGGAATACCATGTCTTCATACACTCATTTTGCTAGAGAAACCTGGTCAGATAAACCAGATAAACAACTAAAACCAGCTCTGACACACAAACCTGTAACTTGTGCTGCCGCACTCTCTTTGCTTTGCTCAACAAAGGCATGATGTTAAGTGTCCTCTCTCCCTCTAGTAAGTGAACCTTTGATGGTAAGGACAGACCTACAACTCATGTTAGAGCCCTTCTTAATATAATACGTAAGTTCTCTGAAGGGCTAACACAGAGCTGCCAATAAAGCAACCAGACCGATGGTTTGATATGCTGGTGGCTCAGCTGGTGTTCAGTTGGACAGTCTCATCTGACTTGGCCTCACAGAAGAACCCATAATTTGATAATTAAAATGCAGAAAATAAACAATGATGAAAATAATAATTATAAAACTAAGCAGCAAAAGACAAAACAGAACCAACAAAACCTTGAAGCATTCACATATATTGTAAAGAATTAGAAAACTGCAAAACTTTTCTTCATGCTTTTGTCTTACTGCTTGTTGTGAAATACAAATTTATGCAGCTGTGGAATGGTCTATTGAAGAGTCCACACAACCATGTAAAAAATATAATTGTGTGAATGATTCAGTTATTTGGAAGCCTGGATTAATAGTGGGGAAATAATTAGTTCTGGTCATAAACTAGAAATGAAAGCATAAACACTCTCTCATTTTAAACACCAATTCTATTATTTCAAATCTAATAAATGGTGTCAAATTAAGAAAGTTACCCAATATGACAAAATACAAATTTAGGGAATGTTATCATACACCTGAGATTTACTGTTCCTGTTTAACATTTTACAAGCCATTTTTATTATCATCTCCCACAACATCAGAACAAATCTGCACCTGTTAAGGCGAATTTTATTTGTAATTCTTGAGTCTAACTATTCCCTTGTTCTTTTTTCATATTGAAAAAATGATCCAATACAGAACACATGGCAAATACTTACTAAGATTTATTTCATTTTTTTTAATTGCCTTTGCAACATTTGCTTTTAGCTCTGGTTATAAAACCTCATATCTTCTTCGGTTTGGAATTTGACATCTACCAATAAAAGGGCAAAATGAAATACAAGCTAACTAAGAATAAGTTTTATGATAGCTTATGTTTTCTGAAAAATCCCACAATAGCAAATATTCAAGGCACCACAGAATTTCCAGGCCACATAATTCAACTATAATCATTATGAACTGTAATCATTCTGAAGTTATAGACAGAGAAAGTGACTGACGTATATGTATGCAGGAATATACAGTAGCTTTTGAAGAATATAATGTACACAGAAATTAAAATTAAGATCATAAGCAGACAATTATATGTGAACATATATATGTGAATACTTCCAAACTTGGTTACTTTTCATTTTTGGACAAAGAAAATAATTAGCTTTTAGAGAGAGCTGCCAGAATTGGAAACCAATATAAAACTTACATGCCTCTCACTTTATACTACTGGGTTAATTTTATGGGTTTGGTCACAAGGTTCACAGAGATGTGTGTTTGGTGGTTTTGGTTTTGGTTTGGCTTTTTTTTCCCCCCTAAGTGTTCAGCATTTGCATTTCACTTCCAGGTCTCCTGGGAGTAATTAATTGTGTTAACACTAGAATTAACTTTGTTAGTGTTGCAATAAGCAAGCTAGACAACAAAGTACCTAACTAATTATGCCCATAATTTATTGTGAGCAGAAAATGGAAACTGCTTTCCAAAATCAAGCTCTAACGAAAAAAAGGAGCATGTAATTTTCAAAACTGTTTATCAGCATTGCATGCGTTCATTGTTTAACTAGTCCACAGTAGTCACAAAGTTGTGAGAATTAAAATACTCATCCAGACCTTAAATACTGTCACAGTATCTCAAACACTGAAGTTACTCAAAACAGAGCACTGAAAAAAAGTAAGAAAATTTATGATTCTACCAGAAACCACAGAACATGCTGAGCATTAGCAACAGGAGGAACTAAAATTAAGATTTATTTTTTTCATTCTTTTTTAGGCAGAACTAAATGAGAGCAGAAAATAACACAAGTTTAATCAATTTTTGTGACAAACCTTGCAACATAAATGAGAGCTGGTACAAACTGATATGACCTTGTTATTGTCTTGTAATGCTATGATCCTCTATATTTACCCTAGTGCAAAGTCAGACAAATTATTAGCTTTCAAATCAAATGGTATTGTTGGCAGTGGGTCCAGTTAACTGAAACTACAGTTTGTATTTCACTAAAAATAAATGAGTAATGAGATCCAATGTGCTGAACCATTCGAATTCAGTTAATAGTAATGGATAGTACATAGTTAAGTAAAGGTCTAACTTTAACTCTTGGGTGTCTTTTGATTTCAGGGCTGAAATTTTCACAAAGGTTGTGTGCATGTCACTATTATGTCTGGAAGCTTTGGATTAATTAGAAGCACAAAGAAACTCTGAATGACACCATTTATGCTAATTCAGTTGTGTGGGATGTAGTAGACGTTTAAAAACAGCCTATGTGGCAGTATATCACAGAATTGGAGATTCAAGGTTATTTCAATATACAATAAGAATGCTTCTGCTTAAACGCTAACATCAGAGAGGCCACACTGATCAGCTGAAGGCATGTCTCTGAAGTATTCCAGCTGATTAGCTCTACTGGGGGTTGCTTCTACACCTTGAACAGTCTCTAATAACTTTGTGATACTATAAAAAAAAGTTAAATATTCACTTCTGATTCTTTGCCTCTTCTGAATCAAAAGATGCCCTGTTTTGTAATATTACCTTCTTTTTGAAAAGTCAAGATTACTAAGAAATATTACTCAAGATTTTAATTTTCACATTCTTGATGAATAAAGAGGAAGAATTTAATGTAGGTTTTTCTCCTTTCCAGAGAACTTTAGCACAGTCCTAGGCATACTAGGACTCTCACTATGTTAGGGTAAAGTATCTCACCAAACATTCTTTTTCAAGAAGCATACCCTTGCCATTGTCATGAATTTCCTATGATTCACAAAACTGCAGTATCTGATTAAAAGGCAAAACTAATTTATTGGGATCTTGGTAAAGGATAACACTCCAATAGGGCATCAAATCTCCTGAAAAGCATGATCAGCTGCTCTCTGATGGCAATGGGAGTCTCCAATGATTATTGCAGCAGCATCTTCAGCTGGATTGTCTGAGATTCCAGGGACTCCATAGTCCTATGTGGCAGCTCTAGCATACGAATAACACAGTGCTATTTTTTAATAAACTACATGCATAACCTCTCTCAAGTATCTCAGTCAAGTACAAAATGCTGTCCCATGTGACCGCTTTTCATTTGCATGAGCAGTTTTCTATTGGCTCTTTATAAATGTTTTGTCCATGTGCAGTTTGATCAGTTCTGCAGCAGCAACTGCCTGGGAGCCTTTGGGATACTCCACATGAAAATGCTTTGGCATACGTAAGGTTAAAGAATAAATATACAAATCCAAGGAAAATAAGATTGAAGTAAGCATAGGGCATGATTATGTTGGGGGGGGGGTTATTCTTCAGCAAAGCAGGATCTCCTTATCACTGGCAAACAGGGTCAGTATATATATGTAACTGCAGAAAATCTCAAAACATGTATGCAGATTTGAACAGCACTTCCAGTTCTCTCTATGTTGTATTATAAAAACTGCATCCCCAGAAAATCTCTTGTGTAGGCTAACGTTTGCCTTCCTTCTTGGAATGGAATGTGGGTTTTGTTAATGCTTTTTGGCATCTGATCACAAAATACAGCATACAGGATGCACCACAAAAGAACAGTCTTTGGGAGGATGGAAATGAACAACTAAGTATTTCTTAACACTAAAAGCAGGAAAATTGTTTCTTACATTTTGAGTATCTGTTCCTCTGAGATTTGCTTTTGCTGAAATATTTTACATTTATTTCCTCTGTAACAGAGAAAAGACTAAGGCTACAGGAGCAGTATATTATTGCATTTGTGTGTGTATTATTATGCATGTAAATATAATGACCACTAAACAATCAGCTGAGATCTAATAAAACAGTCCTAGTGTATTGGTTAAGTCCGATTTGCTGACTTTTTTTGTTTTCCTTCCTTAATTTGTTTTGTTTGTGGTTTTTATTTATTTCCTTGCCATACATCTTTGTCTGCTTAGAGATTTGTGTGGATAAAACCCCTCTTTTGCTGTCATTGGTTTATTCTGTTTCAATCTTGTGCAGAACCATGGAAAATCCAGCTAGAAGGCAAATTTTTTTTTGAGCATACAGTGCATCTTTCCCTTAGCCTCCACCAGCTATGCAAATTAAAGAAATCATAAATGATTTTCTACCCTATCAGAGCATTAAGCAACTTGTTTCCTAGGGCAAAGACACTTTCATTCCCCGTGAACTTCTCTTTTACACAACTTTCATGCTTAGTTCTGAGCAGTCTTTATCTTCTACTTCACCTTTCCTGTTTTCTTAGCTATAATTGAAATCCATCACACAGAAAATCTTTATCTTGCTGTCTTTACAAAATTTTAACTTTGTGTCTGTTTTCCAAATTTTTAAAATCTTCTCAAACATAATTTTTAGTTTTTCACAATAATTTTATAAACATTTCAGGGATGTATCTTCAGTTTATAGTTCTCTGCAGTTCTTTTTTTCCCCTGGGTCTGTTCACAGCATCCCTGTAATTCTGTTCTCTTAATTATATCTTAGCATGCAAAAACAATGGGAGATAAAGTCTCCTCAGATGTTACACAAAACCAGCTACAGATCCTACTAAAATTTCCTTCCAATAATGATGTTGCTGATAAGCCTCATAATTACTAAGACAATATGCTGTTTCATATCATGTGTGAAAATTATAACAACCTGATTAAGACACTGACAGTTTTACAATGCTGTTTGCATTCATTAGGGAGGCTGGCCAAGCCACCTAAGTGACTGACAAGTAGTTTGAGGTCTCCATTATCTAGGAGACCTCATGCTTTTTCTGAGGCAAAATTATATGGTGCTTGAAGATTGCTTTCAGGGTAGAATTCTATGTATTTCACTACCTATGAATCCCACATGCCAGAGCAGCTCAGTTACAATTTCCTTACTTGGAAAATAGAGGAAATACTTAACCAGAGAGGCTGTATTTGTTATCCTAGAGAAGTACAAGGATCTTCACTCAACTGATCCTTTTACATCCACCTCAGAACATTCAAATATTTTACACATAATTCAGCCTATTCATTTCTACATTAAGTACCGTATTTCTTGGAGAGTGATCATATTGCAGAAGGTAGAGGACTGCTAGTGTGACTATTTTTCTATAATCCCTAAGGTAACTAAGTGTTGCAATTTGAAATTTTGACCAGTCTAAGAAAGAAACGAACTTTTAAATGGAAAAGCCTTGTTATCGGTAATATGTGGGTATGCAACACAACATGTAATGCTTTTGGTATTACTTTACAGATAGTGAATATTAAGAGATACTTCTTCAATACTCATAGTTCTGAAGAAGTTGTACAGAACTTCTTCAGAGGTTCTTCAGAAGTTCCGTAATTCTGTGAGTTGAAATTTGATATGCTAAAAACCTCCAAAAAGAAATGACTTCTTTATAACAATTAGTAAAATTTAAGGAGTTTGGCACTTGAGGAAGGCTGTTCTCTCGTAATACGTATGTGTTATAGCATGCTTAGGGACATCTCTGAATTTACAGCTGAGGCATTCCACTGTCTAAAATGCCTCCTAACCAAAGGAAGTCTTTGTTGAACAAGGAGTTGAATTTGCTGTTTTCAAACATGTTGAGGTAATTCAACACTTTCAGAGCATCCAAGTGAGTGGGCTTTTTGCTATTTCATGGTCCCACCAAAGATAGGAAGGATAGTGAACCCACATAAAAAAAAATCGCCAGACAGGAAGACAGAACCTTTTTAGAACAAATTGAGGGAGACCAATATTCTTCTGGAATAGTAACTACAGTCTACTTCACTTTTAGTGGCGGTTAGAGGCCTAAATTTAGGTTGCTGACTCAAACCTTTAGGTGGACAGGGCTTAAGCTATCTGTAACATAAAGCACAGTTCTTTGCAGAATGGCTGTGCACCATTCATCCAGTTTTACCACACTGTTGCTGAGCTGTGAGAGACTACAGAAACTAAAGCCAGGCAAGGTAAGTAGAGTGAAAACATAGAAACAGAAGCGTTGAGATGGTAACAGCAGCTCAGGGATCTAGAAGAACAACACCAGCACAAAAAAACGCACAAAAGCCTAAGTAAACAAAGCAGGAAGACTGGAAATCTCAACTTGGCAATACCAAGGATTAGGCTATTCTAAGGAGTGATGGAAGCCAACTCTTCTCAGTTGACTGATGAAAGCTGAGGTACTACTGGGCTCGGATAAGGAGAGTATTAATGCTTATCCTAGTATCTTGCAAGTCCTAACTCCCAGCTGTATCTGTTAGCCAGTAAATAGTTTCAGGGTGCATATAAGAATGTGCATCTTGCTCTCAAGAGTCTCTTTGTGCACAGCAAAATATGCCTGGATAAAAGCATGGTTCGGTAAGGGAAGGCTGCACCAGGAGACTACTTCAGAATGAGCTGAATCACTCTCCAGAGGTTGACTTTCAGGCAGGTAATATGGAAGATAGGTATAGTCTGATCTTTACAGCAGCCTTAGTGCTGCTGTGAACAGATAGATCAATCTATGCAACCGGTCAGCAAACATGGGATCTTTCGTTCTTTGATATCCATATCTTCCAGTCTAGTAGAAGTGGTTAAAAAAATCCCTTACAATAATTCCTGTCTTTGGAAGAGAGATTTTTACTCTGGTTGCCTGCTCAGAGAAACATTGCTTTATTACTGGTTAGACCTCATTGTTAATTTGTTTTCTTCGCAGGGGCTGTGTGTAAGTCTATATTTTTGGTTTATTTTTTTGCAAGCAACAGGGGAATATTTTTTTTTTTGGTGTAGCACCAGAAAGTCAGGACTAAACAAACATATACAATTCTTATGCTTTTATGCAATCCTGCTAGTAGCTTCCTAATCAACTTGCCATGAGTCTGAAGGGTTTTGAGTCTCTATTTGCTTAAAACAGTGCAAAATCTGTATTTATGCAACCTCATTTCAAGCTTCAATCTGAGATATTCGTGGTAGGAGCATAGCCACTCAAGGCTCCCTCTATACTTGTTGGAGAGAAGTAGGTTCTCCACAGGGTGATTCAGATCTTAGCTCTTTCAAATTTCTCTCCTGAGGTGTCATTCTGTTAAGTACTGAAATAGCTTGTGCCAATTTTGTGCCCAGGTTAAGCGCCTTATGAAGGTGCCGAAAGCTAAGTGGAATGAATCTAGATGAAATTCATTGAAAATGAATTTAAGTTGAAAGAAAAAAAAAAATAGCCCTTTGAATGATATACATCTTGTCTGAAAGATGCTAATTTACTGAAAAGGGAGAATAAATACTAGATTTCCTTTCAAACTTACTCCCTAATTTCCAGGAGCATATGGCCTGTTAACTCACCCAGCTGCAATTGTGTTCGATACAAACCTGTATGCCTGTGTTGCCCTGTCAACCAACAGATTGGTACTACATTGCTTGAGAGTTACATGCTGATGTTCTATCAGTGTTCAGATGGCATTTATTATTTTTGTTCAGTTTTTCTATGGCTTACAAAGTTACTCAGGGCCCTGGTTTTGATTCACCTCCCCTAAGGTCTGAACAGGCAATACTCTCAGCCATCTAATTCCATGAAAGCAAGGAATGCAATCAGAACTCAGACTGCCTGAAATAATGGTATATTTGATCTGGCTTACAAAAGATATGTGTTTTTCTGAATGTTATTGCAACACTTCCTCACAGTGTTACAGTTAAAGCCAAAGTGTCAGAATGCAACACACCTTGAGATATCAGTGCTTTGTAAAAAAAACAAAACATAATAAATCTAATAAATAGAATGGGAGTTTTCCCAGCTACAGTTTCTATGTGTGCCTAAAGATCTTTGGGTCTACAAATAATATAACTCTTTGTCAAAATTGGGGCAGAAATTCTACTTTGTTTGGATCTAGGACACAGAGCTCGCACTGTGTAGCTGCCACAACAACTGGATGAATTATTGATGAGTGAAACCAGAATATTAACTCACACAGGAGTAAGATATTTTTGGTTTTAACTTCTCCTGCCGATGATAAAATATCCTATATCGTTTGATATATCCTCTAATGAGATCTAATCCTATGCTTTTTGAAATTCAAGCTTTAATGTTTTATAACCTCTATTTAGCTTTAAATGTTGGCAGCGAAATAAAGCTCCATGAATTATTAAGAACAAAAGTTTTGCTAAAATGACAGGTCATTCAGTCCCCCTGTCTAGCATTCAGAAGTCCTTCTAGTCACACATTTTCCAACCTTACAAAAGCAATTAACACAGAGATTTCAAACGAACTTTTGTTTTCTTTCCTATATGTTTTGGTTTGTTATTTAATTGTAGGCTTTCTTCTGGACTGCAAAAAAAACATAACAGAGAATAAGAATTTTGCAGATCATTTCTCTAGATGACGAGATCAAGGTCCTCTGTCTATTAGACTTGATATTCACATTGCCTAGTTAGCTTCAAAGTGTCTTAGTTACCAGACTAAAAAATTGTGGGGTTTTTTGTTGGTTTTTTTTTCATCCTTCCTCCTACATTGGCAATAGAAAATGAGAAAGAAAAATAATAGTAAGACAAGAAATGTTTAGTATGTTCTTATGTTGGGCCCCCAACATAATAAGTTTGTGGACCTGCTGGAGAAAGTCCAGAGGAGGGCCATGAAGATGATCAGGGGGCTGGAGCGCCTCTCCTCTAAAGACAGGCTGAGAGACCTGGGGTTGTTCAGCCTGGAGAAGAGAAGTCTCTGGAGAGACCTTAGAGCAGCCTTCCAGTGCTTAAAGGGCACCTACAAGAAACCTGTAAAGGGACTTTTTTACAAGGGCATGTAATGATAGGAGAACAGGGAATGGCTTTAAACTGAAAAAGTGTAGATTTAAATTCGACATTAGGAAGAAATTCTTTATAATGAGGGTAGTGAGACACTGGCACAGGTTACCCAGAGAAATTGTGGACTTTGAGAAACCTAGTCTAGTGAAAGGAGTCCCTTCCCATTGCAGGGGGGTTGGAACTGGATGATCTTTAACATCCCTTCCAACTCAAGCCATTCTATGATTCTATGATCCTACGGGGGAAAAAAAAACCCAAAAAACTTATTTTGTAGCCTAGTAAGACAACATTGCCCCTAAGATGTTAAAATTCAGGGTTTTGTCTCATGGCTGAAACAGTGTGTCTAGTTGACCTTACACGAAAATTCAGAAACTATCTTTATGTGTTCTAACCTGTACTTTGCGGCACTGAAGTTTTGTCTAAAATTAGACTTACCTAGAATTAAAGAGAATCAGCTATTACTCTCAAAATCTGTTGAAACAAATGAAATCCAGATAAGTGGGTTGGGGAAATAAACTTGAACTGCTTTGCCACTCAAAGTGCTTCACTGAAAACAGCGAAAAAATTTTACAAGCAATAAAATAATTTAACAGAATTACAGAATGAAAAAAATATTCAGGCCAGAAGACACCACTTGAATTCTAATACAACATCCTGCTAAAAGTAGGATTAATTAAGTCAAGCTGTGCAGGGCTGTGTCCAGTCAAGGCTTGAATACCTCCACAGATTGACACTCTATTCCTCTCTGTTCTTGTATCCTCCGATCACATGCTGCAGACAGCAATATGGTCTCCCTCATCTTTTTTTCTCCAGGCTGAATCAACTCAGTAGGTCTTTAAACTTCACTTTGTCTGTCATGTGCAACAGCCCCATGACAATCATGGTGTCATTTGCTGGACAAACTCCAGGATGTTGCCCTTTTCTAAAGGAGCCCAAAACACACAACTGCAGTCACAGTCTCAGTAGTGCTGAAGAGAGGACAAGGATCACTTTTCTCAGCCTGCTAGCCACAGTCTTTCTTGTACAGCCTACAAAGCAGTTGGCCTTTGCTGCAAGGATGCTCTTCTGATTCATGGTCTACTTAGTGTACATTAGCTTCTGCAAAGCTGATCAACCTCCAGCAAGTATCAGTACATGGGTTTATTCCTCCCCAGGTCCAGATTTTTGCATTTGCTTTTACTGAACTTCCAGGGCGTCCTGATGGACCATTTCTCCCACCTGACCAGGTCTCTCTCAATAACAGCCCTGCCCTCTAACAGGTAAGTGTTCTTCCCACTCCTTGGGCTTGTCTGTAAATTTGCTTAGAGCACACTCTGTCCCACAGTCCAGCTGGTTAATAAAGACATTAAGATGTATCGGTTCCAGTACTGATTCCTGAAGCACTCTGGTAGCTACTCCAGCAACTGGACTAAGTGGTGTGTGTTTCAGTGTTGTGCTTCAGTTTTAGTCTGAGAAAGATGCTGATAACACACCGATGTTTTGGCTGTTGCTAAGCAGTGCTTACCCTGATCAAGGACTTTTCGGTCTCATGCTCTGCAGTGAGTAGGGGCATAGGAAGACAAGAGGAAGCAGACATAGGACACCTGACCTGAACTAGCCACAGGTGTATTCCATACCACAGAACATCATGTCCAGTACATAAACTGGAGGGAGTTACCCAGAAGGCCCAGATCACTGCTTTGGCTGGGCTGAGTATCGCTTAGCAATTGCTGATACTAGCCACAGGTGTATTCCATACCACAGAACATCATGTCCAGTACATAAACTGGAGGGAGTTACCCAGAAGGCCCAGATCACTGCTTTGGCTGGGCTGAGTATCGCTTAGCAATTGCTGATGAGCGATTGCATTGTGCATCACTTGTGTTTATTGGGGCTTTTTCCCTTTTCCCTTTTAGTTTTATATTCTCTCCCCTTGTTATTTGCCTTATCATCATTATTAGTAGTAGTTTTATATTGTACTTTAGTTGTTAAAGTGTTCTTATCCCAACCTGCTTACATGCTTTTGATTCTGCTCCCCATCCTGCCCAGAGGGAGGAAGTGGGGATAGGGGTGGGTGGTATGTCAACAGCTGTGTGGTTTTGAGTTACCAGCTGGGTTTAAACCATGACAGCAGCAGCCACTGCCCTCTCCCCATTCACAGCAGTAAACAGTTTGTCACAGAAAACAGTTAGGTTGACCAAGTATGAGTTACCCTTGTCAAATGCATGATAGCTGCTTCCTGTTGCCTTATTAACTTTCATGTGTTTAGAAAGAGCTTCTGATAGGATTTGCTTCATAACATTCTTAGGGATGGAAGTGAGGCTTTTACCTGAATCCTCCTTCTATGGATGTGATGTTTGCTTTTTTCCAGACATTAGAAAACTTTTCCAATTTCCATTATCTTTTTAAAATTACAAAGAGCCACTCAGCAACATCAGGCACCTCATCTGGTACACTTGGATACATCTCATTAGGTCATTCAGCCTTGTCTAATTGGCTAATACTTAAAAACTAGAAATGGTAAGTTCCATGTTGAAAGCATGTCCAGAGACATCTAAAGGCTAAATGAACTTAAATATAAATGCAACTGTTTAAGAAAAATGAGTTTTGCTTATCAACTATAAATTTATTTTAAACATTTTGTTTCATTGGCCTATAGCTGATCTGTTTTTCCCATAGATCTTTGAGTCCTCCTAAGTAGAAAGGAAGTCCTCTCTAAATGACAATTTCCTACCTCTAAAATTTTTGACAACTAAAGAAAATACATTTTTCAATCAAGCTTTAAACTATACTCAAGACTTTAAACAGCCTTAGCTTCCACACCATATCATGCTAATATATTGAATTCCTTCTTCTATCATTTTTTCTCTTATGACATTTCCAAGTATATCAACTGCCCAGAGCACTTTTCAGGCTTTGCAGTGTATTTGTTTGACAAGGCTTCGTTTTTGAATCTTTTTGTCTTACATGTCTTTGGTCATTCATATATATTTCCACGTTTTCACTAGGTCTTAGATTGACCAAACATATTTTCTGAACTTTTATATATAGACCAAAGGGTTAATGATCTCTACAATAAACCCCTATTTGAAGCAATATAAGATGTATTGAAATAATGTTTATATTGCATTAACAGATATTTAAAATGAGATAGTTTTAACTCATGTCATGGCTATCAAAGACATTTTAAGCAAGCGACTGAATTCTATTATTCCAGCTTTGTGACCATATTTGTTTTATTAAGTCAGGGGAAACTAAAGCTGTTTGTAATGCTAATTTATTTTGCAAAAAAACCACTTTAATTAAAGTGGAATAACCATTGGAAAGTAAAGAGTTATTAGATTGCATGGAATGAAAATAAGGGTAAAGCATACTCTGCCCTGTAATCAGCTGTTGGTAAAGGATGTAAGTTTTGGCTTTGAGTTATTAAATAAAAGTTTGGAATGAAGTGTAAAGGAAGAGAGAAAAAACAATCTATTTACAGTTGATTGCATTGTTTTTTTCTATGAGAATATAGTTGTGAATCATTACTTAGGTTCCAGTTGACAGAAAAACAAAGGATTGTCAGCATATAAACATAGGTATACATTCAAGTTACAACATTTAATGTGATTAAGCTCACATATCTTTTTTTCTGTAGCTCAATAAATATGATTTCTGCCCTTAGCAGGGAGAGGCCCTGCTGTGTGTAAACTGGCAGTGCAAGGGCTCAGCCTTGTCATGGACTGAGCTGGGTTTTGCTAGCTCAGCCCTTGCATCGGGCCCTGTGGGTGCTGCTTCCCCTACTCCAGCTTCCTTCTGGTGGCCCGACTGGAGAGGGCGTGACACCCCCCTATGTACACACATTCACTGCCTGACAAAGCATAGTCCTTCGTGTGTGTAGGACTGGAGGGGCTGCAGCTGGCAGGCCAGGAGAAGGATGCAAGCTGGATGAGAAAATTGGTAAAAATAAACCTAAACAAAGACAAAAATGGATGGGGAGGTTCCGTCCACCATCATGCCCCTCCCAGTGGAGGAGGCAGGATGCTGGCAGCTCCATGTGCTACCCCACCTCTCTGTCCGAAAACTGACACTGTCAACCTTAGATTCGGTGGATGCAAAAAAGGTAAGCATAACAAGCATAGCCTCAGAGAAAATGGGCAGCTCCTAGTTAATTGTACCAACAATTGTACTACAAAATCTCATAGTATTGTTGTGACCTGACTACTAAATCGCCTGCATTTTGAGTTGTTGAGATTTTAGTTAGGCTAATAAATTATTTTTTCCATATATATACACTGTGCTCAATTATTGTCTATAACAAGGTTTGAAAGTAACGTCATAAATAGCCACACAGAAGGAAGTGCTTTTAAGTAGTACCATTTGCAACTATATTTCATAAATTTAATCACCTCATGAACAATCTTCAAATCCACATTTCACAACCAATTTTCTGAGTTTTTTTTGAATAATGGGGACAAATCTGTCTTCAGAATTGACCTAAGAAGCTGAGATAGCTTTATGTGAAAGTCTAGAGGAACACATCCTGAGCTGACTGTTGGGGTTTTTTTTCACTGCTACATTAAGTGAAATAAAGGCAAATTATCAGGTTGGGTCAGACCATGTCTCTCTATCCCTACTTTTGGCCAGGCTACATTAAGACTTCAGAAATAATTTACTGGAATTGTTAAAGCAGAGTTTGAAGAATCTCAGTAACTCCTGGTGTTTTCCTGCTTCTTTTACAAGTAGATTTTTGCCTTTCTTTTCAGAGCTTGTATTTAAAAGTGATTGGGAACACTAGATTTCAGTCATTGGGGAATATTGTGTTCCATTCGGATTATTTTTTACTCCTTTCATTGTCAACAGTTAAGACAGAAAGCACATTCAGCTGGGAATAGCTTTCTCAGCTTCTCTTCATGTGAAAGATGCAACAGTACCTTCATCATCTTTGTGACTCTACTCCAGTAAATCTATCTTTCTTAGACCAGGAGCGCAAAAATGAACACAGCATTGGGGATGCTGCCTCACTAGTTCTGAGTAGAGAGGAAACATTACTTCCCCCAACATGCTGGCAGGTCTAGGATACTGCTGGCCTTTTGTGACATGAGGATGTATCAATTGCTTTTGGTTAGTTTGTTGTCCACCAGGACCCCAAGGTCTTTCTCTGCTATCTGCTTTCCAGCTGTTCAGCACCCTGCATGTACTGGTACTTATTCTTCCCCATGTGCAGGATTTGGCACTTCCTCCTTATGAACTTCATAAGATTCCCCATGGCTCAGTTTTCCAGCTTGATTAATCCATCTGAATGACATCACACTCAGCTGGTGTAGGCACTTCTCACAGTTTTATACCATCTGGGAAGTTGCTGAATGTGCACTCTGTACAATGATTTAGGTCATTTATGAAGCTTTTGAACAGTACTGGCCCCACTATTGACCCTTGGGGCATACCACTAATGACTTGCCTCCAGATGAACTTAGTGCTACTCATCACAACCCCCTGTGCCCGGCTGTTCAGCAGCTTTTCAGTGTACATCACTATCCACTTATCTAACCTGCATGTTGTCAGCTTGTCTGTGATGGTGGCTTTACTAAAATCGATGTAAACAACATCTACTGCTCTCCCCTCAGCTATTGAGAGAGTAACCTCATTATAGACATCTATCAGCTTCTACAAGCATCACCTCTCCTTTCTAAGTACAAACCAACTAGGTCCTAATGACCTCCTTGTACCTCATATGTTTGGGAATGCTTTCCGAGAGGAAAGGGCAGAAAATGATGGACAGAGAGGAAGACTGAACAAAAAGTAATAAATGGAAGAAATACCAATGTGAGGGGGAGAAACTTCATGGCAGAACAGATATTCTCTGCATCCTATGGAGGAGTCCATAACGGATCAGACAACTGTTCCTCAAGGAGCTGCCACCCGTAAAGAACCATACTGGAGGTTTTCCTGACAGGAGTCCACTCCATCCTCATGAGACCCCATTTGGAGTACTACATTCAGCTTTGAGGCTCCCAACATTAGAAGGACAAGGACATGTTTAGATATTCCTCTGTTTCAGTGATTGAAATGCCCTTTTTTTTTTCCTTCTCATTTCCGTCACGTTTCCATCCATTTTAAACATTTCCACCATGCTTTGCCATGCTATCCCATGACAAGCCATAGCTTCATTACTTATTTGTGGATGAGTGACTGTCTCTGCCATCATTTCTAGTTCAAACATCTCCTTGCCAGCATGATCAGACTGTTGGTAAAGATACTTTTACCCTATACAATCAGATGGATCTTATATCTTCCAAGAGGCTGTGGACCCTCAAAGAGATTCCCACAGTTGCAGAAGTCAAAACAGCATTGCAGATATCATCAATGGAAGCAGTTGTCAACTTGGAAGATCCTTTAAGGCCTCGGACCATTCTACCTCACCAGCAAGAAGGAGAACATATCCCCCATATCCTTAGCCGCTCCCCCAGAACACTGTATTCACACTTGATACTTCCCAGGTTACCCTTGTCAGTGTCTAGGGTGCCTAGAATAGCAGCAAGTGGTAATTGTCAGAAGGTTTAATGAGGAGACTTCACAGCCCCTCCACAATCTTTGAATTCAAGCTCTTGACAAGAAGCAGGATTCCCTAGATGAGGAATCAGATCAGTAGATGGGAGTCTCCTACCACTGTCATTCACTGCTTCCTTCTGATGGTTCCAAATGGCTCACACTCAGCCACCAGAGATGCTCCATTTGACAGTGATCCACACTCCTTATGAGCTATGGGGCAGTGTATTCTGTAAACACAAGTTCCAAAGTGGGACAGGAGATGAATTCCTCATGGTTTCCAGCATTTCTTATGATGGTAATTTCCATTTTCTGTCTTCATAAGCAAAGGTTCTTTCCATCCCTCTGCAGCTAAAAGTTCAGGCTCCTGAAGAGGTAGATCTCAGAAGACTATCAGCTTCTTTCTTATCCCGTTATTCTATACAGTCTCCTGACCTTTTCATGCAGACCTTTCACCCAGCAGCACAGTTCCATACCTACTGCATGCCAGATCACATGCCCCAAGCAAGAGGCCCTAGGCACTCCCCACAGCCTGAGGCTTGCAAAGTTCCTCCTTCTGAAGATCCACCTGGGTTCACAAGCTGAGCAACAAAGGGACAGCATCTCCAGCAGCATCTGAGAACTACACCTTGTTATCACCAACATTAGGAATGTGCATTCTGGAAAGAATAAGCTTACTGGCCTCTTCCTCATGCCCTACTGCACAAAGAGCTCTGTTCATGGACTTCTGAGAGCTGTGCTCTGAACCCAGCTGGTATATAGGCATTGCCCTAGAGTGGGCTAAAAGGGTACTTGACCCTTCCTAATCAGGGATCAGCTATAACAAAGCCTCCAGGCATCCTTTGATCAGGGACAGCAGCCAGAGTTTATTAGGAGCTGTGAGAGATATTTTTACATTAGTCTTGTTAAATGGAAAACAGCAGAAAGGTGTTAAACTGTTAAGTAGACCAAAAATATCCTGGGGTTTACTAACAGGGCATGTCCTGTAGATTAATAGAAGGGATTATCCTTCTCTACTCAGTACTCAGTAGACCACCTCTAGAGCACTGTTTCAAATACACTTGGAAGTATTTTATCTTCTCCAATACAATACAGACATTGATACACAGGAGTGAGTTTAACAGAGGCCACCAGGATGCCTGCCTATTAGAACACCCACCCTGTGAGGAGATACTGAGGAAGCTGAGCTTGTTCAGCCTGAAGAAGTGACTAGAAGTGTTAGACCAGCACATGATGTTTATGGGAAGAGGGAATTGCGCTCTTCAAAGGAGTACATGGCAGGAGGACAAGAGAATGGGCTAAAAATTAAAATGGAACTGTTAAGACTGGGTATGAAGAAAATCTTTTTTCCCGTGAGTATAGTCCAGCAGTGGAGGATGTTACCCAGAGTTATTGTGGAGTATCCATCTCTGAAGGTTTTCTAGATCCAATTGAATAAAGCACTGAGCAACCTAGTCTGACCCGATCACTGACCCTGTTTGGAGCGGGAGGTTGAAGTAGAGACCTCCCACTAGACCAGTTGTCCCTTCTCACTTGAATAATTCCATGGTCCTATGGTCAGGATGTTTATCCAGATCTGGAAATTTCCAGTTCTGTAAGTGCAGACATAGTCTAGATTCATAGCTACGTGTCATAGCCTTAAGATATGTCATAATGTTCCTTTATTGAGCCTAGTAAATTTAGTAACTAAATATAAAGAAAAGTGACATTTCAGTGGTGACTAAAAATAGTAAAAAGCACAAGAGTAGTGTTTCCTTGTTTGAAATTGAAGAGATACTTAATAACTTTTTTCTCTGTATCAGTAAGAGTATATGTTCACAGCAAAGACTAATATAAGACTTTATTTTAAATAGAGAGATAATAGGCCACTAGGTAATAGACAGGTAAGTACTGATCAGGAAAAAGAATTAGTTCAATCTGAAATCAGTATCTTTATATAGCTAAGTCCCCAAATTGTCACTGAATGTTGCATGCCAGTTGAAGAATGAAGAATGCCTTATTATAGACAACCGTAGTATCATTATACTTATTTTTTATACAGGTAGTATGTATTGAATTATTTCTTGTGTTTTAAAATCTTATATGATGAAAGCTGGGTAAACACATGCAAAACTCCCTATATCTTCATTGTCACCAGAATTTTTGCTATTGTAATATTTAATGAAAGTTTGGAAATCCTGACTATACTCAGGTATGTATCTGTTAAAAGAAAAGATGAAGGTATACAACTTGAGTTAAATATAGTTTTCAAATAGTACCAATTAAGATTTTGAGTTGTATTTGAACTTTTAGAGAATTCTGCTGAAGACGAAATGTTAATATTCAATGCAATTGAAGCAAAAAATCTATGGAAAAATCATGTCTTAATGAGATGAAAAAAACCAACAATAGTCTAAATGTTTAATTTGCATTCATTGTTAGAATAAAACAAGTTTTTATTTTACTCTTTTACATGTCTTTTTTGGGTTTTTGGGGTTTTTTTCCAGCTGCAAAGGTTTGATAGGTATAAAAAAATTGTATATTTCCAACACAAAAGTGTATCTTTCAGGAGTAGCCTAGAAGGAAAGTGCTATTTCAGTCCTATTTGGTGATATGTAATTTCAAAATGCCTGCATTTCTCCATCATTTCCCTTATTAGCATAGGTTTTTTTCCCCTCAAAGTAACAACTTTTCAGAAATATTATTTTCATTTTAAGGTATTCCTAGTCTATAATTGGAAAATCAACAGCAGTCATGCTTTAAGTAAGGTGGATGTGTTTGTGACACAAGATTTCATAGGATTTTATTTTCCTAAATAGAGTTTTAAATTACAAAATAAGTGTATGCTTAAGGCATTTGGCTGTTATTCATACTCATATTCTTCAAGTGTACTCCAAGTAAATAAGTGCACTTCTTTAAATAAGAGTGTTTTGTATGGGATATGCTGGATTTGTCAAAATCCATGTGCTGCATCTATACCCTGCAAGCCAACTACCAGCAATTTGTGCTAAATTCTGCTTTTGTTGTCGCACAGGGTCTGGCTGGGATGAAGTGGGTTTTTTTCATAGCAGGTCATACACCGCTGGTTTTGTATTTGTGACTAAACCAGTGTTGATAATACATCAGTGTTTTGGCTATTGCTGAGCAGTATTTGAACAGTGTCAAGGTTTTCTCTGTTTATCATGCTGCCCCTCAGCGAGTGGGCTGGATGTTGGTTAGAATCTTTGAGGAGACACAGCCAGGCCAGATGATCTGAGTTGACTGTTCCATGACATACAGCATCATGCTCAACAAAAAACCTGAGGGGACATGTAGCCATTGCTTGGAGACTAGCTGGGTGTTGGTCCTCCTGTGGAAGGTTGTGAATGGTTGCCCTTGAATCACTTGGGTCTTTTTGTTTTGTTGTTGGTTTCTTTTTTCCCCCTCTTTCCTTCACTTATAAGATTGTCTTTACCATGACCCATGAGTTTTCTGTCTTCTTCCTATGTTGTCCCCTATTCTGTTGAGGTGACGGAATATGCCAGCAGCTGTGTAGAGCTTGGCTGCTGGCCAGGGTCAACCCACCACAGCTGTCTTTAACTGTATTGCTGAAATACTTCAGTATGTTATTTTTACAGGTTTTGTAAATTTTTTGTTTTCATTGTTACCACTTTCCCCTTTTTGTATATTACATATAAACATATCTTTTTATGTCAGTACAAATGCAAATGTACAACAAACAAACCACAAACAACAGCTCTATTTTTTCTTTTGTATGAAATTCAAAAAGATATTCATGCTAATATGGAAAAACAAAACAAAAAGCGAAACACCAACCAAACAAAAAACCATAAACAACCAAACAAAAACAACCAACCAAACAAAAAACCAGGCACAGACTGTTGTAACATAAAAGCAAGAAAATGCTTTTTAAGTATTTCAGTTCTGTAACTTCTGTGATTATGGGAATTTAAGTACGCCTAGGGCATACGTATAAAGCACTAAACCCAAGTCACACTGACAGTATTATAGATGTTTACGCCTCATAACTTTATGAAATATGAGTAGATACCTGAGAATCATCAGGCATTAGGAATTCCAATTATTTAAAATAAACATAATGTAGTGCAATGAAAACTAAAACTGCTTGGTTTTTTTGTTGTTTTTTTTTTTAAATTAGAGGAAATCATATAATTTATGAAGATCTGTGTCTAACTGTTCAAGTTTTAAGCTCCTTGCTAAGTGCCAGTTTTTCTTACATTGTGTCAATCATGGATGGGTTTTGTATCAGACTCATTGAGCCCAAGTTAATATGTTAATGATCATAATCAAAGGCTTGCTGAAGTATTTGGAAAACTATGAACTGATTCAATCCTTTATGAAACATGCCTGTAATGTGCTGGAATGCCTCTCATTAAAAAAAAAAAAACAAACAACAAAACACACCACATAAGTGATAAAAAAATCAGTTATTTCTTTATCTGTTGCTCGTTGGTAGCTGACAGTAGAAGCTGTGTCACTGGTTTGATAAGATTATTTATTTTTCTCAAAATGTATTTTAAAACTCAGTCATACAGTTCTCCCATGGCTTCCCTTGTGCTGGCTTCAATTCTCAGGCCATAAGAGACTTTGTTGTCGGCTCTGTTTGGTTTGATTGTTTGTTTGTTTGTTCTCAAAAAAAAGCCCTATCAAACCAACTTCAAACTTTGGTTTTCAAAGAAAGGGACAAAATTGTGTTAGCTATTTTGCAGCAGATCCCTTGTTCAGAAAAGATTGCTGTATTGCTTCTAGTTGAGCCAGAATACGCAGCCTTATTCTACCTACTGAAAATAAAATCCATAAAGATTTCTCCAATGTATTACAGAAGTGTGCCTAACCTTTATGGACAGTAACACACCCTCAAGATTCTTCCTAATGATTTCTTCCACAGCCAGACTGAAAAGCTAAGCTTCTTTAATATTCCAGCTTCATTATTCTCATTTTCTATAATTTAACAACTTCTCATACTTAATGGAGAAATCATGCAATATTGAGCAGTAACTGCTCTTAATTTCCTGCTGTATATCATTTGCATTTTTTGTTGTTAGTGGAGAGTAATTAACATGTTCTAATTATCATCCTGATTGTCTTCTTTATCTTATGAGAATATAGTCATCTCAACCCTCCTTGATCTTACAATAGTAGGTTTTATTACCTTCAGTAATAGCATCCAGGGATATACAAGGCTTATTTTTTTACTGAAAAACGGTGTGATGTGGCAGTAACAGGTTCCCTAAGTGGTTCCATTTGGAACAAGTAATGTGAGTTTTTATGGTTCCTATCGAAAAATGTAGAGCCCTGTTTCTGCAGTAGTACAATGCCATCGCTTTTAGTGAACAGAATTGCAGTTATATTAGTTACCACCAAAAAAAAAAAGTTTTGTGTTCCATTCAGATTGTTTTTTACTCCTCTATTTGTCAACAGTTAAGACAGAAACACATTCAGCTGGGAATATGCTTACAACCAATACTGAGTGGGTTTTTTTCTTGAAAGGGAGCATTTTATGATAATAGACATTTATCTATAGGAAAAATGTTTTCCTTAATGTAAAAGTTCTACCTAATCAAAGTCCTTAGTCAAGTTTAGGATCATCTATAACTACCTTATAAAAACATATTGCAGATATGAAAATCTAAGTAAAATAAAGTCATCTGTTGGAATGCTGTATACAAGAACACTGAGGCTTTGGGTTTTTAAAAGAGAAGAAATGTCAAGTACACTAGGATACAACTACACATACAAATAGATCACATTTTTTTTTCAAAAGATCAAGTCAAACAATTGTTAAAATTCAAATGAGAGATTTTGTATGAGTCCAATCTGCATTTAAGCATAATCACTTAGGCTAGGAGACACAGATTTCAGCAGTCTGCATTGTGTCTTATAACTTCCTGGGAGTCATAATTCCATTTGCAAAAGATCCTTCTAGGGAATAAATAGCCCTGTGAATTTATGCCTTCATTGTAAATGTTCTCCATAAATGCTGAAATGGATACAGTCCCTCTGGAAAAAGAGTGCCATATCTGAAATTTTTTTTCTCCTTTCAGGACTATCCATGGCACTGCTTTTAGAATGCCTGTAAGAGTCTGCAGATGTAAAGGGACTGGGAATGCTAGTGTAGGAGTGGGACAAGCTGTGTGGTTTTTCTTATTTGTAAATGGTAAAGTCTGTTTTGTATCACAGATTTTCTGTGCAGTCTCAGCATAGCTGTGCTCAGAAGTGATCAAAATACTGTTTGTCAACGATACTAAAGACTGATAGCTGTTAACAGAGAAACAAAGTAAAGCAATCCCAAAATTCCAAGCTGGAATTTATTGTGAGTTTTCCATACTCATGGTCTGTAATTATACAGCTTAGAGAAAAGACCCACAATGCTGTTAGCAGCACAAGAAACTAAAGCAATTTGCAGCAATATCATAGAAGACATGTACCATATTGCATCAGTGGCAGAAGCCAGGTAAACATCACACATATCCAGAAAATACCTGATCATGAATGTTCTTAATTTATTGTAGCATTAAGTAGAGGGGTCAAACATTATTCAACCATATTGTTTTGGATGCTATCAAAATTTTAAGGAAGACATGATGCCTGCTAATTGATCAAATGCAAAATGAAGAATTAACTAATTTACTGGGAACCTAATTGCTTCCATGAGTGGAAAATTACGAATCACAGAATGGATAAAGAACAGTAATGCTTATCAACACTTAGAATTCTAGAAGCAAGATATAATGTTTTCTTAGTTCAGTTTCTTTCTTTCCTTTTTTCTTTTTTTTTTTTTTTTTTTTAATTTCCTCATCTCTTTTTAGTCCTCCTTTCTCCTATATTTGGGATTCAGAAAGAAGTGGTGAGTCAATCAATTGAGGAATCTACTCCAGGACTCCATCAAAGTAGAGGAAAAGAAGTTTTTAGATCAGATAAATTATAGTTGGTGGTTATGTTGCAAATAATTCATTCCCAACAGTTATATCTTTTGTTCTTTAGTATTGACTAAAATATCTTTTATTTTGGACCTTCTGCGGCCTCACTAAAAAGAGGACATGCGAGGCTCTTCCAATAGTGATTATCTTTCCCTCCATCCAGCAATTAGACTTAAAACAAGCAAACAAAAAACACAAAATAACCAAACAATAAAAATAAACAAAACTTTTATTACCTGAATAATAGACATGAAGATGTGAAAGCCATCTATGAGCATCTTTAACATTAAATGCAAATTTATCTCCCTTGCATTTACATGGTTAAAATTTATTAATTTAAGCTGAATTAGTTTAAACTAACTATACAGTTAATATGAACAGGTACCTCTCTATTTGACTCATCTCTCTATTCTAGGACTTAGCCTCATCTGCTGTCTTATAGCTTTCTTCTAAAGGCAATCAACTAAATTTCCTGTTGCTCAATCATTCTAAGTTTGTTTGGTTTTTTTTTAAGTCATTGCTCATCATCCTTTTTTCATTTCTTCCCCAAATTCTGGTGAAAGGAAACTGTCCTAGCAAATTACTTACTAAGTGCCATATATCGATTAAGCAGTGTAGCCAAAAGGAGTTGTAGGAACTGGGCTAAAAGGCCTAAGCTAACCTTTTGCATGCTCACGCACAGCTCATCCCAGTTCCAGTCTAGGCTAGAATTTTCCCGAAGGTTTCAGGATCTGTAGTTGCATACAGTTACGATTCACGTGAATGAAGGGATTAATTTTCCCTTTTTTCTCCTGTGTAGTAGTAGTGTGAAGAAGTTTCTGTGTCAGTGTATCAAAGGCCCTGAGTTAGTTGCAAAGGTTATGCTTCATCCTTTACTGTCCTGTTCCCTACTCAGTGGCTTGTTGAGAACTGATGTAATTATATAAACTTCGCCAGGTATCAGTTAGGTACAATGTCTCTAGTATTTATTGCCTTCCAGATGTTTTGCCAATAATACTATAATTGCCATTCTAAGTCTATAAAGAAGATTTCAGCTGAATATACTGAATACCGTATAAATATCTGTCTCAATAACAAAGGATGTTTTACAGTTAATAAATCTTTAAGATTACGAAACAATTCCCTGGTATGGACTATTGGCCAAATTAATTTCCTAAAGGACTGAAGATTAAACACAAATCATGGCTCTGAATGTGAAAGGTCATATTGCTCAACCACACACATACAGTTGAAAATGTGACTTTATGACTTCTACCACTTCTTTCTGATCTGGATTATTCGTCATGTTAATATTTACTATCATAAATTTTCTTACCCTTTAAACTTAGAAAACAAGACTTAGGTGCTTATGTTAATAAAAACAATTATATACATATATACAAACAAAATCATATAATAAACCTAACATTCCCACAGCACAAGAGACAATAAAATCTCAAGTTTCAGGTTGACTACAAATTCTCTCCATCCAAATAATTTTTTAAAGTTAAGAAAACTTCAGAATTATTTGCACAGATTATACAGAATCACAGAATAATTGAGGTTCAAAGGACCTAGGGAGATGTCCAATCTCCTGCTCAAGCAGGGTCCACTAGAAAAAGTTGCTCAGGGTTGAATCTAGTCAAGTTCTTAATTCCTTCAAGGATACAAACACCACAACCTCTCTGAACAACACAAACTGTTCCACTGTTTGACCATCTTCACAGTAAAATATAATTTAAATAGAATTTCCCGTATTTCAGTCTGTGCCTATTGTTTCCTGCTCTTTTACTGGACACCACTAAGAAGAGTCCATCTTCATATTTTCTACTACCCACCCCTAGCCAGGTATTTGTATGTTTTGATTTAAACTGCATATATATGTATACTAACATACACATTTTTATAATATTAGCAAATGAAATAATTTGTATGGTGTCTACAGAATATTTCAACATTTTATTTTCTATAACTGGAGAAAGTCTGAGTATTTCTAAAATTAATAAATTTTATAAATTAGCGAGACAAAAAAATTACAGTAGAGGCACAGACTAAGTAAACTGTTGTTTTGTTTTTTTTAATTGTTTGCTGGACTTGATCTTAAAAATCTCTTCCAACATAAATGATTCTATGATTCTTCTTCTTAAGGATTAATGTTCCTTTAAGAAACTGTGGAGGAAAAAAAGTCCATAATGGTTTTCAAAAATTTCTATTACAGATTAAAAAGAATAAATAGAAATAGTTGCTTTGAATATAAAACTATTTTTTCCATGTAAGAATGCAGTGATGTAATAATTATTTAAAACCCTTATTAAACTGAAGCAAGATAATTTTAATAGATACTGTGAAAAAACTTTATCAATGTAGTTAAGTAAGAAACATTATTTGGAAAATCTGAAAATGTATAAATTACTAAACTTAAGTCCAAAATGAGACATGAGCAGGAGTCTTGAAAGGATTAAATAATTAATGGAAAAAAATTCCATCATTTAAAAAATTAACATTTAATATACATCCAGTACACTGCTATCCATACTGCTGTAGAAGCTTCTAAGTCACTTCCAACAGTGATGACACCAATGACCAATTACTATTGATGACTGTGGGATGAAAATTTCACCACTAAACTTTCCTAACTACTGAAGGCGTTATAAGTAGTAGTGCTATTAAGTGAGCAACCCAATATTAAATTACTGGTTAATGAGGTACAGGGAAATAGCTTCAAACACTCTAAAATGGACTTGAGATGATTTGCAAATTTCACACTAGATTTCTGAATACTGAATTGTGATTAGCACCTAGTCATAATACTTTTATACTTTCCATCATGTACTTAGAATCATAGAATGGTTAGGTTTAGAAAGGACCTTAAGATCATCTAGTTCTAACCCACCTGCCATGGGCAGGGACACCTCACACTAAACCATATCACCCAAGGCTCTATCCAACCTGGCCTTGAGCACCACCAGGGAAGGAGCATTTATCACTTCTCCAGGCAGCCTATTCCAGTGCCTCACCACCCTCACAGTAAAGAACTTCTTTATATCTATTCTGGACTTCCCCTGTTTAAGTTTAAACCCATTACCCTTTGTCCTGTCACTACAGTCCCTAATGAAGAGTCCCTCCCCAGCAGCCCTATAGACCCCCTTCAGATACTGGAAGGCTGCTATGAGGTCTCCATGCAGCCTTCTCTTCTCCAGCCTGAACAGCTCCAACCTTCTTAGCCTGTCTTCGTACAGGAGGTGCTGCAGCCCCCCGATCATCTTCGTGGCCCTCCTCTGGACTTGATCCGAAAGCTCCATGTCCTTGTTATGTTGAGGACACCAGAACTGTACACAATACTTCAAGTGGGGTCTCACGAGAGCAGAGTAGAAGAGTAGGATCACCTCCTTCAATCTGCTGGTCACACTCTTTTTGATGCAGCCCAGGATATGGTTGGCTTTCTGGGCTATGAGTGCACACTGCCGGCTCATGTTCGGTTTCCCACCAACCAGCCCCCAGATACTTCTCCACAAGGCTACTCTGAATCTCTTCTCTGCCCAACCTGTAGCTGTGCCTGGGATTGCTTCAACTGTATTATATACAAAATGAACTCTGGAAAAGATTAGTTGAGTAACTTTCTAGGAAGTCTCAGAGTCCTCTGAAAGATTAAAATAAATAAAATAAAAAAAAAGAAAAAAATAAGGTCCAAGTGGTTTCATTTCTCATAGAGCTCTTATTATCCTGGAATCATAAGTCTCTGAACACTTTTTATTACATTTTCTCCTAATTCATTCCATTACTGAAGCTATTTGATTACTTAAACCGACACTTTTTTTAATAAATATTTGAATGTATATTTAATGAAGTGTTTTTTTTCAGGTAGAAAAATCACCATGAAATCATAGAATTGTAAGCAATGAGGTTGAAATGTCATTTGTTCCATGTTAATCCATGGCGTAAAGTAATAAATCTCATTCTTGAGAGATATTATCTAGGATTTTTTTTTTTTTTTTGCTAATTTCTGACCTTGTTGAAATATGATACAAATTAAACCCATCATACTTCATCTTCCTGATCACAAACATATTTTTTTAGTAGTACCTTTTGACTATTTGAATGATGTTGTTGATTCTTCTCCCAGTCTTCTCTTTCTTAAACAGAATTAATCTTTTTTCTGGGTCTTGGCTCCTGGATCTTTCATTATTCTTGATGTTCTTAGCCTGTATCTGACTGGTTTGCATCTTTCACAATATTCACTGCCCAGTTCTTTCACAAGAGGATCCAGTTGAGACTTTGTTAACACTAGCAAAAGTGGGAAAGTGAAGTCACCTAATGCAGAAAACATATTCTTGTTTATTCATGTTGTTGCTGTGACTATCTTTATTTGGAATGTGATGCTATTGCTCAAGTTCAGCTTAAGATCTGAAGTAATAACCCTAGGATTCTTCTCAACAGATCTTTTGTCCAGTTGTTTGTTTCCCTTCTTTTATTCAGGCTATTCCAAACAGAGTAAAGAATTTTAAAATTTAAAAATTTTTGTAACTGTATTGGATCATATTTTCTTCAAACCATCCAAAAGAGTTTCTGGGCACTATTTTACTTTTTAATCCTATCAGTTATTGGTATATTTAATTATAATATTTTCTACGTTATCGTCAAAGTCCTGTGAAGTATTCAATAGTCTTTTAACTGGGACACACCTTGGAAGTTAGTATGAAAAAGTCCTTTCATCCTATTTCCTTTTCTGCTTGTATACTCCAAAATCATAGAACTTATAAGTACACCTATATATGTGTTATTCACTTACATTGTGGCTGTATCCACCATAAGACCATCATGAGAGACACTCCTCCATTTCTGTAAGGGGTCATCTATGACTGCTTGCTTTATTTCTTTGCTTGATTATGAGAATTTCAGAAGGGGGAAAAAAAACACCCAACCAACCACAATAATGAAAAACCCCAACAGCAACAACAACAACAACAACAAAAAAAAACCAAAAACACACACACAAAAAAACCCAAACAACAAAAAACGCCACCCAAAACAAAACACTAAAACATAAAAGGAAGGAAAGATAACTGGAAAGAAGAAATAAGAAATCCATCCTATGATCTGAGCTATGAACTGTTATCCTTTCCCCTACCATTTCTCCATCTGTTGTGATTTGTGAATTTTACCTCTAATTTTAGACTGCAAATGGCTCAACAGGACACGTGGTTTTGTATGTACAGGAAAGGATAGAATAGTTTCTGTCTGTAAAACCAATTAGTACAAATTTATACCTGCCAGTATATGGTTTTAACAAGTGTTAACACTTTACAAGCTGAATAAAGGGATATCTTTATTAGTAAGGAGATCTATCCCTAAGCATAACTTATGATTGTCCAGTAAGGTTATAGATTAAGGATACTTGCCATAGAAGATCTTTATGATTCTGAATCCATTAATCTAATGATTCATATTTAATTAAATTGTCAGCAGTTTTTGGTTTAAAATGCAAGATCATTTAATTATGTTTGAGTCATCAATTCCCTGCTATTGATTTGGTATATAAATATTTCACACACACCCCTTCACCAGCAAGCCTGCAATTTTTTTTTTTAATTTTGCCTACCTTAATGTCAATAAATTTTTAGAAAAAAAATCAAGGTAAAACCAATGGTATAAGTATCAGCCAGGAAACAATGCAGCATTTAGTTTTAGAACTTCTGAGTTTATTATCAAAGGATAACCCTTTTACAACCTTCTTATGATTAAATTGGCAGAACACTTCAAAAGTTAAATCTAGGACTTGAAATTAATAAAAAAAATCTTTTTTGTAAATATCGCAGTTTGTAAAAATCTTTTCCTTCCTTTAACAGATAAATTAATTCCTCTGTGCCCAGGAACTGCGTGACGGATATTGGGAGATATTCTTAAAAGGAAAAATACCTGACCTTTGGTATTGTTGGGCAAAGAGCTATACAATTTTCTGTACACCACTCACTGCAACTCTGATTCCTGATCCCTGCCATGGAGTCAACAAAGAGTTTAGAAGTAGTTACTGTATTATTCTTAGAAATATATTGGGATTATTTGCTTTATATCAGCACACAATGAAAGCAGGATTCTTTGGTTTCACTTTCATGCTTCTTGAGTTCTGCCAATATAGCCTATAAAATAATATGCCTGTGGGTGTTTTCCTTCATGTGCCAATAACCTATGTCAACAGATATCCCTGTTTCTGTTCTTGAGAGCTCTATTATGTTTTATGCATTTCACGTTTCATCAGCAAAGCTCTTTGGAGTACAGTTCACACATATTAATTATAGGCTCATATGCATGGCAACTGCTATTGTGAAAACTTTCATAATAATGTGAAATTATTGTGGTGCTGTTTACGCTCAAAACATTGTCCAGAACTACATCTTTTCTCACATCACATGATAAGACCAGAGCAGTGCAGCTGCACAAACTCTGAAACTGGGCATATGTCCTGGGTTCAGCAGCAGCAATCATTTTTCTTCTTAGTAGATGGTGCAGTGCTGTGTTTTTGACTTTCAGCATGGGAACAATGCGGATAACACCAATGTTTTTAGTTGTTGCTCAGTAATGTTTACTCTGACCAAGGACTTTGTGAGTCTCATGCTCTGCCAGGGAGGAGGGAAACCTGCAAGGAAGCAGAGACAGGACACCTGACCCAAACTAGCCAAAGAGGTATTCCATATCACATCACGTCATGCCCAGTATATAAACTGGGGGCAGTTAACCAGAAGGGCTAGATCACTGCTCCAGTTTGGCTGGATATCAGTCAGTGGGTGGTGAGCGGTTATATTCTCTTCCCTTGCTATTTCCTGTATCATTATTATTATTGATGGCAGCAGCAGTGGTTTTGTGTTATACTCTGGCTCCTGGACTGTTCTTATCTCAGCCTGGGGGAGCTCCATTCTTTTGATTCTCCTCTCCATCCCTCCGGGAGTGGCAGGATTAAAAATGGGGGGAGTGAGCGAGTGGCAGCATGGTCCTGAGTTACCTGCTGGGCTTAAAACATGACAGCATGGAAAAGCACCTTGATCTAAAAGATGGAAGATGGTATTCAGCTCACATCAGTTGGAATTTTAAAGGAGCCCCTATCTCCTGAGCATCAAAGGATACAATGAATTGGCTAGCTAAACAAATCCAATGTAAATACTAGACCTGAGGGTTTCATCTAGGGTTTCAGAGCAGTGAAGCAGGGCAGTCATTAGATAGAAATAGAAAAAATGGGACACTGTAGAGGCAACTAAGGGAATAGTAGCAAAACTGCAGGCCAAAGAGACAGAGATGTTCTATTCATGGCTCTATTCCCAGCCTTCAGCAATGGCAAACAAGTTTCTCCAAGCACTACCCTTGCAGAGAGAGTGAGGACAAAAAAAACTATTCAGCCTAGCAAAGATATGCATGCCTCACTGCCTAGGTTCATAGAATTCCGTAATTCTGAGGGAATGAAATTATGTGCACAGTGGCTTCCCTCAGCAGGTGCAAAGGAAGGTAAAGAACTGGAAACAAGTGATGCTCTCCTTGGTATTTCCTTGTAGCTTTGCATGCCATGAGTCTACATATTGTAATTTGCTCTAGTGAGTTGAAGGAAGTGTATAGCAAGCCACCACAGCTCATCTGTAGGCTTGGAGTTCACTTGATCTTAGTTCCCTGAGCTGCTGAAGGACAGCACTTAGGGAAAACAAGATGCAGTCACAAAAGGATGAATATAAAAGAAATGAATGCAATAAATTTGTATTTGTCTGTCTTGTGAAAGCCTTTGAGTTAGTCTTTCTACCAAGTCGATGAATGAGTCAGTTTATCAGAACTGAATTTCTTAGGTTTTCCTTAAAATGCCCTACACTGAAATCAGTAGCTTAACTTTTATAAACCTGGAAACATTGAGAGCCATCTTGGGATTTGAATTCAGGCTGGCTACAGGCAACTGTTTTGAAAATCTTGGCTTACAGTTCTGTAAATTGCAGTCCTGTATTTAGTTAACTGAGGATCAGAGGTTGCAGCACTACAGTTGCAGAAGTTTTAGCCATGGAAATTAACTGAATAGAGTCTGATCTAGCAGCCAATGGCACAGAATGAAATAGGTCAGATAGGTCCATCGAATGATTGCTACCTGCATAATCAGCAACCTGTTAAGATTAATGAGGATCTCATATGATATTCTGTACTCCATCTGAGCACACATTAAGATCAGATTAATCAGAAAGGGCTTTGTATCTTTTTTCATATTTAAAAATATTAATTTTAATCCTTTTTATTAAACTAGTGATTTAAATAATTACAGTGATAATGCCTAATGAAGATTAGCTCTTAATTTTGTTGTTTATAGGTTATTATAGGCATTAAAAGAATCTCAGAAAAGGAAGTGTCAATTCTGAAAAATCAATCTTAAATCACATTCCATATGTGAAAAGCTCCAGTCCAGTATTTCTGAATGTGACCTTATATGTTGTAACCTAAGCTTATTCACGATGTGATGGTGCAGAAGTAAGAGTCTTTGTAAGAATTTGATCTTACCACCAGCTTTTCTACTTCACTTCTTTGTGATGTTATAATTAGCAGTAGTGGTAGTAAATAAACAAGAGGATATTGGCTAAATTGTTGTTAGTATACAGAATCCTGAAACCAAGAAATTGCTGATTTATAAAATCTAAATTCTTACCAAATGCTGAAACAGGATTTTAATTCAAAAATTCAGTGATCAGTTTAAGGCTCTGTAACTGGCATTCACATATGTTAAATGGAGAGCATGAGTAGAAAAACAATGTTGCCATGCTGCTGTCACAGATTAGCCTTAAATCTTAACACTAGAACAGCAGAAATAAATAGTCTGATTTTTGTATGATTGCTAATTTCCAAATACAAGCACCTATTTTGAAAGTAATTGTTCATCTCATTACAGGAACTTTGCTTTCTAGAAGAAAGCAATGCTACAGAAAACATCTGTCTACAGGTTCATAAAATGAGTAGACAGATTATGCTGAGGATATTCAGAGAGCAAATTCAACACTCTGTCAGCAACCAGAGGTCACAGAACCTTATTATTATATTGATTGTGGTTTATAGTAATCCATCTAATATAGTTCTTCTTTCCTTTGGTAACTTAACTTTGTAATAAGCTGCTTTCCAAATCACTGTTACTTCTCATAAGTCATCTTTATTTTGGAAAAAACGTGGTCCTCGGAAATTGATGCAGAGACTTGCATTCAAAACCCCCTACTTTTTCAGTTTCCCTAAATAGTTGAAGTAGAGGTTTATCAAAACTACAGAGAAAACTACATTTCATCATGTAAAACAGTCACTGGTGCTTCATGAGCAGAGAAGAAAATATTTGTGTATAGACACACTCCTTATTTACAATGGACTCTAACTGTACTTTCATTTTCTGCTTCAGCCACATCAGGTCTTGTTTTACTGTATATGATTAATTTTGTTCCCCTACTCACTCTTATTTTTACTGAGTAATCAGAGAAATAATTTTGCCAGTCATCTCGTACATTGCTCAGCAACTGTCTGACTACAGTAATTCGCTGATGGTTGACTCTTTAGAAAAGTCTAAAAGGGAGCAAGAAATACAAGGCTTCCCAAGACCTTTGGACCCGTCTTCTGCTCTATGCAATGTTATTAGTCTGCTTTGACTCACCCCTTTAACAGTAGGAGTGTTCCCTCTGCCATCCCTTAATCCGTCTCCGTTGAAAAAAAGCATATCCCTGCAATTGCACCAGCTCATCTAAAGCAAGAGAGCTCCTAGTTATGGACATGAAGAGAAGGAACTTCAAGCACAGAGAACTGAGGAAATAAAATAATTGTGCTGGGGCCCATCAACATGCACAGCTGCTGGCTGTGTCGAATGGAAATATTATTACTTTTACTGGTGGTGGTAGGTGAATGAAACGACCAGTAATTGTTTACATGCTGGCCTATTTATTGAGAGCTTGCTCAAGAAGTGTTCCTGCTCTGAATCTTCACTCATGTATCTGCTCTTTATCCTTGTTATGGTGTGAAGAGACTTTAACACATTATTGTTATTTCAGTTCATCAGCTCTATTATTATTAATTATTGACAACTGCATATAAAGTATCTGAGATATTGACAAACCATTGTTTTTCTTAGAAAAATGAAACATTTAACCCCTTTTTTTCTGTAAGTGTCTAAGCTGCACTAGACAAATTGATTTGAGCTGGTTTTATTTAAACTATTAATTAGGAAATTGCCAAATATTTAACGTGTTACAGTAATGCTTCATTGCATTTATTGATCATGGTCAGCATTTGTCATACCAGATGGATGACTAAACAAATTGTGTTTATAATCCATATACCTAAGAAATGGAAAATAAAATCATAAAATAAAAAAATTAGTGATATTTGTTGTCTCTCTTTCCTACTGTTGCTCACTTTCCAAATCTTTTCCCACAGTCTTTTCTGTGCAGGTCCTAAAGGAGTGCTCATCCTCTTCCCACATTCTCATCCTTCCCTGAATTTCCCCATCCTCCTCACTGGAAAAAAAAAAAAAATTAATAAAAAATCATATTTTCTAATGTTAGCAGTTTCGCCCACAAATGATGGAATTGTAGAGCTATTTAGGTTGGAAAAGACCTTTAAGATCATCGAATCCAGACATAAATGAGTTTTTCTGGACCCTGAGCCAAGAAAATACTGACATATTTGTAATTTTATTTCAGTGGGCACCTTTAGTAGCTTTGAGCTTATATCACTAGTGATAATTTGTTAAGCCAAAGCTCCGCATGGTAAGTTTAGTATTACTTAGTATAAAAAACAGAGTAAAATTATTTATTGCCATTTCTTCGACTCCTTTATCCTTCCTCTCCCCTCCCTTGCCAGACACTTTAAAACGTATTTCAGGAAGCTACACTGTAATTTTCTTTTTTTATGTGTGCAGAGTTTGTGATCTTGGAGGTTGACTTTCTTCAAGATACAACTTGGTACAGGAACTGCAGAGCTTGCACGATTTTATATTTTACACTCATGCCTATTGCTGACATAAACTGTAATTCAAACGCACAGCCAAGTCCGTCCATGAACAATAAATAAAGGATATTATATATAAAACCACTATGGTGACCACATACCTTTTACCCTAAGGAAAAAAATAATCATAAAAGGCACAAAGCCTGATAAGGAAATCTAGTGGGGCCATTCTGTCCTTACAGAAAAGCAAGTAACAAAGTATTCTTACTGAGATTTTGTATTTAATGAAGTTTTCTTTCAGGGCTTCATCCAGTTCCCTAAAACACCTTCTGCTATTTTAAGCTCTTATTTACCATGCTAATAAGCTTAAATCTTCTCTAGCATAAATTAAGCTGTTCTTTACTTTGCAGGTCAATTGACTCTGGTAGCACAATGTGCTCCCAGTCCAACTACCTTACTTACGTCAGACAGAGAAAGTGCATAGTATTATGCAGTTTAAGACAATTCGTGTACTGTATGTAAATATTGAAACTGGTATAATTGGAACAGAGGCAGCATATACTGATCACAAAGTTGGCTTTAGGCCATCTCTCTCTCTCTCCTGCTCTCCAACAACACTGATATAACTTAGATAACCTGGAGAGGAGAAGGTTTCAGGGACAACATAAAGCAGCCTCCTGGTACCTACAGGAAGCTACAGGAAATCTGGAGAGGGACTTTTTACAAGGTCATGTAGGGATAGGAGAAGGGGGAATGGCTTTAAACTAAAAAAGCATAGATTTAGATTAGACGTTAGGGAGGAATTCTTTACTATGAGGGTGAGGGACACTGGCACAGGTTCACAAGAGAAGCTGTGGATGTCCCATCCCTGGCAATGTTCAAGGTCAGGATGGATGAGGTTTTGAGCTACCTGGTCTAGTGGAAAGTGTCCCTGCCCATGGCAGGGGTGTTGGAAGTACGTGATCTTTAAGATCCCTTCCAACCGAAACCATTCTATAATTCTATGCTCTTCTGAAACATAGCTTTTAAAATCTGTTATTAAATTTCTTGTCCAAGTTTTGTCCAAGTACTACTTAAACACATGCTAAAGAATATAAGTATTTGTAAATACAATTAATGTTACAAAACCATATTGCTCGTATCATGATGATCAGAGATGTATAATTTTTTTCCCAAGGACATATTCCTATTTAGCTTCTAGAATGATTATCTTCCTTGCTGTTTTTTGTTTGGGTTTTTTTTTTTTGTGTGTGAGTTTTGTTCTTTTTTTTTTTTTTTTTTTTTTTTTTAGCTAGTGTCCTGGGTTTAGCAGCAGCAGTCATTTTTTCTCCTTCTTGGTAGCTGGTGCAGTGCTGTGTTTTGACTTTCGGGCTGGGAACAAAGTTGATAAAAAATGATGTTTTGGTTTGGCCAAGGACTTTGTGAGCCTCATGCTCTGCCAGGGAGGAGGGAAGCCAGGAGGAAGCAGAGACAGGACACCTGACCCAAACTGACCAAAGAGGTATTCCATACCACAGCACGTCATGCCCAGGGGGTAACGGGGAGTGACCCGGAGGAAGGGCAGGTGGACGGCAGGGTTGGAGGAGGTATCGGTCGATGCTTGGTCGGGCTGGGGGGGCAAGTTATCGGTCAGCTGGTGATGAGGTGTTGTATTCTCTTCCCTTGTTATTTCCTTTATCATTACTATTATTGGTGGTAGCAGTAGTGATTTGTGTTATACCTTAGTTACTAAACTGTTTTTATCTCAACCCATGGGAGTTGCATTTTTTTTTTTCTGATTCTCCTCTCTGTCCCTCCAGGAGTAGGGCAGGGCAAGAAGGGGGGGAGGGAGTGGGTAACAAGCTGTCTGGCATTGGTTAAACCACGACAGCTAGTGTCATAGAATTGAGACTCATTTCTACTTCGTCAATGAATTAAGCTTACATAGGTTTAGGTTTCTTATCTACTATAAAAAGGTTTAGGAAGAACTGCCTACTAAAATGTTAAAATTCATATGTTACTAGTCTGGAAAAAAAATGAGAGGCAAAGGTTCTCCAGGGGCTCCTAATTATAAGTTAATGTTATCTACATAGTGTAAAAGAGAGGAGGCAATAGGTGTCACTTAAAACCTTCGTGACAGAAAGTCTGGCAAGCACTCAAGCATTCAGGCAGGTGCCAGAAAATGATTGACAATTTTAGGTTCAAGCTTTATGACCTTGACAAAAGATAAAACAACCAAAAAAAAAAAAAAAAGGGCAAAAAAACCCCACAGCCTTTTGCTTTTCTTGTACCATTAAGAAAGAAATAAAGAAACATCATCTGGTAAATTCAGACCTTTCAACTTCTATGTTTATTGTTGACTTCTTCTTACAAATGCTTGTGAAGACATATTTTATCACCACATTATCATATATTGTAAGGGGAAAATTATAATTAGCTATTTAACATCTTTGACAGATGTGTGTGAGAACATTTTAAATTGCTATATAAAATTTTCAGCATTAAAACCATATTCTATCTCAAATATAATTTGCTTCATTTTTCTGTTTAATGAAGTGCAAAACAGTGATAAATTATAGAATTCTTTGTAAAGAGTGTTCATATTATTTATATAATGCAGTTGGTGAACTAACTGTTTTTCAAAAACCAAATGAGTTGATGGGATGGAAATGTAATTTGCAGCTTAAAGATCAAAAAGTAAAGCAATAACATGGCACCACTGATAATTAAATTAGCGTGCATCTCACTTAAAGAGGCAGCTTCAGTGCTTCAGGATCAGTAAACCCCTTAGCAAGCCAAGTACAGTAGACATGTACTGAGGCACTTAGAAAATGGAGATGGCAAATTTGTCTCCACAGGGAATTTCTGGTGCACACACAGAGCTTCACTGCAGTTAACAGGGTCTAGGAATCAAAAGGACAAGCAAACAAAAAGTGCCAAAGTCAGTAAAAGGAAGAAAACACATTTTTGTTTAAGTTGTGCCCTATTTTTCTCATCTATACTTCAAAAGAAGCATGAGAGGGAATGTATGAATAAATAGCATTATAGGAAACAATGTGAACTGGCGAAACTGCAGAAATTCTAGTTGATTTTAAAGAACACTCATCTCCTCATGTACTTGCACTTATTATGAAATTAATATTGTTGCACGCAGCTTACAGATTTCATTCACAACATGAAATGACAACAACTTAAGATTTGTTACTTAAAAGGGTCTCCTCTCAGTGTAACAAGATAAATGTAATTCAGAAGAATTCTGTGTGTGCTAGAAATAGGACTGGAGGTACAGAAAGTCCCTAACATGACATGCAAATGAGTTAGAAACTGATATTAAAAGAGAGCTGCTCATTGAAGAATTTTTGACAGCTGAAACAACTGAAAGCCGCATATTGTTGCCATCAGGGGGAGAGGAGAAGGAACAATGAATATGAAACCAGGAAAACAAATTCAGTTCCTTGAAAGCTGTTAAGTTACATGTCATGTAGAAGAAAAAATAGTGATATTATGTAAAAAAAAATAATATTCTTTCCTCAGATGAATGAGAATTTTATTTTTTAGCAGTAACAATTTTTATTTTAAGTTATCCCAAATATCTAATTTAAGAAATAAACTGCTCCTAAAAAAGGAATTATGTAGTTCTCCCAAGTGTCATAGAGGTTGCATTAGTAAGAATTATCTAAAAAAGAGTAAACATTAAAGCAAGATGATGGCAACCTAACTTTATTAAGAACAGTATGATACCTTTGTTACTAAACATTTTTGCTGTGGCTGCACTGTCATGACTTTACTGCCTTTTACTGGATTTTCTGGAAAAATAAAGCTCCTCATCCCTGGTGTAGGCCTTGATGTTGAAATGCTTTTTACAAGCCTGCTAAAAGTTTAGCTTCTTGGAATTGTTATAGTGGTAATTCTTTTGGGTACTGCTTCAGCTTGCATACTTGGGAGGACAGCTTTAATGCATGAGATAATATGTCTTATGATGGCCTAAAGAGTATGTGTTTAATGCAGTGTTCAAGATGCAATGTTTGTAAGCCTTTAAGAGTGGCTGCTAAAAAGCACACAGACTCTTAGACATGTAACCAAAAAATGAGGAGGTCATTTTACTTTAAATCTCTTCCTTCCCCAGAAATAATTTTGGCAACATAAGGAGGGTTAATAGTCCTTATCCATGACATACCCACTATCTGCACTACCAAGGGTGAATTCGAACCAATTGCATTTAAATCAGAGACAGCAAATATATCAATTTAGAAATCTGTTTTCTCACAGGCTTTATTACAGAAAGATGTGAAGATACTCCTTATGTCTTTAAAAATGCTGCTAGTATTTACAACATGACTACATAAAAGTGTCATAAGAATGTAACAACAATCTCATTTTTAATCTCTAAAACAAACAAGCTTAGCTACTAAGGACAAAATATGTCCCCCAGAGGAAATCTGTATGAAAATGATAATTTCATAATTGTAAAAAGGCCAAACATTGATTCCTGAAGAGATCACACTTTGTGTGTTGTTGCACAGATGATAACAAGAGATTCCTTCTATTCATAGCCAGTAAACAAAAAAGACCAGTCTATCACTTTACATGCATTTAAATCAGAAGTGGAATTTAACCCAGTTTGTCCTTGTCTCTCTAATGCTGAAAGGTTAAAATTGATCCTTCATAACACTGGAGAATGCTACTGGGTCTTCAAGGCAAATGATTCCAGAATGGCTATTAACCTCTGCACTTTGATTCAGATTTATGAAAGAACATTAAAGAAATTGAAACAGCTTTAATGCAGCTTGTCATGATTTTCTTCTGTGAAACAAAGACGCTACTAAAACGCCACTTTGAAGTTATCCTGTGTGTTCCAAGACCCTCTCCATGCTTAACTAAAAAACAGTTTCTGCTCTGAGCCACAGGAATGCCAAGTGAGTAAATAAATAGCATATCCATTTTTTCATTTGAATAAGAAAACTTCAAATGAATATTTTGTCATTTGGGTTATTAACCTTCTATATCTTTGCAGAATTTATCTTATATACTTTTAATGACATGCATTATATACTTTTAATGACACGTGTTATGTTAATTTTAGTCTTTAAGTCTCCATGGTTAAAACTACTTCTTTTTATGAGAGACTCAGCATATCTTTTAGTCACAGAAACTGTAGAAACAAAACAGTAGTACTAATAGAAATAAAATGCCAACAGTCTGAATACTTACATTAAATAAAGCCCAAAATTACATTCCTATTACTCAAATATTTTTCATTTGTTGAAGAAAAAGTTGACCACCTACTGAGGAAGTAACAGCAGAGTAACATTAGAAACTTCTTGAAGTATAATAATGTCACAGTGTCAATCTGCTTTATGCGTGCTTCATCTAGTTTTGTTTTTCTTATAGTACGTTTGATTTACGTTCCGTTCCTGACTTTTCTTAATCACTGCTGTATCCCTCTTGTCTCACTTAGAATTTCAGACAGCCATGGTATCCAGGCTATAAAGAGACAGATTGCATAGGAATAGAAAGTAAATGGAAATCTGAGGTGTTTCGACAAAGTAAATCCTAACTTATAAAAGTGGTGTTATAATTACTGCATGACCTGACTAAACATGACAGACTTGAGTATCTATTTATGGCTAGCTTTATTCAGAAAAGCACATAAAGTTTATATACTCTGAATACCAATCTCTGCAGCATATTTGTAATTTTTGCGAATACTCTGTTTTGCAAATAACATTCACATGCTTAGGAATTATACATATGAGATCACTAATATAATATATATAATATTATATAATTTCCATACTAATAAATACTGTTAATTAGGAGAGTAAGTAAAGAATGAAAATTACATATCTGTATGAAAAATGATACCTATTCATCCTTTTTATTCAAAAGATTAAAAAACTTCATCAGGTTTCAAAAGCTCTACCTTTCAGGATGACTGATTTTAGGAACAGTTAATGGTTTATAAGGCCTTTTTGCAGAACATTAACACATCTACTGACCTCTTCATCAGCAGACCTAAAATTATTTGGAATTGCAGTTCCTGCTGTGAAGTTGTCCACATTATAGTGTTCATGCCTCTGGTAGTCTTAGCAGCCAGATCAGGTACTAAATGGGCCATAAAATATACTAACATATTTTAGATAGCTCTTTTGCAGAAAAAGAGAAGAAAATAAAAATGCAAGGCATTTTCAAGATTATTAAGGATAAAACAATGAAGATTGAACAAGACACACTGCATTTGACCAAGTTGTATTTGTTCCAAAGCCTTTAATATACATAAACATTTTGAGTTCAATTCTACTATTAAGAACTTTTTTATTAGCAAATATGAAATGTAGTATCTTGGTAACTAATTGAAAACTTCCTGTTCAAGACTGAGAAAATGGCGTGTTCTCAGTCATTTAGCATTAAAAATTCTTAATGTATTATACATAAATGTGGGTTTTGATTGAGGAAACCTACAGTGCTTAGGCTCCTTAATCAATCCTTTCAGACAGTGTGTTTAAAAAATATATTTTATTCCTTAATCCTGTGTGCTTTTACTTTGTCTAGTATTTATATTCTTGGAGATTCTCTTGTGGATTTGAGATTTTTTTTTTTGTTTTTGTTGGTTTTGTTAATGCTGCCTACTTCTACGGTTACTTATTTTTTAGCAGTATCAAATCTGTATCAGGTATGGTTTTAGAATACTATTGATATTCACTCCAATAATTTATGAGGATACATCAGAAGTTCAAAACATGACAGAGGTATAACCATTAAAAACAAAAATTTGAATTTTTTTAAGAGTTTAATTTCTCTGTACAAGGCTAATTACTTCCAAATAAGGAAAATTTTACATAACATTTCAGAATTAACGAAGCACACAAAACAATTGTTATCATTAAATGTACTTGTCACTATTTAGAAGCAGAGAAACAATAATGTTCAATTACTGAAGTTCTACAAGAATATCCTGTAGTTTACTCCTTTTGCATGTTTACATGAGACCCATCTGATTCTCAAAATGACAAGAAAGAAGCTCTCTACCTTAGAATGCTAGTAGTTAATTAAACATTTTTGACAGCACCTCAAAGATAAATGTAGTAGTAAAAAAATTTCACTGAATGTATCAGACTGGTAGATTCCCAGTCCATTTTTCGCATGGTCTCTAATCACGGTTTCAGAAAAGACAGATGCACTGAAAAAATCCCTGTCAGTATCTGAGAATAGTAAGAAGTTTTAGATATCTGAGAAAACTTTCAAGGACACCAGTTTTCACTTCTGGCATGTAAAGTTGTGATAAAAGGCTGTGAATGGCTAACACTTCTTGCTAAGATACCTTTATTCCCTCAGAGTCTGTAATGACAGCTGTACAAATGGGGTTACAGCAGCTTATATATATTTTGCAGGTGGTCATCTTTCTCTAGAAATGGGCTGTCATTCGTACCTTTATTAACTATAACAGAAATTTTAGTACTGAAGCTAGGTTGGAAGGATGTCTTATAGTCAAGGCATTAGATAATAAAGATTCAATGTATTACTACAAATTAGCAGCATTTTTTGCTCCTTTTCGTTAGATAGATTTTATCGCATGCTTTTGAGAAACTTTAGAATCAGGTAAAATAATACCTTTTTTATTAGTCAGGTGTCTCTTAGACTTTCAGTTTTTCTAGACTTTATCACTGTATTTATATAGCGCTTAGTACAATGTGACCATGGAATTGATTAATTCCCTTAGAGACTGTTGTGATAATGAACATCTGTTTCTAGGCCTAGACATGAAGTCAATAACATGTTCTCCAAAGGCTACAATCTTTGCTTTTTTTTTTTTCTTCTTACAAACTCTTCAGTAGTTGTTTTGTAGCTTAGGGTTTGTATTTTAATTGCCATATCAAAAGTGCAGAGTTTTAGTATTAAATCTGAGAATTAATTCACTGGAAAGACAAACTTGCTGAAATGAATGAAAATTTCCAATGTGGATAAAGCTGCCACAGCCTTCAGTAAAAAAACGAATACTACTGTTAAGAGCAATGAAAATTTACCAATAGCCATCAGCTGTAGAAGGTGTTAAAAATACACTCTTTCTATGGTAATTGTTATGAAAGTCATACAGTTGTGGCCACATATAACATTGTTAAAAGTGACAACCAAAGATAAGATTAACAAAAGAGAATGCAAATCAATCATGTCATGAATGGTGCACACTGACTCACATAATGGTAAATTTATCAGTACAGACATAGAGAAGAGTGAATCTCACAAAGTAACCTGCTGTTATAAAAATTCCGTCTTGACCATGATCTGATTTAATTAACTTTTTATTACAATGGATTAATATCGAGAGGCAATAAGCAAGCAGCACTGGGTGCGCCGGGGAGTCTCCACTCCACCCAAGACGCACACCAAGATTTCTGGGGTACAGTCTCTTATACTCCTTGATCTTGGGTTTCAGCCAATCCTGTCGTCTCCTTCACCTAAATATCGACGTGGTTCCTTTTCATTGTTCTCCTCCTGTTGCTGGGGTCTTATCTTCGGGTGAAGAAACTTCTTAAGAAGTTATTGAATTCCTTGGTAATACATTAACAGGGGATGTCTATCACAAGCTTAACCACCATCTTAGCCCCCTAAATTCCATTTCTTACATAGTTACTTACTCAGTACACAAGTTTCACCTCATCCCGTAACAGGATGTGTCTCTTGATTACCTAACCCCCTTAAGGCATTCAAGCAGTTAAACAAAGTACCCCTTTAATTAACAAAGCCTTTGAGACATTCAAGTAGTTAAGCAAAGTACCCCTTAAAGTAACAAAGCATTTGATTAAGGAGGATTATTCCTTTGTTTCTTCTTCTCTTTCATCATTGTATTGACAGGAACTTCTATCATAATCTGATCATTCTTATGCATTCTACACGATACAATGATTTCAACGATTTTCGATGTCACCCAAAGTACAATGATGACAAGGACTCCTAAGTTGCTGACATGAATCATTGCTATATATCTCACACCTGCCAAATTCAGTTTCATTTACACTTCCCTAATGCTCAAGTTTGATTCAGACAGCCTGTATTTAAAGTCAAGTGTCTGGGTTAAACTGTGCAGTGGACCATAAATAGTCTGGGTTGTTTCAGTCGCTCTCAGCATACAAATAAATGGATCCCCTACAGTGACATGCACAAAGGAAGCTAGAGATAGACAGACCTGTTTGGTTTTGTACCATGAGCCTGGAAAGCTGGTGTAACAGGTATAGCAGCCTCTCAATTATTCAACTTGTAAGAAAAACCATATTTTTATTTTATTAAGAGAAGAAAACTAAAAGACATGAGAGAAAAGAAGTTACAATTTCATAAAATCTCATATCCATTATTCTCATTCTGAGATCAGCCTTAATGCTGCCCTAGGTAAAGAATTTCCCTGTTGTGAGCAGGAGGTAGGCTTTAACGTTACAGTCCCTGTAGCCTGAAAGTTTAGAAGTGCGAGTATTATGGCTTGGAGACCAATAAAATCTTAAACAGTGTATTGCAAATATTGTACCAGTGACTGAATATTCAGCTAAAGTTCACAAAAAATCTCAAAGCTTGAATCTATTTGCAGTAACTAGTGGAATAGTTCTGAGAAAAAAAAAATGTACACATATTCCCATCTGTTCTCAGAGACAGAATAAAGAGCTACATTCAGCAAATACTGTCTTCTGATGAATACTTCAGTTAAGAATAATAATTCAGCTTCAAATGTCTTATAATCTTTCCTACATGCTTATCTCTCAACAAGATGTGGGCTCTCACGTGATCCTGAGATTCTTAAGAGCAAGTTGGCTTTATTTGGGTATGTGCATGTGAATGGAACTGAGTAATTATAAAACTATATGCACAAAAGACAGTCCAAATCACACACAGGAACTTCCAAAGCTGAGTAGTTGTGGAAATATATGTAGGTATTTTTGGAAGTAGACTATAAAAATGATAATCTTCTGCAAATCAAATTTACCTGACTTTTATTTCACATTAGAGTCTCTATAATGAAGAATTTGTGTATAGGGTACTTGAGGACAGATTAAATAAAAAATATAAACATATCCGACCTCATGCTCCAAAAATTGCCTTCAAAAACTGAATGTAACTGGAAATCACATTTAAAGTCATGCAAGCTATAAAAATCTAAGGTATTGTGGGGAAAAAAAAAACTAAACAAACATAATTACACATGTAGTCCATTTAAAAACCTTTTTTTTTTTAATTAATCCAAACCTCTAAAATGTTACAGAGCAACATCTCATCTCTTTATCCCTTGGGCAAAAAAGAAATAGTGTAATAATACTTAGCAATATTTTAAAGTCATTTTGGTGAGTGAATAAAGCCCTCTTTTCACTACCTTATATAACTTCCTGGTGGCTGTCAGTATGTGTGAAGCTATTATTACTTCATTACATTACCGGCTTGACATATGCATTAAAACTACTGTGAAGAGACACAACGCAGAAAGGAAGGCACATGTAAGTAGCAAGATTCACTTTTAATCGTATTTCATGAAGAGAAGCATTATATTTCTATGCACTAAGACTAAGCTGTTTTGTGACATTTCAAAACAATGGCTCTTGCACTGTTTTGAGTTACTTTTAAGTAAGTGTTGAGAATCTCCTTGCACTAAGAATCATGAAGTATTCAATTCCAGCTGTGTGAAAGACAGTGCAGATATTTACACATATAAATTGCTTGCATGTTGCTTGAAAAAATTTGGCACACTTGAGCCCAGCCCCTTAGCTCTATGTTTATATTAATATTTAGGATTTAGTTTTCAAAAACTGTTAGCAGGATTGAGGAATCAAACACTTCTTTTTCAAAGAGATTTCGTGTTTTCAATGGGAAATGATAATTTAAGATGAAATTAATCTAATCTAATTTTCCCTGGTAAAATTAGGCATCTGACACAGTTACACCTTTGGCATTACAGTACTGGTTAGCGCTCTAGAACCTGCAAACAAGTCTTCAGTGTCTCTCCCTAACAAATGGTTACAGAAAAGCATCTGCAGAGAGAGATTCATTCTCCCTGTCTCAGGCCATGATGCAGGTGGAGTGAATCATCACTGCAGGTTCCTGCTTCTCTCATACTGGGGAATAAATGAGAGACCTAACTGTGACCTGACATTTAAATGTTAGATGGCCAAAGGTACATCCAAAAAAGGACCACCCTCACAGTGCATCCCTTTGATGATGTCACTGCCAAACTGCTTTTCTCTAAATGAAGGTGCTTTAAGGTTGCTTTGGTTTTGGACTTTATTCACCCATTTTTGTTTGTTTATTTGGGGGGGGGTTGGGGGTTTTGTTTGTTTCTGTCTTTTTTTTCCATATGAAACAAAAAGTCAAATGCAGATGTGCTGGAAACAAAGGATAAGAGTGCTCTGGAAAGGTATTTTTTCCCACATACGTATTATTCCCTCATAAAAATAAATGTGGGACTGGATTAGTAAAACCAGTGGAACAAGAGGAGAGATTTTAGGAAATCCTCTCCCTCCCACTTCATTGCTGCATTTGTTGAGGTGATCTTTCCCAGGACTGAAACAGAGAACACTTCTCTATATAGGTGCTGTAGGAGAAATTCTTGGTCACATTATAAACAGATATTAAAGCTGGTAATTTTACCTGCTAACGAAAGTTAAACAGCTGTCACAGACCTTATGCCTATTACAAAAATTATATTTAGCAACACCATGAAACATGACTTTCAGGAGGCCTCATATGACTTCTTCATATGACTTTCCTTCTTTCCCCTATTCATTATTAACTTGATACTACTTTTTTGTTTTGTTTTGGTTTTTTTTTTTAAGAATATAAATATTAATTTGTGCGTAGTGGGACAGAAATAGCTAATGAAATTAATCTAGGTGTTATTGCCCTGGTCTGCTTAAGCCTTGAGAGCCATAAAGAGAACAATGAAGAGTTGAGATCTGTTAACAAAACAAAGCAAGTGGTTTGCAAGATAAAGCAGGATGTGCTACTCAAAAACAGACCAAACAATGTAAATATTTGCAACCCTTAGTGGTTTTGCTGAATCCGGATGACAACAAAAGTAATATGAGTGGAAAATTGCTGCTTAGCGCTTAGTAGACTATAAAAGGGATGTGAGACATGTAATAAAGGTCTTCAGATTTCACCAGAACTGGAGTCTGTCTTTGATATGCCACATTCATTTGGATATACCAGTGAAAATATAAGTAAATATTATTTAATACTTTGTCAGCCTGTTATTGTTTGCTCTTGACTTACTATATTTTTCTCCCTTATTATAAAATCAAGTTCTAAGTAAAATACTTATAAAATGTAATAACCCATCTCCTAATTGAAACAATCATTTATGTCCACAGTATTTATCTAAAGTTTAAGCACTATTATGTCAAGTTAACTCAATGTCAGCAGTGTATTTTCACATATTCATAATTTCTATTACCTCTGCTTCATTCTGCTTTTCAAATGATTTGAAAATGGATTGCAAGCAATTTCAAACATAGAAGTTTGAGGGTGTTTGAGAAGTGTGAGGGTGGTGAGGCACTGGAATAGGCTGCCCAGGGAAGCTGTGAATGCTCCATCCCTGGCAGTGTTCAAGGCCAGGTTGGACAGAGCCGTGGGTGGCATGGTTTAGTGTGAGGTGTCCCTGCCCATGGCAGGGGGGCTGGAACTAGATGATCTTAAGGTCCTTTCTAACCCTAACTATTCTGTGATTCTAAGTAGCAATATACTCTGAAATCAGTGTGCAGAAAAAAATTCCGCCAGTAAAGTATAACAAGGTATCAATCAAACTCTAAGTGACTGTGCAATTTAAATTTTGCTCATATTTTGTAGTCCTAGTTTAAAGGTGAAAACTGAACTGTCTCCAGAGTTTAGAAAAAAAAAATACAAATGTATGCAAGCAAAAATGTATGGCAGCTCAAGTTAACTGTATAGTTAAATTGCTGAAGCCTGAATGATTCATTTGAGGTGAGAACACATTAAAATAATTACTGGACTTTACACCTATCAACAACCTGGGTACCTGACCAGGGCTTCAGACTGAAAAATATCACAGTAGGGACATGGTGAGAAAGAAAGCTTGATTTCAAGATAATATCTGTTTACATTTAGGAAATGTGAATGTAAGGACAATGGTGAGCCCAAAGAGTTAAAGTAACATTAGCGGGAGGTACTGGTAGTCCTAACTGATTTGGATGTCAGAGCCTCAGGAGAAATATATATTGCTATAGACTACGTTTGTCTCACAGCTGTGATCTGCAGCATGTGGTCATAATGGATTTACTTATGTTCAGAAGAGTTTTATTTTTAAAAAATCTTGGGTTTGTTGAAGATCTTTATTTATTCTCCTATAATTCTAGATATTTTCACAAGTTTTGTGAGAGAAATATTAGCATAGACCTCAGGCAATTTCATTTACTAAATCCTCAAATTCTGTTTAAAGCAAATTAGCAGCCTACATTATCCTCCCCCCTAAAATACCAAGCAAACAACTAAACACAAAACCAAAGAAACAAATCCAAGAAAAGAATCTCTACATATTTGAAGAAGTTTTTACATAACATTTAGAAAATGTTATAATGTACATTTATGCATGGATTCACCATGCTAGCTCAAGGTCCTTAGCTTAGATATCAAAGTGCAGATTTCACTTGGCTGGTGCTTCCTCCACAGCCAGAGGCAGAGTAACTCCTGAGAAAGACCTTAAGTGAGCTGAACAATTCCCTGGACTCAGTCAGAAATCAGTGTGATCAGACCAAAGCTGTTTAATACAAAGTATCTATCCTTTTTATACTGTTGTCTGCATCTGCTTACAATAGCTTGATGTATTATAATTGGATACATATTCTTGGAGCACACAGCAACTACGGCTACATATACAATAGCTTGCTGTATTATATTTGGATACATATACAGTAGCTTGCTGTAGTATACTTGGATACATATACAATAGCTTAGTATATTATGCTTTGATACATATTCTTGCAGCATACAGCAACTAGTATACAATTAATCAAATAAGTGTATGGGAACTTAACCTTTAAAACTTGCTAACAGTTCACTATTTTGTATTTTAGCACATTCCAGTTTCTTCTTATCTTGCTTGCACCATTACTCTTGCTTCCTTACTCACGTCCTCCTTCATCCTTGGTTCATGTCTAGCTCCACATAGGCACTTGCTGACTTGGGAAAGTGGCAATTCGTTGATAAAAATCCATCCACATCACCCTCTCTCTCTCCTCTCAGCTTGTTCTTTGACAGCTTTTCATAAATATCACTACAGCACTGAAAGGTACATTTCTCCCTCTCTCGCAAAGATTTCAGAGGATTTCTGCCAAGACAAACTCTTAAGGAAGAGCTAAGTATGACAAATCTGTCTCATGTTCCAATTAATCTGATAAATATATCTCCAGTACCTGAGTCCTTTATTCTTTTCCCTGCTTTTTTGCCTCCTGCTGCCTGTAAATTGTGACACCAACAGTCAGAAACTTCAGGAATAGCTAGTTATGGCTTCTTTAGATTTTAGTTGTCATTCAATCCCAAAGAACAAAACATGGCTGCTTTTTGTTGTTTTACCTTTGTTTGGTTACCACTTAACTACTGAATCTCCATAAAAATTCTAATGATGATCTAATTAATTGTTTTGATTTCAAATAATTTTCATACTAAATTTAATCACATATTGTTATTATTTTAGAAAGGATTTAGTGGTTAGTTATAAAAATATCACTGCGTATGCAAAATACATATATACATTTTTGTTTTGTACATAGGTTGAAAATCAAGATTAAAATATGCATGCTATTAAATAGGTGTGTTAGCAGTTAAAAAATGTGAGTTTATTTATATACACTGAAAAATTGAATAATAAATAAAATTTTGAGTGGGAAAACATAATTCTACAACCACTTTTCCTGGTGAAATGTGTAAATATTTATGATCTCACAAAAATAAATGGTCATCATCAGGTAGACTAAGAATGATCAAAATCCTGAAAAGGGATAATATGTCATGAGGCTAAATTCTGAATGAGAAATGTGTGGCAATGTGCCCACAATTTTCCTATATCTGTGTTCTAATTCTGAAGTACTATCTAGATGGCTTTGTTACAACATTTTTATTTTTTTTCTGTTTTGCTTGTTACAGCAGCAGCTGATAGTTCCTGTTCTACTTTAGATCCTCCAGTTTTCTACGGTGACTGGATTACATAGTCTCCAAAGGCCAATCTCACCACTTCCTGTCACTGTGGATTTATTAGCTGCAGAAGTGCTTGGAGGGCCCACAATTATGCCAATCCCCACTTGACATTTTAAACCATTTTGCCACTACTTCAGGCCATCCTAAATTTCACCATCACACTGCATCATCAAAATACTGCTAGACAGCTATCAAGTAGCACCATGAGGATTAGACTTGTGTAATATCCAGCTATAAATGGCTAATATAACAGCTCTTCCATCTTGTGCTTTTGACCACAGACAGGAAAGCAGATGTATTGAATCTTAGTGATAAAAAAATCATATTAAGACCTCAGATTTATTTTCTTTTTATTTTTATTACTGTTCATAATCCAAGTTATCATTTAACTTCTTATTAACATATAAAAATTTCATTATATGAATTCATTTTACACATTCAGTGGAATGCTTTACTTCAGTGTTGAATAATAACAGTCCAACAGATAGAATTTTAATTCCATATAGAGAAACTGTTTATTTTGACAAGCCTATTTACCACTGTATATAATATATCAGCTACAATAAGAAAATACCTACAGGCGTAAATTCTGATCATTATGTATGTACTTTATCTGTAGCAAGCTTGAGACAGACATGAGAAGTATTAAGAATGATGTGTTCAGTGTTTTCCATCTGTATATCTATATACAATAGAATGATTTCAATAGAAGTCACTTGTGTGGATATGTATAAACCCCAGATACTCAAAATCATGTAGGTGTCCAGTTTCAGCATCAAAACCTGAATAGAATGGAATTATGATATTCTATCTCCTGAAACTATCAGTTAAGAAAAGACATGAACAACTGAGAAAGCTTAACTTTCAAAGTTCTCTTTTCATTTCACCTGACAATGGAAACACAAATTCTGATCAGAAATATTTTTATACTTCTTTTAGTAGAAAACACATTTGGTAAACACGACCTTTATTTTGATTGAAACTGCATAAGCTCCTGCACGTTTTATCTGGTAAATGAAATACTTTGATGATTCCTGCTATATTTTTTCACTAAAAATTAGGAAAAACAATGCCCAGCTGCTAAGAAAAATGAAAAAAGTAAATAATAATAATAAAAAAAGCCCTCAACTTAATTCTGTGTAAAGCATTTCAACAAGTTGCACTGGTTATTTTTTGCCCCATGGGATGGACCATACGCTCAAAGTTATGCAGCTCACAGGTGAATCAGTATAAGTCCTCATGACTTCTATGAGACCTGGATCAAATTCAATGGGGTGATCTATTGATGCAGTTCTAGGGCTCTGATAACACAACAGAACAAAAGCAGTGAACAAAATACAACTCTTAACACAGTGCAAAGGAGGTAAGATAAACCATATCTTGTGTTTTCTCCCCTATGACCTTATCAGTGGTTGTCCATGCACTGTTAGCTTCACAGCATATCAAATTAAGTAAAGTCAAGGTGTCAATTTTTACTTTCATTTTTTCAGTTTTTTGTCCATAAATAAGTGAAGGTGAAGTTTCTGGGACCTTTGGGATAATATACTTGAAAAAACTTCATTTTTTCTGCTCTTCCCTAACATAAATAACAAGTATCAGATACTTGCGATAATGAATGCAAAGAAATGCTGGTGAGAAGAAAGAGAAAACTTGTCTTTTATATGTGTTAGTTCAGCCTAGTCTTCCTGCTTTGTCACTGTCTTTAATTTCCCCTCTAGCTCTATAAAAACTTCTATCTGTCTCTTAAATTCATTTATAGTTATGTGCTTCAGTAGGCTTACCTGACAACTTATTCCTCACGTTTATTACTTTTGGAATGAAATAGTTGTGCTTGAATACTGCTGCTGTTTGCACTTAAAGGGATATTGTCTACTTATCAGGTTTTGTTTTGTTTTAAATTGACTAATTTTTAAAAATAGACTTTTTTACTGACATATCCCTCTTTAAACCTTATACCCAGATCTCGGTAACTATAATTGTATCTCTGCTCCACCAGTGAGGTATAGTACAGTCTTATGGTTAAGTTAGAAAGATTCAGCTTCTTAGTCAGTGCAGTAGGTGCTGCTACAGTAATAAAATCTTGCAGGCAACCCTATAACTGGATGTCATCTTTCCAAAGAGCATGTCAGAGAGATGACTGCATGTTTGCCACAATGGTGCCAGTAATCACACATCAGAACAGTAATGTTATCCAGTCACCTAACAATCTAAAAGAAACCGACGCACTAACCCCATATGTCTTTCAACAATGGAAATGTTCATGATCATTTGCAACACTCATTGAATTTCTTCGCTCTCATCCTTTTCTAAAATAACAAAATAGCAGCAATTGTGGTGTGGTTGGTTGTTGGGGTTATTTGTTTGGTTTTTTTGTTTGTTTGTTTGTTTGTTTCTAAAATAATCCATAAGCAAGGCTTAAAGTGGTCAAAGACTGTGGCTAAACAGTGTAAGAAAACTGCTTTAGAAATTTTTCATCAGAGCTTCTAGCTAAGTTTATATATATATATCTTTAACTTTGAGAAAACAGGAAGTTATTTGCTATGTGTTAATGCTGAATATGTTACTGAAAAAAAGCTTGGCTGAATGCCAGATAGGAACACTCTCATGCTTGCAAAAAGAAGGTCTCAATTAGTCAGATGCATTTTGAAGTTATGAAATCCCATGTGTATGTTTTTACAAGGCTGACAGGAAATTGGGGAAGCACATAGCACAGAGTAAAACTGTTCTTTTTAAATTTTTAAATTATTTTTAATATATTGAAAAGAAATGGAAGATTTCCTGTGTAACTTACTAATAAAAGTCTTCTATAGGGAAGAGCCAACTGCTTGAGAAGCAGCCAGCAATGAACAATAATTTAGTTCTGGGTTCACAAGGATAGCTGGTATGACCAATTACAGCAATACTTTTAGGTTTGTTTCAGAGGTCATCATAAATGGACAACTGTTTTTAGGAGAGGGCATCATATTAACGCTGAATGGCTCCTGAGCAAGAATGCAATGATCAGCCCCATATTTCACAGTTTGTTACGGCTCCATGTTTTCATTTACTTCATGCAAAGCAAGGACATGAATATAGCTCAACCTCATTAAACTGGTTTCTCATTTAAGGAGTAGTTGATCTCTGGCAATCTAGCCATGTGCATGAGATTAGCTTTCTGGCACATCTAAACTCTTTCTTTTTGCCAATAATAGTTTCAAAGTCAAAATCAGGTTATCACACCAAAGAGGACCAGGACTGGTGGACAGATAACACTACTGTTGATACAAGTACACCACAACACTCAGTAGAAGAAGATATTAAATGCTTCCAAATCTATGCCTCCTCACTCTTAACTTTTTAAGCTAGAGTTGATATGCATGGTGAGAAAAAGGCAATTTACCTCAAGGAGAAAAAAGCAATTTATTCTTATTCAGTCCTTATTCTTCTACACAAGCCAAGGCACCTTTGCACTTTCAAAAAGTCAAGACAAATACCAGTAACTCACTGAAGTAGCTCTACATGAGAATAGCTTTCAAGTCATCATCATTTGAATGTCTACAGTTCAGAAGGATTATATGAATTTTCAAGAATGAACATCAAAATAAGGCAAAACAAAAAAACGTCAAAAGACATATAAAAGATGTCCTGTCCTAAAATGGACAATGTCTAATTTTCTTAAGTAATAAAACTGATAAAGCTTTCCATCAGATTTTACAGAACGATACTATGATATTTCACTTTTTTTCCTCACCTATATAAGCTTTACTTGCTAATAAAAAAGACTGTGGTTTTTGAGCTACATTCCTGGTTTATTAAGATACTTTACATGTATATAGAACCACATATATATATATGCATATATACATACAGCTGTAGTAATCCAGCAGTGATGACAGTAATCTTTTAAGAACAAAGGGTAAAGGGAAAAGAACATATCTGTTGAACAACTGTTTAAAGTATGTTCATATTGCTCTTTATAATTTGCATAGTTTATAGAAAGAGAGAAAAGCTTTTCCAAAAGGACACTGTATTTACATGTTGCTTGAAGGAGCTACTCCTCTTCATTGACTTCATCTCTTCTTTCAGTCTGAAGTAGCTGGGATAAACATTGAACATACTCACTACAACTCCTGCACAAAATTCTTCCCGGTTGTTACAAAGAAACTCACAGCCTCCTGTAGGAACTAGATTTGAAGTTTATTCTGCAGTATTTAAAGTCAAGAAGTAAAAAAATATAATTCACCACTTTGCAAGATTATTATTGATTTAAAGAGTAACCACTTTTCAAAGCAAATTTTGTCAGTTATTGACATACAAACCCAAAATTGTAGAGCTATATTCTCAGCATATTTATATGATTCCAACCTTTCTGAAAGATGAGGAAATACTTCCTGTTTATGCTTAGACAACTGTGAGGAGAACAGTATTTCACCATTAGTGAATGCATGTTTTAAAACTGTACCTTCTTGGGAAAATATGAACAAATAAATTTCTCAAATTATTAAATGAGATTTATCCATTCATCCCAGCTAATGAGTTTCTGGGCTAGTTCCTAATATTGGCTGATATTGCACTGCACAAAGAGCCATGTTTTCATCTACTGATGAGGGTTAAGCATGTTATAATCTTAAAATGGATGTCCTCAGGCATCATCTCTACAGTATGAGTTTCATCATCTTTTAGATGTTGTTGCCATGGAAAACTTTTATATTGCCCTGTGGACTCTTTTACATATTCTTATGCTGTGTGTCATTCTGTCTTTGAACACATGGAAGGAAACCAGCATTGCCTTGGCTAAATATGAAATCTATCCAAATTTGAATACCTACCATGAACCTCGAATGTGCAGTTGTCACACAATAAAAAGGATCTTTTGTTTTGGAATAAACTATTTTGGTAAGAAATCAAGTTTAGTGCTGGATCTCAGGGTGGATTTTTTTCACATAACTGTTCCATGTGTGCTATTCCATTATATAACATGTGATCCTAAATCTATTTTACATTTCTGTATGTAGATGTGCATATAGCATTTTTTGTGTTCATAAGACCCTTCTGATTTCCTATCTTCAGGTTAGCTGGATCAAACATCTGTGTGTGGTTTTTTGGTTTGGGATTGGTGGTGGGGTATTTTGGGTTTTGTTTTTTTTTAGTAGATGTAGTACCTCATGAGTTGGTAACATCAAGTAAGAAGGTTCAGTTAGGCTTTAATAAAAATTAAGCTTGATTATTTTTTCCTTCTTCCGTATTCTTTGTGATGCAAAAGAGAGACATTAATGGTTTATTTAGGATTGTTAAGATCACTTTTTACATTTGCACAGTTTTAGAAGGCAATTCTAGTCTAAAAAGAATTATGTGAATGTCGTGGTTTAACCCCAGCCAGACAACTTGTGCACTCATTCCCCCCCGCTTCTTCCCTCCCCCTACTCCTGGAAGGACAGAGAAAAGAATCAGAAAGAATGCAACTCCCACAGGTTGAGATAAGAACAGTTTAGTAACTAAGGTATAACACAAATCACTACTGCTACCGCCAATGATAATGATAACGGAAATAACAAGGGAAGAGAATACAACACCTCACCACCTGCCAACTGATAACTCACCCCCCCAGCCCAACCAAGCATCGACCGATACCTCCTCCAACCCTGCAGTCCACCTAGCCCTTCCGGGTAACTCCCAGTTACATCCTGGGCATGATGTGCTGTGGTATGGAATACCTCTTTGGTCAGTTTGGGTCAGGTGTCCTGTCTCTGCTTCCTCCCGGCTTCCCTCCTCCCTGGCAGAGCATGAGGCTCACAAAGTCCTTGGCCAAACCAAAACATCATTTTTATCAGCTTTGTTCCCAGCCCGAAAGTCAAAACACAGCACTGCACCAGCTACCAAGAAGGAGAAAAAATGACTGCTGCTGCTAAACCCAGGACATTATCCACCCCTTATTCCATACCATTCACGTCATGCTCAGATCCCACATTTTCAATATACCATCACTCTTATCTAAGTGCACCCTCATCATAGTGCATGGGCCAGTCCCTATAAAGCTGCTGAGTCCATCTGGTCCATAATGTCAGGCTCCATCTCTTGTAACAGTCTTTCAGAGCATGAGAGGCTGTGTGCAGTGTTCACACTTGTGAATAACCTGGGCAATAGTGTCCATTGCTAAATCCACCCCTCGATCATGAGTCCATCTTGATGTTGCATCTCTGCTCTGATGGCCTTAAGGGTCATGGGCCCACCAGGCTCAAAATAATTCACTGTCCCCTTCAGCAGTTTCTGCAGCTTGTTGCTGAGGACTCCATACAGCTGCCTTCCATCTCCAATGCTTCTAAAGCACTGGAGGGGCCCAGTGAACTAGATACTTGCCCATACTGTCCCACATGCCCTGCCACTCATGACTGTCCAGCCTTGGGGGAAACCTCTTGGTCCTCCCATATCGTTATCTAACCCCAGACAAGACCCAGACCTGACTCTGCTTAACTTTTGAGATCAGACAAAATGGTGGTGGGTAAAACACACTCTGTATGTGTGCCAACATAGTGAACACCATCACAGTCAGCAGGCAGGTCCCAAGGATACCTAAACGTCATTCAAAACCTTCAGAACTCTCACACAATGCTGCTGTACTTGTCACTGGGGCTGGTGTAGCTGCTGTGCTTGCCGGCTCTCCCACCACCAGCATCTCTTTTCCTGAGTCCAGCTCTTCCTCCTCTGCCTTGCTGGGAAATGCTGCGGGGTCTCCTGCCTCCTCCTGCGTCTCGGTGGGCAGCTTCCGGGGAATGCCCTCGGCCGTTGAGGGCTGGGCTGAGGGGCTCGGCTCCTCCATGGGGCTTGGCTCCTGCGCCGCCTTCTCCCACTGCTTGGCAGCCGCCTCCTTCCGCTCCTCGCCTGCCCCGACCTCCTCCACCAGCAGCCGTCCCCTTGCGGCCTCCGGTCCCTCTCCCGCTTGGTCCCCGGGGCCGCTCTCCTGGGCCACTTCAGCAGCCGCCAGCCCCCAGGGCCGCTCCCCCTCAGCTCCCCACGGCCTCACGCAGACGGAGGCGAGGGCGAGGGCCAGGACGGTGAGGAGCACCTGGACGGCCAGGTACCAGTCCACGGCCACGTCTGACCTGCCCTGCTGCTGGAGCCCCCCCGTATTACAAGTCATTGCTATAAAGTACAGTGAGACGGGAACCGTAGCCCAAGCCCCACACTTGACAAACACTAACACAGCAAATACTGGCTCTAAGTTAGTTACAACATTCTGAAGCTGTGAGATCAAGAGGAACAACTCTGAGAGCCAATAAATCAACATTGTGACGAGTGACTATCAATCTGGTCAGATCTGTCGTTATCTCAAACCCTGGTGCCCCATGTTGGGCGCCAAAAAGAACTGTCGTGGTTTAACCCCAGCCAGACAACTTGTGCATTCTCACGGGGGGGGGGGCCCCCTTGCCCTCCCCCTACTCCTGGAAGGACGGAGAGAAGAATCAGAAAGAATGCAACTCCCACGGGTTGAGATAAGAACAGTTTAGTAACTAAGGTATAACACAAATCACTACTGCTACCGCCAATAATATTAATGATAACGGAAATAACAAGGGAAGAGAATACAACACCTCACCACCCGCCAACCGGTAACTTGCCCCCCAGCCCGGCCAAGCACCGACCGATACCTCCTCCAACCCTGCAGCCCACCTAGACCTTCCGGGTAACTCCCAGTTACATCCTGGGCATGATGTGCTGTGGTATGGAATACCTCCTTGGTCAGTTTGGGTCAGGTGTCCTGTCTCTGCTTCCTCCCGGGTTCCCTCCTCCCTGACAGAGCATGAGGCTCACCAAGTCCTTGGCCAAACTAAAACATCATTTTTATCAGCTCTGTTCCCAGCCTGAAAGTCAAAACACAGCACTGCACCAGCTACCAAGAAAGAGAAAAATGACTGCTACTGCTAAACCCAGGACAGTGAAGAAATGTGGAAATATTTTTTTTTTTTTATGTAACTCTCAGTGGAAAACACCATTTTGCCCCAGAATCAACAGTACTATATCTAGTAAAAGTAATCTTTCCTCGCTGAGTTTTCCTTAATGTTTGAAGGGCCTATAAAAGAGAAATACAGCATCATTCTACTTCAGCTTATGAATCTACCAAGAGAATATAGCTATGATGAGCAACATACTTTTGATCATAAATACTATGTGATTCTTTTCTGGAATCATCTTTATTCTCAATTATTACATCAGCACCAGTGCTGACATAAGTGATTTGTTTTTCTATTAGGACCCAATTCAGAAAAGTGCTTGAGAAGTGCTCAGTTTTAAACAGTGGAGTAGATCAATCAAGTTACTTATATATTTGGAAATTAAATACAGTGAAGTGCTTTCATGAATTCCCATTCAAAACAAAGAGTTAGGATCAAAGGTCTCCTCAAATCCTTCATAATCACCACCTGCATAGGTGGAGTGCTTAGAGGTGGTTGGCAAACCTTTTTCTTTTCCCCCTCAGAAGATGCAGACACAAAGAAATGAAGTTTGAAAAACAGGATTTTTTTTTTTTTGCACATTGCATGGTTTTAGATGTGCATTTTGACAATCAAAACATGCAAGATTATCTCATCAGAAGAGATGGAGAGATATCAATTTGATGGATGGACCACTCAGTGGATAAAGCACTGGCTGGATGGCCGCATACAAAGAGTTCTGGTCAATGGCTTGATGTCCAGCTGGAGACCAGTAACGAGTGGTGTCCCTCAGGGATCGGTGTTGGACTGGTCTTGTTTAACATCTTCATCGCTGACATGGACAGTGGGATTGAGTGCGCCCTCAGCAAGTTTGCCGATGACACCAAGCTGTGTGGTTCGGTTGATACGCTGGAGGGAAGGAATGCCATCCAAACGGACCTTGACACGCTTGTGAGGTGGGCTGATGCCAACCTCATGAGCTTGAAGCCTGCCAAGTGCAAGGTCCTCCACCTGGGTCAGGGCAATGCCAGGCACAGCGACATGTTGGGCAGAGAAGAGATTCAGAGCAGCCCTGAGGAGAAGGACTTGGGGGTGTTGGGTGATGAAAAAATGAACATGAGCCGGCAGTGTGCGCTTGCAGCCCAGAAAGCCAACCGTATCCTGGGCTGCATCAAAAGGAGTGTGACCAGCAGGTCGAAGGAGGTGATCCTGCCCCTACACTCTGCTCTCGTGAGACCTCACCTGGAGTATTGTGGGCAGCTCTGGTGTCCTCAACATAAAAAGGACATGGAACTGTTGGAACAAGTCCAGAGGATGGCCACGAGTATGATCAAGGGACTGGAGCACCTCCCATATGAAGATAGGCTGAGAAAGTTGGGGCTGTTCAGGCCAGAGAAGAGAAGGCTGAGTGGAGACCTCATAGCAGCCTTCCAGTATCTGAAGGGGGCCTATAGGGATGCTGGGGATGGACTCTTCATTAGGGACTGTAGTGACATGGCAGGTTAAAATTTAAACAGGGGAAGTTTAGGTCGAATATAAGGAGGAAATTCTTTCCTGTTAGGGTGGTGAGGCACTGGAATGGATTGCCCAAGGAGGTTGTGAATGCTCCATCCCTGGCAGTGTTCAAGGCTAGGTTGGACAGAGCCTTGTGTGGCATGGTTTAGTGTGAGGTGTCCCTGCCCATGGCAGGGGGGGTTGGTACTTGATGATCTTAAGGTCCTTTCCAACCCTAACTATTCTATGATTCTATGATCAGAAACATCGATTCACAAGCAGTTCAGAAGGCTTCCTTGCATATTTAAATAAATAACGCTTGTCTTCGCTATAATATTGTCTACTGATAGTGGTACATGCCGAAAAGACCGAACTGAGAAGCTTAAGCAACAGGAAAAAAAAATCTTGCATTTTGTTTTCTTTTGGTACCTTTTAAGGTTATTCTTTATCAACATTTCTGTAGCAATATATTTTCCATATACATAAATGAACACTCAAAAAAGGCTAATAAGCTTTTATAAGATGAGTTTTGACCCTGACAGTTTCAAACAACGCAACCACATCTCATTCAGGAAATTGCAGCTACTGCAAACATTGAGCATCCAATCATACTGAGAATTATCTTTTGAGATAGGACAAGGGGTAATGGGTACAAACTGGAACACAAGAGGTTCCACTTAAACTTGAAAAGAAACTTTTTCTCAGTGAGCGTGACAGAACACTGGAACAGGCTGCCCAGGGAGGTTGTGGAGTCTCCTTCTCTGGAGACATTCAAAACCCGCCTGGACACATTCCTGTGTAACCTTATCTAGGTGTTTCTGCTCCGGCAGGGGGATTGGACTAGATGATCTTTTGAGATCCCTTCCAATCTCTAGCATACTGTGATACTGTGAGATAAATAAGGAAACATATTGGTGGGGCATAAGTATGAGCCTTTTCAACCACAACCAAACTTTTCATATTTGATGGGTACTGGAAGAAAATAAATCTAGTCACAATGCAGGTATTATTAAGAAAGATGAGACTAAAATTAATTTTACCAGTGTCATGGTTTTTAGTGTTTCTTAAATTTCAGATCTACACTTCCTGTAGCAAAATAGATCACTATAGGTCTACCCATCATTTAAAGATGGGATGACAGGTGCCTTGTACATTGATTGCATTTCCCAGTTCACTCAGCAACCTACATGTTGCAATAACATGAGGAAGGATTCATTGGAATGAAGTTGTGAGCTTCTGATATCACCCATCTCTTTGCTGATCTTTGTTAGTTAAATGCACTGCAGTGAATCTCAGGAGCAAGGGAGCAAATGTCAGACATTATTTTTAACCCTGTCTGCAATATGTCTCTCTAAAAAACAAACAAAAAAACAAACAAAACAAAAAAAAAAAGATGAAAGAAATTTGCTAGAGTATTGTCAGATAAAAAGTTTTGGAAGTCAATCATCTGAAGCCTATAGTCATCCCAAAATGACAGAATACTGCTATATCATTCATCAGAAAACAATGAGCTGTAAATATTTTTAGGTAAGTACTTCTATCAAGTTCACTTATTAACCTGTAAGTCAAAACAAAATACATAGTTCAGTAGGTAAAACACTATACTGAAAGGTAAACTATTCATAAAAGTGAAAGTATTGAGTCAATTTTAACCAGTAGACAATTGTAGTGGACAAGTCCTTATCTGGCAATTGTGACTTATGCCATTCTAAACAAGTGAGAAAATGCTCTATTTGGTTATAGGAGTACAAATCTTTTAACTTGAACCCTTTGAGATTTTTTAATTTTTTTTTTTTTTTTATATTTTACAAGGACGGGAAGAGAAGATTTAATCTGCACAGATTTCTTAAAGAAAACCAAAGACAGGAGCAACAGTAATCTCTCCATCTTTTATTAATTAAACTTAATATATGCAGAAACAGAGTTGGACTACATCATTAATTTATGTACTTTCCAACTGGAACTATTTTATTTTAGAAGGTTCGTTCCTGAAAAGTCCATGTCAAGAAAACTTCTACAGTCAGTTTATTGTTAAAAAAAATAAAAAGAATAAAAAGAGGCTTTCAGGATGATTTTTGTAATAAATCAAAAATCTTTAACTTCCTCTTGAAAAACAGCTTGCATTTGAATTTCCACTTATTTGAAATAGAGTTAGGATGATTTCAACTTGACAGTAAAGAATTTCCTATCTCTAGGTATACCAAATCTATAGAATGAAAAGCTTAGACTCTTCAGTGTGGGAATGTCTCTAAACAGCGGAAGTGCATGCTTCAGCAGATGTGCAAGCTATCTTGAAAGACAGTATAAAGGAGACTAGAGAGTATTTTGCAGTGGCTGTGGATAAACAAATTCTGCAGTATGCAGCAAGACATGAGAGGAGCCCATCGCATCTGAGAGGTCCTCAGGAGACTTGCTATAGGGCTAAGCTTAAGTTAATAAAAAGAAAATCAAGCTACACAAATTGAAAAACCCAGCCCGATGTGTATCTTTTCCTTATCATAAACTGTAGCTTTCAAATTGACCTAACAAAGAAGTTTCATTATTCAGTCAGGCATAAATGTACAAGAACTCTGCCATAAGATGAATGTCTATGTAACTAAGTTTTCTCCTGTAGGTTGAATAAAGTTTGAACGCCTGCAGGAAATAATTTTTCAGCAACTTAAGCTTACACATAACCTTTGATACTATAAAGTAAATGAATACATGAATATCTTGATAGCTGGTGTATTCAATCCACTGTAGTTCCCAAATTCAACTCTCCACACAACTGTTGCAGAATTCATTATTCAGACATGATGATGCTGTTCAAAAATGGTCAGAAAGTTTGCTCTGAATTGACCAATTTAATTCAGATACCATGTCTCACCTGCTTGTTTTCCTTTCTATGCTCATCATAACAAATTCCTAACATATTTCATCAGTTTTTATTGATGCTAATGGGAAGAGAATTCATATTTATTTAGATTTACTCAGATGGTTTTAAGAAATTATTAAATCTTATTAATTTTCAACAGAATTTAGTTTAGAACTATTTTCTTTTATAAATCATTAATCTGTAGAAGTTTCCTTATACAACTAATCATAGTCTCATTTATTGTATGTTATTTATTTCTTTGTGTACAACTTTCAGTGCAGATTTTCACACTTGTCCTATATACCTGTTTTATATTATACCCATATACAAGTGTTTTCACACTTGTCCTATATACCTGTTTTATATTATACCCATATTTGCAGAAAAAGGCATATTGTGTATAAATGTGATCTGATGTGACTTGTTAAATAATCAAGTGTGTTGAATACTGGGTTACAGGCCCAAGGAGTGCAGATTTTCTTGTAACACTGCTGTATTTATACTTTAAGTTCAAAGTGCAATCTGAAAGTTTTGAAAGGTTAAGTAATGAAGCAGAATAAAAAGGAAAAAAAAAAAACCAACAAAAAACCCAAACAATAATTTACAAACTTAGAAGGTTTTGAGATTGTCCATGTACTACACAAGGTCTGTTGCCCTATCCCTGGTGCCCATCT